>NC_046158.1:39662731-39987320 GCF_011064425.1 Rattus rattus
TTCCAGAAAGGTTGTACCAGTTTGCAATCCCACCAACAATGGAGGAGTGTTCCTCTTTCTCCACATCCTCACCAGCATTTGCTGTCACCTGAGTTTTTTATCTTAGCCATTCTCACTGGTGTGAGGTGGAATCTCAGGGTTGTTTTGATTTGCATTTCCCTTATGACTAAAGATGTTGAACATTTCTTTTGGTGTTTCTCAGCCTTTCGGCATTCCTCAGCTGTGAATTCTTTGTTTAGCTCTGAACCCCATTTTTTAATAGGGTTATTTGTCTCCCTGCGGTCTAACTTTTTGAATTCTTTGTATATTTTTGATATAAGGCCTCTATCTGTTGTAGGGTTGGTAAAGATCTTTTCCCAATCTGTTGGTTGTCGTTTTGTCCTAACCACAGTGTCCTTTGCCTTGCAAAAGCTTTGCAGTTTTATGAGATCCCATTTGTCGATTCTTGATCTTAGAGCATAAGCCATTGGTGTTTTGTTCAGGAAATTTTCTCCAGTGCCCATGTGTTTGAGCAAATACATAGGCGAATGCCAGCAGCAAACCACTGAACTGAGAACCGGACCCCCGTTGAAGGAATCAGAGAAAGGACTGGAAGAGCTTGAAGGAGCTTTAGACCCCATATGAACAACAATGCCAAGCAACCAGAGCTTCCAGGGACTAAGCCACTACCCAAAGACTATACATGGACTGACCCTGGGCTCCAACCTCATAGGTAGCAATGAATAGCCTAGTAAGAGCGCCAATGGAAGGGGAAGCCCTTGGTCCTGCTAAGACTGAACACCTAATGAACGTGATTATTGGGGAGAGGGCGGTAATGGGGGGAGGATGGGGAGGGGAACACTCAGATAGAAGGGGAGGGGGAGGGGTTAGGGGGATGTTGACCTGGAAACGGGGAAGGGGAATAACAATCGAAATGTAAATAATACACACCCACGTTAATAAAGATTAAAAAAAAAGAATAATTTCCATGCCCTCTGTTTCACCAACAAATCAGGAACCCAGTGGGTCTCGGAGGAGTCCTGGATCTTTGTGGTCCCCTCCTGAATATTCACATATTCTGACCCTACCACACCCTGGTCTGGTGGGACTTTGTGCCTCTCAAGACTCTACTTTTTATTAAAGTTTCCTGCTCAGGAATAGCATTTAAGTGATGTGGGGGCTTCTGCAAGCTGGCTTGCAAGGGCCAAAAGTGCTGGGACCTGTTTCTCTTCTAAAAATGCCATGAATAAATTAGGATGGGCATATCGTAAAAAAAGTGCCTCTTGTTAAACCAGCCTAGATAATCTGCTACAATTTGTGAGTGACTTTTATTTTCTTGTAGCTCACTTACAAAAAACAAACATATTTCCTTTGTTAGACTGTAAATTGTTGTTTTAAAAGATACATGCTACTTTAAAGAGAAAGATAAATACGTCTATTGGATTAATTAATGTTTTTAAACATTAACATTGTATATTTGTCTAGTGTTATTTTTCTTCATGGTTTGCATCTCCATGCCTTTTTTCTTTTGTATGTAACCAATTAAAGCTTTCTTATTGTGTCAAAAAGTGCCGTGAATAGAATATTAAGGATTTTTAAAGAGAATATTTATATGTGGGAAACTTCTATTTTTATTGTCCAAGCTTTGTGTGTGTGTGTGTGTGTGTGTGTGTGTGTGTGTGTGTGTGTGTGTGTGTGTGTGTGTAATCTCATCTTTATGGTTCCCATTTTTAAACAAAATATTTAATTGTGTGTTTGTGTTGCTTTGTACTCACTACTCATGGAGCTCAAAAGAGACCTTTGGTTCCTCCTGAGCTAGATTCCTAGGCAGCTGTCAAACTTGGGTACAGGGAACTTGACTCAAGTGCTTTTTAAGAACAATCTGAGCATTGCTGAACCATCTCTCAAGTCCTTGACTTTCTATTTTTAAAATATATTCAGTTACTATAGCATTAGAGAATTATATACTATCATTTTGCTTTTGTTGACAAAGTTCTTTAGTTGATCAGAATTTCATATTCTTTACTTATATGTATACGTTGTTATTCTTAGTGAATGCATATTTATTTTCAATATTTTTGAGTCTTTTAGAGGCAATATTAGAAGTCAAGGAACTCCTCCATTCTATTTAAGTATATATTTTCTTTTATTTTAATGAATATTATTACAATTTGAAATATATTTCTAGAAAAAAATCTTGTATAACATTTAGTAAGTAATTTATTTTAAATTCTGAAGAATATGCTTCTGTAAGTAGAATTATGGGAGTATAAGTTGGGTAATTATTGAAAGATAGGATCATTCCCACCACAGCAGCAGCTTTGATGTGTGCTATGTTGCCCATAGAATGAATAGATGGAATTGATGATGAATGAAATAATTATGAACTTTAACTTTTCATGAAACATTATTTTAGCAAATCTGTTTGTTTTCAGAATTGTGCATCAGAAAGGCTGTCTAGTGTAATGATGACAAAGCCAGATGATAAAGCAACCTTGGCCATGGGCATGAATAGAGTCTCGTTTATAATGGAGCTAGCTGTGATGTTCTGGCTTGCCATCTAAACATGACATTTACAATTTAGGCTTTGTGAAATTATTTCATTGTATAGTTATATGATGCTTTGAGTTGCAACTATTTTTACAAAAAGAAGAGAATACAACAAACAAGCAGCCAGGTGAATTCATATGAAATAAAAGAATATTTCAATATGGATTTCACCATTTGGGGCTCTTGGGACTTCAGTTAAGAACTGAATATATAAGATATGACTTTCCTAGAAGGCAAAATATTAAGATATTTGATGTCTAGAAAAAGTATTTACTTAAGTTTTCAAGATTAGCTACCTTTGGCTTGAGGAAGCTTTTATATTGTCCCTGAGCTACAGCAATTCACTCATGATTTGGAGACTGCTACATAAACTAGAGAGGGTCTAGAAGGCTAACTCTTCAGTACAGTCAGTGTGTATTGAACAACTCTCTCTCCGTGTGTGTGTGTGTGTGTGTGTGTGTGTGTGTTTGTGTGTATGTAGGTTCCTTAACATAGTCTTTCAAAAGCTCTTCTTTAATAGGAAAATAGCTTATTGGAATAAACTACTTTTTAAAAAATTTTTACCTCAAGTGAGCACAAATGTCCTCAGGTTTTAAACATCTTAATGTTAACTCTTTTCCAAAATAATAAAACAGGAAAAGGTATTATATATTAGTAATACTGAACAATGTGAATTGAGATTAAGAAGCTGAATTAGTTGACCATTGCTAACAATAAAATCATTTTTATAGTATCAAAACTAACCTTTAGATTTCTCATGACATAAAGTCTTATCAAGGAAAAATTTAGAAGCTTTGCAATGATATCTTCTTTGTTTGATTGCTGGTTCTTTGCTCTGCTGTTCCATTTGTCACCTGGGGCAATTTCTCCAATACGTAACACATGTGATTTTTTTTCTGCGTTTGGAATAATCAGCTTTTCCTTGTGCTCATTAAAGGGGAAAACCACAGCCAAGGTATTAGCACAAAGCAAGGTATTAACAGTGCCCAATCTCTACCAAATACCAAGTTCCTTTGTCTATTACCTAATTAACATACTTTAATGAGTTCACCAAGTTTAATGAATACTTCATATAAACTCAGCGTTTTCTACCTCCTCATTTAATCTGACACCTGATGTAACAGATCTGGCTTGATATTATGAATAATTTATGAGCCAGTATTTCTCAGATAACAAATAAAGAATATGATACATTTATTATGGAAGGAGTTAAAGATTTGCTGTTTATTTACTTGAATATACATTATATTTCCAGTAAGCTATTGAAATGCATGGTCTAGTTAATAATAGCTTGGGAGAAACAATATAATTTATGTAAATATATTTCTGTTCATGCTAATCATTTTAAAATGCAATGAACCATTTAATTATAAAACATTGCTTATGTTATCTTCTATAAATAGACTTGCTTACTTTAACACTATTGAGCTGGTCTGCAAAGTCCTTTTAGTTTTAAGATATGAAGAATAAACACTCCTCACACAAAAACTAACTTATTAAACTGTTGAAGTCAGACAATTATTATTAAACTACTGAAGGCCATAATATTAACAATAATATTATATTGATTAACATAGGCATGAAATTTGTGTTTTCATATCCATGTTAAGCATTTCTTACCACTGCATTTGACAATGAAACAAATCTGAGAACTGTAAGCACTGTCTTAAGGTAAAATCTGGTTGTTTTTGTCTATTTTTTTCACCCCACCCCACTGGAAAAGAGAGACATATTGATAAATCATCTAATGTCATTTTAGCAAATAAAAAAGATTAGCAGATATTGTTGTGCTTCATGTTATTCTAGTGCTGGTGAAACAGGTCAAAACTGACATCTTTCCCGCTGGGTCCCTGGGGAGGATAAACTGATACTTGCAGTAAACTACAACCAATGGCTAAAGAAGTTGCTCAGACACTACATTCCCTTATGCTTCATTGACACAGCTAAGCTTCCTTTAACATGAAGTGGTAGGAGAAAGGCACTGTGGTGCTCTGCTACTGTTTCAGGCAAATGTCCCATGTGATATTTAGCCATAAGCTGATGTCATGGGTGCTTTAACACATCAAAATGTACATTCCAGAATGACTTTGAGAATATGTACAGATTTTGCCTTAGTTAAACTAGTTTTGCTATATTTTTGGGCTTGTCTTTGGACTTTAGTAACAGATTTTTCTATGTTTAGGGTAGACTTTCTTTCAAAGCCTGAATTCCATAGGGCAAAGAGTATCAAATAAAGCAGATAAATGATGTAAAAATAATTCTTACTGATTAAAAGATGCAAGAATAATAGATACAGTGGTCAGACAAGAGGGTACTCAGGTGTTAATGCCTAAATTTCTCTTATACTTATTATTTCCTCTTGGTACTGAGGATTGAACACCGACCTTTGCATACACGCAGGAAACTCTGCTTCTCTTATTTCATTTATTTGTTTTTAAATTTGAGACCAGGTGTCACTTAAGCTGGCCAGGTTGGCCTTGTGTTTATTCTGTCACCTAGGAATGGCAGTCCAGGATCCTCCAGTCTCACATTCTAATTATTTGATAATACTGGGTGTGGCTTTTTTCCTTTAAACTGACCTAAAGGTAATTTTTAAAACATATAATCAAAGTATATTACACTTGTAGAAGCAAAGCCAATATGAGTTATGCCAGCTGCAAACTGTGGTTATAATATGTATGTTAACTAATAATAGTTTTGACTTAAATCTAGAAAACATGTACTAATTAGCATGTAAGACCTCAGGTTTTCTAAGTCCTGTTGAAGTCTGACTAATATTTGGACTTTGGCACTTGAGTAGTGTGTTAGGGAGTGATGGAGATAGGGTAAGGGCATGTGATTGTACTGCCAATAAAAGGGCAAACGAACAAGACTATCCAACCTTGAGAAGGTGCAAGGAGGACAGGAAAACTCTGTCACTATCTGGAAAGCTCACATGCAGACTTAAGCTTACTGCGTGTTACAAGATGGCAAACAAGAGTATGAGAGTAAATAGGAACTGTTAGTTCATCCTCAAATGGAGCAGGCAGCTTAATTAAGTAGTGAATTACCCTTCACCAGAACCAAAGAATGTGTGGTCCCTTGTTGGTTGCACAGAAAACAGAATTAAAGTACTAAATGACAGCGTTGTACCAATCATATGTCTCTATCACATCTGAGGATTTTTCTTTCTGAAATAAACATTAGTGGGTTAAGATATGTCTAACATGTTTTACATATATTGCGATTGTCATGTTTCCAAATATATTCACGTTATAATATATTTTGAATTATATTACTTAATTTAGTGCTTTTATTCCCAGAGAACACGGATACACAGTTTGCTTTTAGGGTGTTGATTACACCTTTCTAAGTGGATCGATGTATGCTCATCCAGGTTCTTCAATTTAGTCTGTGCAGAGGGTGCTAATTCTGTGTTTTATCTGTTGTCTTTCAAGTTAAGTGTTGCAAAAGATGCCTAATTCATCATTAAACATTCTAGGAATTTGTATGGTCTCTTCCCTCTTTTAGAAAGAATAGTTTATATCTGGCCCACACTGAATTGTGCCTTCAAATGTGAGTGCTTGTGATAAAATTAGCTTCCAAGTAACTTTTGAAATATTAGATACACGCTGTATGACACAAACATTTTCAGTGTATCAGATGACACCATTGGTTTTTAGTCTTTTAAGCTTACTGTCTTTGATTTTTTATGATGAAAGAATCTAAAGTCAATGTTTTTATTACCAAGTTAGAATTATACAATCTCAAAGGATTTGTGACTTTAGTTCATAAATGTATTTTGTTGGATCCCTAACAACGGGAGCAGGGGCTTTCTGTGACTCTGTTGCCTGCCTCTCGATCCCTTTATTCTATCTGGGTTGCCTGGTCTAACCTCAGTAGGAGAAGATACACCTAGTCCTACTGCAGCCTGATGTGACAAGGCCGGTGATAGCAATGGGAGGGCTCCTCTTCTTTGAAGAGAAAGGGAGAAGGGATGGAATGAAGAACGAAGGTGTGATGGAGGGACTTGGAGGAGAGTAGGAAGAGGAAGCTGAATTGAGATATAAAGTAAATAAATAAATTAATAAAAATATTGAGATGTTGGGCTGGAGAGATGGCTTAGCCATTAAAGGCTAGACTCACAATTAAAAATTCAAGAAATTTGAGAAGTCATGTGGTGTTTCAATTGTTTTAAGTTTTACTCACACACATACACACACACACACACACACACACACTCACACACAGAGGCGGGGGTGGTTAAAATGAGTGATTTCTTCTTGAGTTTAAGTGGATTAATTTGGCAATTAAATATGTCATTGTTTCTTTTGGTGCAATTAGTTTGGCATACAAATACTGTCACATATATTTTTCACTTTTGAGATTATGAAATAATTACCACATTTATCTCTTAATTCCTTCAAACCTTTTCAAACTCTCCTTGCTCTCTTTCAAATTTATTTAAGTAACATTTATAATTAGATTTTATATTGCTGGACAATATTTTGAAATGTTATATTGGTGATATTATGTGATATATAAACATAGTTAATACTTTAAAATATGATTAACCCTTCACTATTCATATGGCATAGGCAGAAGGATGAATTTTCATCTTAAAGAGGATGCTTATTGTCACTGCTACCTTATAAAAAGTGTAGTGAGTCAAGAACATAATTTATATTATAATCCTGATCTCCGACAGTGTGACTCAGTTGAAATAATGGTAGTCATCGTGAAGCCATAGTTGATTTACTTTTTAATGCTGAGGGGGAAACATACTCTTTTTAGGATTGTGAACGCAAAGTCTGAAGTCAAACAGTTAACTCAGTCTTGCTGTCTCTCTGATTCTCAGCTTTTGTGTCTGTTTATCTGGTCTCCTGAGAAAGATGGTTTTGAGGTACTTTCACAACTTTCTTGACCTTTCTGCTTTACTCTTTTCTCCCCTTTGAGCATTTAGTGATTATTTACTGTATGCTAGGAATTGCATATGATGGACACAAATGTTCATTTTCCTAGTGTATTACAGATGAGAATCTCTGGTATAGGGAGGCAATGTGATTTGTGTGGTTCAGCCTTTAGAGTGAATGTGGTAATGCAATATGGCAAAGCTGATGATGCTTGCTCCCCTAGTTCTTGAAATCTTTTCTTTGCAATAGTAGGTGTTGAAACAAGGGCCCTGTGAATGTTAGGTAAGCATCTTATCTCTGGTTACTTTCCTTAGCCTCTTCTGCTTCTTATTTTGAGACAAGTTCACACTAAGTCATCCAGGGCTGGCTTTGAACACTGTTGCCAAAGTAAACCTTATATGTACCATCCTTCTCTCCTACTTCCAAGTGGTTGGAATTATAGGCCTGCCCCTTCAGTCACAACTTGGTTTGTTCTTATGCTCATATTAGTCACTCCCCTAGTAGCTTTGTTTCAAAAAAATAATACAAGATTACCTTTCTATGTAAGTATTTTATAGTTTGGTGCAGCTCAGTTTCTTTCCCTTAGGATTGTGTAAATGTTTCTTTTCTTATTAGCACATCTACTTCTATATCCTTTTTCACATATTTTTCTGCACTTTAAGAAAATCAAAATTTCCAGAGTCGATATCAGATATCTTATATCTTTCCACATAAAATGCTTTTCCTGCCTTAGGAACATTTTGTGCTAATCTGACTTACACGCATAATCCTTGATAGGTGTCCTTTGAACCCAAGAAGGATTTTAACATTCTGTTGTTTTCTTCTCTCCAGAACTGATGCTCAAAGGTATAATGCTAACATGACTTTGATAAATGTGAATTCTATCCTTTAAATGTTTCACAAATCTAATCAGTAATGTGATGGCAGTACAAGGAAGTGGCCTCAAGGGTCATCTGTGGAATAGGAACAGTGCCCCTGTGGATGGCACAAGGGCTCTTAGAAGAGGGTTTTCAGGAACGGGTTCATTTTTTCTAACTCACCACGCAAGGATTTATTCTTTCCAGGGGGGGATGGCAGCAGGGTACAGTGGTAAAAGCAGAGAGACCGGACCCTAACTATCGCTGGTACTACTAATGCCTTGATCTAGAATCTTCTAATTCCCAGAAGTGTTAGAAATTATTTTTTTGTTTGTAAATGGCTAGACTTTGGTATTTTGTTGTAGCAACGTTAATATACCAGGACAATCAGTTTATTTGAATTTTTGAGATACACAGCTATTCTATTTTACATTTCACCATAAGAGTATTGTATATTAAAATTTTCTGAAAGTAAATCAATTATATTAAATCATTTCATATCACTCTAATATGTAGAGGACTTTTAGATTTTTAACTACAGTCATAGTGCTAGGTACTGGCATGACAGAGAATTACTAAAATTTTTTCTGATCTTAATGTATTTTCAATTGGGAAAGAAGGTAAAACCCTTCTGGATCAAGAAAGAAAGAAAATAGATTGCTAAGGAGTGGTGTAATGGTTTGAATAAGAGTGTCCCCTACAGGCTCATCTCTTTGAATGCTTAGTCACCAGGAAGTGACACTGTTTGACAGAGTAGAAGGATTAGGATGCGTGTCCTTGTTGGGAGATACATGTCACTATTCATGGGCTATGAGATTTCAAAAGTCCATGCCAGACTTAGGCACGTTTTCTTGCTGTGTCTCTGTCTCTGACTTTCTCTGTGCCTTTGTGTGTCTCTCCCTGGGTCCCTGTGTGTTTCTCTCTGTCTCTCTCTGTCTCTCTCTCTCTCTGCTTTGGATCAGAACATAGCTCTCAACTACTTCTGTAGCACCATGTCTGCGAATGGACTAAACCTCTGAACCCGTAATCACCTCCCAATAATTAAATACTTTCATTTATAGGAGTTGCCTTGATCACGTGTCTCTTTACAGCAACACAACAGTGACAAAGACAATGAGCCAGTAACATGTTTTGATATGTTGTAGGAAAAAATTACATACCTTTTATAGGATGCATTCAGGAACATTTCAGGAAAAATTAATGACATTTTGAATTAAACATTGATGATTGAAGAGAATTTAGGGAAAGGAGAATGGATGTAGGCTGTGACAGTGCAAATACAGGACACATAGGAAGCCCTGAGAACAGCTCATTAAAGGCTTGATGGCTCCTGAGAAGTAATGTCAGACAGTCTAAACTATTTAAGACTGGCCACCTTTCTCTTGAGTCTGGTTCTCAAAGTATAGTCAGGCTGACCTGGAACTCACTATGTATGAGGCTGGCCTCAGACATCCACAATCTTTCCAACTCAGTCTTTCAAGTACTGGGAATACAACTGTGAGTGACCATTCCTGGTCCCATTAATATCTTTATCAGTGATATGGGATAATGTTTATAAAGGAAATTTAATTTTAAAACAGTCAGTTCTTTGGCCTTATCTATTTTTAAAAACCGGAGAAATAGCTAAAGAATGACTTTCAAAATGTGATGCATTTTAAAAAGCAAAATAATAGGTAAAATGATAATGATTTGGTGATTTCATTAAGATTCTTTTGTATATCTATATCTATATCTATATCTTACACATAAATAAAATATATGTATTTTATTTTATGTATTATCACTCCTGTGCAAGTTAGAGGATATAGTCTTTCTCAGCCTGGCTTCTTTCTCTGAGTTACTGATTTTGAGCATCTGGTTTTTGGGGTGTTTGAAACAAATGTTTTATACATCAGTATTTACCTTTCCCTATATAGAGTTTTCTATGAAAGATTGTGTATAATAAGCCATTCATAATTTGGAAAAACTGGGCCACAGACATTACCCTCATACTCCAAGTGATTGCTCTAATTCTGTTAGTGTTAAATCTCAATGCTAAATTGTACTAAGCATCTAATTTTATACTTCCTTAAGTGTAAGTGTGCTTTGAATCTATCTTGTTATTTTTTCATTTAATTTCAGCTACTTTCACTATTTTAAAAGTGTGTGCTCAGATGTACAAGGTAAAAGAAAACATTTTAAGATGGTGCAATTCTGGAAATGAGGCCAGTTATTTTAGGTTATCGAATAAAGGTCAAATCATTCTGGTATTTTCAAGTCTCAGGCCAATGCTTATGCTATGTGAAAGCAGCATTATTAGACTGGAAAACAGGCTTGGCCAGGGGGCTGATGGCAAGATTGTATAGTAATCAATAGACTACCTTTTTAATTAGCATTTTCAGTGAAACAGTAGGGCAACTAATGTGGGATTAGAAGTATCATTCTCCAGTACATGTTGAAAGAGTCTGGTAATTTACACAAATGTAACCCTGAAATTTTAGTGTTCATATCTATGAAATAATCACACAATTACTTTCAATTCTGCTGATTGAGAATACTATACAAACCAGTTTCATTAGGTCCAAGTGTACTGTATCTGATAGATATACAAGTGAATTTGTAATAGTGATTCCCAATGGTAGTATTTGTAGGTTGACTTATTTATTTGTGTGTGCTTGTATGCATATGCAGGTATGTGTAGATATGGAGGTCAGAGGATAACCTTGGACACTGTTCCTCAGGTACCATCCACCTTTCCCTTGAATAAGGTCTCAATCTTGCCTGAAGTTCACTAAATAGGCCAGCCTAGATGGCCGGCATCCTATTGGCATCCTACAGTCTCTGGCATCCCAGTGTTGGGATTTCAAGCCAGTGCCACCATGTCAAGCTTTGCTTTTTTCCCCTTCAGTGAAGAACACAGGATATTTTATTGCTAAAGTATGCTATCTTTTCATTGCTTCTGTCACTGCAGACATGTTTAGCTTTGGCAGACTCTTTCATGTTCAGCCAGGTTAAATCCTAACATGCATATGATGTTAGGATGGCTAATCATTTACATGCCACTTACAAGCATCTAGAGCACAATTTCGTTATACTTAGTTTTCGAGAGAGTTCTAGAAAGCAGAAGGCCTTCGGAGCTAGAGCTGTGAGAGGCAGATGCATCTGTTAAGGGCTGCTAATATATCATGCAAAGTTATGTTAAGGCAGAGAATGCTGATTTTCTACAGTTCATTAGCTTTCCTTGCTTGATAATCTTTACTTCTAATACAAAATAGAAAAATGAGGAAATATTATGAGCACACCGGTTCAACTGTTTGCTTCCAAATTTCATGGTGTTATTTTTTTTAAAGCAGTTGAGTAATACTCCATTATGTAAGTGTACCTCATTCTCTTTATTTATTTCTGTTGAGGGACATCTAGGTTGTTTCCAGTTTCTAGGTATTATGAATAAAGCCACAATAAGCATGATTGAGCAAGTCTCCTTGTGGTAGGATGGAGCATCCTTTGGGTATATGACCAAGAGTGATATAGCTAGATTTTGAGGTAGATCGATTCCCAACTTTTTGATGAACCACCATATTGATTTATATAGTGGCTGTACAAGTTTGCACTCCCAGCAATGGATGAGTATTCCCCTTGTTCTACATCCTCACCAGCATGTGTTGTTACTTGTGTTATTGATCTTTGCCATTCTGAACAAGTGTAAAATAGATTTTTACACTTTGTTTCAATTTTATTGATTTCATCCCTTGGTTTGACTATTTCTTGCTATTTCTTTTGGGTATGCCTGCTTCTTTTTGTTCATACTTAGAGCTTTCAAGTGTGCTGTTAAATTGCTAGTAGGAGATCTCTTCAATTTTTTAGTGTGCATACTTACTATTCTTAAATTTCCTCTAAGTAGAGCTTTCATGTGTCCCATAAGTTTGGGTATACTATCTATTCACTTTCATTGAATTCTCGAAAATCTTTTTTTTTTTAGATCCAATTGATAAGATATAATTGCCCACTTAAACATACAAATCCCGGTACCATCCATCCCTTAAGAACATTGATAACAACCTGTAAATACACAGAGCGAGATCTTTACATCAGCCTCCATTGTCCTGCCACGGCTTCTTGGCCTCTCCTTCTCCTCCTCTCTTCCTTCCAGTCTCTTCCTCTTCCTTCAAACTTTTCTCCCGCCCATCCTTCCTTCTCATCCAATGACAGGCCTCCTTCTATCTTGTACCTGCCTCACTTGTGACATCATCCCACAAAAAATTTTTCTCTCAAATATAAGCTGAGCACAACTATTATCATTTTGTAATTAAAAGCATAAAATATATCTAATACCCAGTCCAACACTATATCAGTTAAACAGAACATTTATCCATTCCACTTACGAAAGGCTTAAAATCTATATTATATCTTGGCTAGCTTGAATACTATCTGATAACTATCTAATAAAATATGTATTTCCAGAGTTAAACAGGCTGATATGCTATGAAACTATAATCAGTCTTCAACCCTGTCAGAAATCTGAGAATGACCGAATATCTATAAACATAGGAAGCCTAACATGGTTTTCAGAATTGAGAGGTTGTAGAGACAAATTTCCACTAGTCACAGGCCCCTGTTAGCAACATGTGAGCACAAGTCTTCAGCCTTCTGGCCCAAAATCAACTGACAGACTCTTGAAATGCAGATTTTGAAGGGCAGATCACCCTGTCTTGGCAGGGTTTATCAGTCAACTATTCTGCATAATTTGTCCTTTTCTGGACAGTACTAGTCTGCAGATGAAACAGGCTGTTTTGTCCAGTGGCTGCCTAGCCACAAAGTACTGCCTCACCTGGAGGTAAAGATGTTCAAATTCTTTATTAAATCCACCAAAGGGGAACTGTTAGGAGCAGATATGTCTCAACCAAAGATAAATAATTTTAAATCTCAAATTTTGTGGATTTCTGACGCTTTTGAAAACCACCTATCTATATAAGACAATCTGGACTGTTGTCTTTATATCTTAATATTGTCTTGAAAGTACTCTCACAAAGTCAGAGCCATGAATTTGCTAGTTGGCCCTTAACTCACAGGTGTAATCAACTCAGAAGTCTGTAATGACATCATTAGAAGGACTGGCTCTAAACCTTGTACTTTTAAACTCTTTTAACAAATAAATTCTATATCAAAGCAAAGATATGATTTTAGCTTAGTTACCAAATGAGATTATGACTGTACAACTCAATCTAGTAATTCCTCCCTGTTAAATTACAACCAACTTTAAATTCCTCATAAAAACAACTTTAGAATAACCACTTCTAGCCCCCCAAAAGTCCAGGAAGTTGGGGTGATGACTCCTCCATAACTTCTTTAAGCTCTACATGGACGTTGAGATATCCTTGGGGGTAAGGGGGTAGGAAGAATGAAGCAAATGCTGTAGCCAATGTATCCTGACTGGACCCAGCTGAAAGTCCTTGAGACCAGGAATCCAAGTAGGCACACTCTGTAAAATACAACTCTCAAGACAAAAGTTTAGAATCGAGATATCTTGTTTGATTCTCCTGAATCAATTTTTTCAGGCGGTCTACCTCTATCAAATCTATCAGTATGACTCTGTGAGGTTTCCAGCACCTAATCACACTTTTTAAAAACACAAAGACAAAATCTTTCTCCCAAAATACTGTGTTCCTTAGTCTGTAACCAGGAAAGCTTGTATTTTACACTCTCTCCCCGAGTAATAATATAACCATAAAACTCAAAGTCATACCCATTATGAAGATTAAACAATTTTTTAAAAAAGGAAGCAAGCTAAACAATGAGCCTGATAGGCTTTTGTACTCTATGATATCAGGAAATGAACTCAAAATTCCCGGGGAGTCCACGTTAATAGAATTTGACCTTCCCTTGTGGTAAATATCAAAATAACCACAAACCCTTTAGCAGGGTAATTCATAAAACAAACTAAATACCTTTTATCAGTTCCATTCAATAAGCAATGTAAAACCATAACCCAAAATTAATCTGTCAACCAGGAGCCACAGATTTTTCTTTAAAATATATCCAAATCCCTTTTTGTTAAGTTCTCTACCCAGAGCCACAGATTTTTTTTAACCTTGATAACTTGTAAATATCACAATACTCTACTTGGAGGTAATGACTAATTTTTCCCTATCTAAATTCTGAACCATGGATGAAAATCCCATACATGATTCAGGTAATCTCTCTCTCTCCTTAAAACAAACTTAAACACCTTCTATCAATTCTATCAATAAGCAACAAAACTCAGTTCTTTAACCAAAATATATCCATCTATTGACCTCTGGCCCAAGCCACAGATTTTTCTTTAACAATGAATAAATTCTATAATATATGTAGAATTCAGCCCTTGCCTGGACTGAACAGACATTTATCAGGGACTCTACTTGGGTTAGTGACTAAATTTTCCCTATCTAAGTTCTGAACCATGGATGAAAATCCCCACATGATTCAGGTAATCTCTTTACTCTCTTCTTTCTAAAAACAAACTTAATCACCTTTTAATAATACCTGTAATTAAGAAGTAGCTTGTCTAACTAGGATTTCAACCCAAAATTCCCATGGAGCCCACATTAAAAAGAATATGAGTATCCTGAAAGACTTTCTAAACAACTTTCTTTACAAAGCAGCTTTTAATCTCTACCTCTCTGAGCTGCCATTACTTATCACACAGCAGGGGACCTACAGCCTGCCAGCCCAGGCTGCTTCCCCATTTCTTTGCTTGAATTCCTGCCCTTGAGATATCACATGACTTAACATGGCACTGGCCTCCACTTACTTAGAAAATAAAAACTTTCTCTCAACTCTTAGGATTACTAGTGGATTCTTGTCCATCACATTGGTTCGCCATCTGTTGTTGTAAAAATATAAAAAATAAAAAAGTATTGTTGTCTTTTACCCTGCTAGGTCCTGCACTGTGGTGCCCCAAGATATCTTCTAGATATCTTGGCAGAAACACATCCCAACTTCGCCACGGCGGCCCAGTGTCTCCAGCCACCGCACACTTTCCTACACTCAAACCCTCACATAAAAGAACACACAACACAATAATCTTAGATCCAATTGATAAGATATAATTGCCCACTTAAACATACAAAGCCCAGTACCATCCATCCCTTAAGAACATTGATAACAACCTGTAAATACACAGAGCGAGATCTTTACATCAGCCTCCATTGTCCTGCCACAGCTTCTCAGCCTCTCCTCGAATTCTAGAAAATTTTAATTTTGGTCTTGACTCACTTTTTATTAAGTAGAGAGTTGTTCAGTTTTCATGAGTTTGTAATCTTTTAAATTGTTTCTGTTATTTTGACATCTCGCTTTAGTTGGTGGTGGTTTGATAGGATTCAGGAAGTTATTTCAGTTTTCTTGTCTCTGTTGAGACTTGCTTTGTGTCCATGTCTGAAGTCAATATTGGAAAAACTTCTTTGAGGTACAGAGAAAAATGCATGTTCTTTTCTGTTTGGGTAAAGTGTTCTGTAAATATCTGTTAGATCCATTTGGTTTATAAATGTTCCATTATTTCTCCATTTAGTTTTTGTGGATGAACTGTCTATTGGTTGAGAGTTGAGTATTGAAGTTTCCCATTATCAGTGTGTGAGGGTCAGCATTTGATTTATGCTTCATAGTGTTTCTTTTATAAACTTGGGCGCCCTTTGTTTGGGGTATAGATGGAATGTTACCTTGGTGGAGTTTTCCTTTGATGAGTATGTAGTATCACTGGCTACACCAGCTTGCTGGTAAGATTCATTTGTTCCAAATATCCTTTTCTAACCCTTTACTCTGATATAAAGTCTATCCTTGATGTTGAAGATATATGTGTATATATAATAATATATAATAATACTAATACTATATAATACTAATATTAATATTAATACTATTATATACATGATTGAAAGTTTTGCTGCGTATAGTATTCTGGGTCTATGGGCTGTGATCTCTTACATCTGTAACCTCTGAGAGTCTTCAGCACATCTCCTCCAGGCTCTTCTACTTTTTAAAGTCTCTGTTGAGAAGTCAGGTGTCATACCACCCCTTAATATTCTTTCTTTGTTCTATATGTTTAGTGTTTTAATTAGTATGTAGGGAAGGGAATTTCTTTTCTGGTCCAATCTATTTGGTGTTCCTTATGTTCCTTGTAACTCTATCAGCATCTGTTTTAGGTTGGAAAATTTTCTTCTATGATTTTGTTGAAAGTAGTTTTTGGGTCTTTGAGTGGGGATTCTCTTTCTTCCTGTACTTTTATTATTAGATTTGGTCTTTTCATAGTTTTTCATAATTCCTGTATGTTTTATGTCAGGATTTTTTTAAAAGATATAACATTATTGACTCATATATCCATTTCTTCTACTATGTGTTGAGTGCTTGAGATTCTCTCTTCCACCTCTTGTATTCTGTTAGTGAAGCTTGCCTCTGTAGTTCTTGCTGAAATTACTAAATTATTCATTTCCCAAATTCCCAACTCCCTTACTTTATGTTTCCCTTATTGATTCCATTTCCATTTGCCTTGAACAGTTTTATTTATTTCCTCAATTGTTTGTGGTTTGGGGGCAGGGATTTCTTTAAGGGATTTATTGATTTCCTCCAATTGTTAGTTTTTACTTTCTTGGATTTCTTTAAAGGATTTATTCATTTCCTCTTTAAGAACCTCTATCATCTTTATTCAGTTGGTTTTCAGGTCTTTTTCTTGTGTTTCAGTTATAATGGAATATCTAGGGCCTGCAGTGGTAGAATAGCTGGGTTTTTGTGGAGACATACTGCCCTAGATGTTATGGCTTGTGTTTTCATAGTAGCATCTAGGTTTTTGGATTTGGAATGATTATAGTTCTAGGTGCTATTTTCTGGGTTTGTCTTTTTTTGGGTAGGTGTTTTGTTCCTCGTTTTATGTTTCCTCTCTGGATTTTTGGAGAGTGTGATGGCTGTCTGTTTTCTGTTTTTCTGGCCTGCTCAGCCGGTGTGTTCATAGGCATGTGTGATGGTGTTAGAAGTGGGTAATCTGGGATAAATTAGGGGAAGATTGGTGAAGAAGGTCTTTGCGATCTGTTGGTGATGGGGTAAAAAAGAAAGTAAGATTGCAATGAGTTTTTTTCTACAGAGCTGAGGATGCAACAGGGTGGGGGAGAGTGAATCTCAGAAATAGTTGGAGAGCAGTGGATATGCCTTTAGCCTACCTGATACCCTGAGTGGAGTGGCTTTTGAGTTAGCATAAGGTTTATGCTTGGATTGAGGTCTGGAACTCCTGCTGGAGTGAGTTAGTGGGTAGAGATCTGTGGGATTTGCAGGAGATGGGAGCAGAGGGGCAGGAAGGGCTGCTGTGAGTTGTCTGCTGCAGAGTTGGGCATGAACCTAGGGGATTGGATCTGGGGGAAGAGAGATGATAGGCCTGAGGGTCGTTTACCTGGTTTTCTGGCAGGTGTGTCCTATGGGTTAGCTGGTGGTGCCCACTGCAGTTGGGTGGGGATATAGGGGCTGAGTCTGGGGAGGGAGGTTAGGATAGGATTGACTATTGGATCCATACAGATCTTTGTTTATATAGAATGATTTTATAATATGTTTATATAGTATGTTTTATAAAATAGGATTCCTGGGTGTGCAATTGTGTCTTTAAGTCTATGAGTTTCTTGTGCTTTTTCTTTGACTTTTGTTTGTTTGTCTTATTATTTGCCTGGGTGTGCAGGGAGCTGATGGGATGAGTTAGGGGAGGGGAAACAATATATAATATATAAAAAAAATCTATTTTCAATTTTAAAAATAGGAACAAAAGGCTACATATGATCCCTTGCTTTCTGGGCATTTGGAACTTAGCCTGTATTCTGTTTCCTTAGATGGACAACGAAGGATTTTGGGGTGACAAAAGAGAAGGGAGTAAGAAAGCCAAGGCTGGCCTCCTGCTGTATGGCCATGTGGCATTTGTTTTGGGCTTTCTTGTCAAATAGAAACGCTTAGGGTGGTCTCCTCCCTGGAGCTGAGAAAATGGTGGCATCTCTGCAGTCTCAGACTTATGTGAGAAATATGTTCACCCAACTTCTCTTAGTTTGAAATTTTTAAATAGTTTATGAGTTTAAATATGACGAGAGAACTGAACTTCAATGACAGTGAGCAATCACTGAGGACGCCACACTAAAGTGTGAAGTGTATACGCTTTGTGAAAAAAGTTTAAACGTTTCTTAGTTGAAAATATAAAAAGGCAGGACATATATACTTTTCAAATAGAACCAGAAAATAAAAAACAAAAAATACTATTGCATTTCCTTTCCTTTCTCATATATCCATGTCATTTAATATGGGTTAGTAATTTTGCAATAAATTTGAAGTAAGGTAGAACAGATATTATTTTGTAGATGGGGAGATTTATACCACAAAGGACTTGATATGTTGAATTACTTAATAAATATTAGGAACTCAGATGTGTTGGTGTTAGGCTAGTTGTCCTTATGGAACTTTAAATAAAAATATCAGAGACTCCCAGATACAAAGGAAAAAATTTCATGCCATAATACTTTTTGAGTCACTTCTTGTGGAGTGGGCCCTAAATCTATTGAGAACGTTATGGGTGATCCTGTAGTGTTTGTGACACCAGTGGGCGTATCCTGCTACGATTATTATTATTGTCCCTGTTTGCTTGTTTATCATTTGGATTCTGGTTGTCAAACTCCTGATGGAATTGCCTGATGGAAGGCAAATAGTTTACCTTCTGAGCCACCCCCTTACCACCCCTAGTAATCATTTTAAAGAGAGAAACTTGCATTGATTTTGAATAAGTGTTTGGAAAATTCCTTTGCCTATTTTAAATGTAATGGGACAAAATTCTTCCCTATCAGCCTCATGAAGATTATGGCTAGACAGTTTGGTATGGTATCTGGGAGGAAGCCCGCCTGCTGCTAACGGAAACTTGCTAGCAGTTTACAAAACACTGTTGAAGAAATAGGAGCTCTCCCAGTTGGTCACATGGAATTTGAGGACAGTGTCTGATTTTCATAATGATGACAAATGGCATTTAGGTGAAGAAATGACCGTGTACATACCCATTTATATTTACCCCAATTCAGAAAGAGAATAATCTCTCTTGCACAATGTGCGCTTGCATTTGGTAACTATTTGATGCAAGCAGTGCATGTGTGGGTCGGTGCGCCAGACTATGAAGCAGAAATCTTTATATTAAAGGGCAAACAGTTTAATTAGGCAGACTTGGTAAAGAACTGAAGAAAGTGGATATGTTAAGTTAATTGAGACATACAAAACCCTCAACAATCAGCCAAATGAAACACCTTTAAGCAGAGACATTTCTCTAAACAGTCAACTATCAGCATTTATGTCTTTTTTTAGTAGTAGCAATTTAGTGAGATTTTAAAAGAACCTTTGTAACATCAGATCCATTCCATTTCAATGATTTTAAGAAAATAAGATTGACTTCAGGATGAGCATTGTGAATTTGTAATCAAGCAGCTCACCATAGCTGGAATGAATTTGAGTGACAGTGGCCTTTAAGGTCAATGTTTATTTACATTATGTGATAGGGAGGCAACTCTTCCTCAGCCCCTGACTTAAATGTGCCTGCTAGAGCTGGAAACATCAGGATTTTTCTTTTTTCTTTTTTCCCTTTTTAAAAATTAGATATTTTCCTTATTTACATTTCAAATATTATCCCCTTTCCTAGTTTTCCCTCCAGAAACCCTCTATCCCATTTCCTTCCCCCTGCTTCTATGTGGGTGCTCCCTCCAGCCACTCACCTACTCCCTTCCCTCTCCCCACCCTGGCATTCCCCTAAGGGGCATCAAGCCTTCACAGGACCAAGGGCCTCTCCTCCCATTGATGTCCAAAAAGGCCATCCTCTGCTAAATTTGCCTCTGGAGTCATGGGTTGCTCCTTGTGTACACTTTGATTGGTGGTTTAGTCCCTGGTAGTTCTGGGGCGGGGTCTAGTTGGTTGAAATTTTTGTTCTTCCTATGGGATTTCAAACCCCTTCAGCACCTTCAGTCCTTTCTCTAATTCCTCCATTGGGGACCCTGTTCTCAGTCCAAAGTTGGCTGCTACGATCACCTCTGTATTTCTCAGACTCTGGGAGAGCCTCTCAGGAGACCGCTATATCACTCTTCTGTTAGCAAGCACTTCTTGGCATCAGCAATAGTGACTGGGTTTGGTGGATGCATATGGGATGGATCCCCAGGTGAGGCAGTCTCTAGATGGCCTTTCTTTGGTCCCTGACCATTCTTTGTCCCTGTATTTCCTCCCATGAGTATTTTGTTCCCCCTTCTAAGAAGGACCAAAGCATCCACATTTTGGTCTTCCTTCTTCTTGAGTTTCATAGGGTCTGTGAATTGTTTCTTGGGTATTCTGGGTTTGGGCTAATATCCACTTATCAGTGAGTGTATACCATGTGTGTTCTTTTGTACCTCAGTCAGGATGATATTTTCTAGTTTCATCTACTTGCCTAAAAATTTCATGAAGTCATTGTTTTTAATAGCTGAGTAGCACTCCATTGTGTAAATGTACCACATTTACTGTATCCATTCCTCTGTTGATGGACATCTGGGTTCTTTACAGCTTTTGGCTATTATAAATAAGGCTGCTATGAACATAGTGGGGCATGTGTCTTTGTTATATGTTGGGGCATCTTTTGGGTATATGCCCTGGAGTGGTATAGATGTGTCCTCAGGTAGTACTATTTCTAGTTTTCTCAGGAACTGTCAGATTGATTTCCAGAGTCCTTGTACCAGCTTGCAATCTCACCAACTCCTTCCAATGGAGGAGTGTTCCTCTTTCTCCACATCCTTGCCAGCATCTGTTGTCACCTTAATTTTTGATCCTAGTCATTCTGACTAGTATAAGGAGGAATCTCGGGGTCATTTTGATTTGCATTTCCCTGATGTCTAAGGATGTTGAACATTTCTTTAGGTGTTTCTCAACCATTTGATATTCCTCTGTTGAGAATTCTTTGTTTGGCTTGTTACCCCATTTTAAAATAGGATTATTTGGTTCTCTGGAGTCTAACCTCTTGAGTTCTTTGTATACATTAGACATAAGCCCTTTATAGAATGTAGGATTGGTAAAGATCTTTTTCTAATATGTGGGCTGCTGTTTTGTCCTATTAACAATGTCATTTGCCTTATAGAAGCTTTGCTATTTTATGAGGTCCCATTGTCTAATGTCTTGGAACATAAGCCATTGGTATTCTGTTCAGAATATATTCCCCTGTGCCCAACTATTCCAGGCTCCTCCCTACTTTTTCTTTTATTAGTTTGAGTGTATCTGGTTTTCTGTGGAGGATCTTGATCCACTTGCAGATGACTTCGCACAAGGAGATAAGAATAGATCGATTTGCATTCTTCTACATGCTGATTACCAGTCGAACCAGCACCATTTGTTGAAAATGCTGTCTTGGAAAGCCAGTTGTGAGGAGTACTGACATACCTGAGAGCAGAGGTAAGACCAACTCTTCTGCTCCAACCAATCGGCCTGGTGGCCTCAGGACACACAAAGGCAGAAGTCCTCTGGGACAGGACACTTCCAGTTTCTGCCTGCACCCAGAGCAGAACCACTCTCTCAGCTCTCTCTACCCAAATCCCATGGGGAAGAGAACTGGACTCTCTGAAGTGTGGATAATCCTGAGAGCTCAGGGGGGACTGCCACTTCTGCTCACATTCAGGGCCCAGGAGGAACCTGCCTAATGCCGGGAACCTAGGATCAGTCAGGGACAGGACACTTCTGGTTTCTGCTATTATATCATCTGCAAATAGTGACTTCTGCCTTTCTAATTTGTACCATGTTGACCTCTTTTTGTTGTCTAATTGCTCTGGCTATGTTTTGTAGTATTATACTGAATAGGTATTGAGAGAGTGGGCAGCCTTGTCTAGTCACTGATCTTAGTAGGATTGCCTCAAGTTTCTCTCCATTTAGTTTGATATTGGATACTGGTTTGTTGTATATTGCTTTTACTATGTTTAGGTATGGGCCTTGAATTCCTAATCTTTCCAAGACTTTCATCATGAAGGAGTGTTGAATTTTATCAAATGCTTTCTCAATATCTAATGATATGATCATGTGTTCTTTTATTCCTTTGAGTTTGTTTATATAGTGGATTACATTGATGGATTTGTATATATTGAACCATCTGTGCATCCCTGGAGTGAGGCCTACTTGATCATGCTGTGCAATTATTTTGATGTGTTCTTGGATTTGGTTTGGAGCAGATGATTCTATAGAAATCATCTACGCAATTGTCAAAGATAATGTAAAATGGAAAACGCTACTGGCCTAAAACAGACAGGAAATCCAGGACACAATAAGAAGATCAAACCTAAGGATAATAGGTATAGAAGAGAGTGAAGACTCCAAAATCAAAGGACCAGTAAATATCCTCAACAAAATCATAGAAGAAAACTTCCCTAACCTAAAGAAAGAGATGCCCATTAACATACAAGAAGCCTACAGAACTCCAAGTAGACTGGACTAGAAAAGAAACTCCTCCCATCACATAATAGTCAAAACACCAAATGTACAAAACAAAGAAAGAATATTAAAAGCAGTAAGGGAAAAAGGTCAAGTAACATATAAAGACAGACCTATCAGAATCACACCAGACTTCTCACAAGAGACTATGAAAGTAAGAAGATCCTGGACAGATGTCATACAGACCCTAAGAGAACACAAATGCCAGCCCAGGTTACTTTATCCTGCAAAATTCTCAATTAACATAGATCAAGAAACCAAGATATTCCATGATAAAACCAAATTTACACAGTATCTTTCTACAAATCCAGTGCTACAAAGGATAATAAATGGTAAAGCCCAACATAAGGAGGCAAGCTACACCCTAGAAAAAGCAAGAAACTAAATGTCTTGGCAACAAAACAAAGAGAAGGAAAGCACACAAACATAATCTCACATCCAAATATGAATATAACAGGAAGCAATAATCACTATTCCTTTTGCTGCCTATAGGAAACACATCTCAGAGACAAAGACAGACACTACCTCAGAGTAAAAGGCTGGAAAAAAAATTTCCAAGCAAATGATCTGAAGAAGCAAGCTGGAATAGCCATTCTAATATTGAATAAAATCGAGTTTCAACCAAAAGTCATCAAAAAAGATAAGAACGGACACTTCATATTCATCAAAGGAAAAATCCACCAAGATGAATTCTAAATCCTTAATATCTATGCTCCAAATACATGGGCACCTACATACATAAAAGAAACCTTACTAAAGCTCAAAGCACAAATTGCACCTCACACAATAATAGTAGGAGATTTCAACACCCCACTCTCATCAATGGACAGGTCATGCAAACAGAAATTAAACAGAGACATAGACAGACTGAGAGAAGTCATGAACCAAATGGACTTAACGGATATTTATAGAACATTCTATCCTAAAACAAAAGGATATACCTTCTTCTCACCACCTCATGGTACTTTTTCCAAAATTGACCATATAATTGGTCATGAAACAGGCCTCAACAGATACGGAAAGATAGAAATAATCCCATGCGTCCTATCAGACCACCACGGGCTAAAGCTGATCTTCAATAACAATAGGGGAAGAACGCCCACACATACATGGAAGTTGAACAATGCTCTACTCAATGATAACCTGGTCAAGGAAGAAATAAAGAAAGAAATTAAAGACTTCTTAGAATTTAATGAAAATGAAGGTACAACATACCCAAACTAATGGGACACAATGAGGAAAACTCATAGCTCTGAGTGCCTGCAGAAAGAAACAGGAGAGAGCATATGTCAGCAGCTTGACAGCACACCTAAAAGCTCTAGACAAAAAGAAGCAAATACACCCAGGAGGAGTAGAAGGCAGGAAATAATCAAACTCAGGACTGAAATCAACCAAGTAGAAACAAAAAGGACTATACAAAGAATCAACAGAACCAAAAGCTGGTTCTTTGAGAAAATCAACAAGATAGATAAACCCTTACCCAGACTAACCATAGGACACAGAGAGTGTGTCCAAATTAACAAAATCAGAAATGAAAAGGGAGACATAACGACAGAATCAGAGGAAATTCAAAAGATATTCAGCTTCTACTACAAAAGCCTATATTCAACAAAACTTGAAAATCTGGAGGAAATGGACAATTTCCTAGACAGATAGCAGGTAGCAAAGTTAAATCAGGAACAGATAAACCATTTAAACAACCCCATAACTCCTAAAGAAATAGAAACAGTCATTAAAGGTCTCCCAACCATAAGGAGCCCAGGTCCAGATGGGTTCAGTGCAGAATTCTATCAGAACTTCATAGAAGACCTCATAGCAATACTATCCAAACTATTTCACAAAATTGAAACAGATTCCTTCTATGAAGCCACAATTACTCTTATACCTAATCCACACAGAGACTGAAAAAGAAAGAGAACGTCAGACCAATTTCCCTTATGAATATCGATGTAAAAATACTCAATAAAATTCTGGCAAACCGAATCCAAGAGCACATCAAAACAATCATCCATCATGATCAAGTAGGCTTCATCCCAGGTATGCAGGAATGGTTTAATATATGGAAAACCATCAATGTAATCCACTATATAAACAAATTGAAAGATAAAAATCAAATGATCATTTCATTAGATGCTGAGAAAGCATTTGACAAAATTCAACACCCCTTCATGATCAAAGTCCTGGAAAGAACAGAAATTCAAGGCCCATACCTAAACATAGTAAAAGACATAGACAGCAAACCAATAGCTAATATTAAACTAAGTGTAGATGAAAGACTCCGGAAGTGGGGAGACCATCACTCAAGTCTCAGGATGATGCGACCTCCCAAGAACTCACAAGAGACCTATCTTGATGCAATCAACAAGAGGTTTATTGATAGGGACGACAGAAACAAGTGCACTGGGGTCGAGACTCGTATCCTACACAGGAGTAGAGGAGTTTAACCTCAAATGGTTGGAAGAAGTGGTATTTAAAGGAAAAACCATACCGAATCACAAGGAAGAACCTCCTATTTCTCATGATTGTTCTTTAAGATTTTAATCTAACTTTATGGTTAACCAGTTCCTGCTATTATGGTCAGCTGCTATTTTGGTCAGCTGCTATTATGGTCAGCTGCTGTTAAGGTTAGCTAGTTCCTGGAACAAAGTGGCTGAACCAACTGGTACAATTACTCTTTCTGTGATCAGCTACTTTCTGGAAAACAGGCAGTTCCAGGGCCCGCTTTTGGCTTCAACTTTTGTCTAGGGGGGCAATTTAAAACTTTTTCCTTTCAGAGAGAAACTTGAAACAATCCCACTAAAATCAGGGACTAGACAAGGCTGCCTACTCTCTCCCTACTTATTCAATATAGTTCTCGAAGTCCTAGCCAGAGCAATCAGACAACAAAGGGAGATCAAAGGGATACAGATTGGAAAGGAAGAAGTCAAAATATCACTATTTGCAGATGATATGATAGTTTATTTAAGTGATCCCAAAAGTTCCACCAGAGAAGTACTAAACCTGATAAACACCTTCAGCAAATGGCTGGGTATAAAATTAACTCAAATAAATCAGTAGCCTTCCTCTACCCAAAAAAGAAACAAGCCTAGAAAGAAATTAGGGAAATGACATAATAGTCCCAAATAATATACAATACTTTGGTGTGACTTTAACCAAGCAAGTGAAAGATCTGAATGATAAGAACCTCAAGCCTCTGAAGAAAGAAATTGAAGAAGATCTCAGAAGATGGAAAGATCTCCCATGCTCATGGATTGGCAGGATTAAAATAGTAAAAATGGCCATTTTACCAAAGGCAATCTACAGATTCAATGCAATCCCCATCAAAATTCCAATCCAATTCTTCATAGAGTTAGACAGAACAATTTGCAAATTCATCTGGAATATCAAAAAACCCAGGATAGCTAAAATTATCCTTAACAATAAAAGGACTTCTGGGGGAATCACTATCCCTGAACTCAAGCAATATTACAGAGCAGTAGTGATAAAAATGTATGGTATTGGTACAGAGACAGGCAAATAGACCAGTGGAATAGAATTGAAGACCCAGAAATGAACCCCCACACCTATGGTCACTTGGTTTTTGACAAAGGAGCCAAAATCATCCAATGTAAAAAAGAGCCTTTTCAGCAAATGGTGCTGGTTCAACTGGAAGTCAGCATGTAGAAGAATGCAGATCAAACCATTCTTATCACCCTGTACATAGCTTAAGTCCAAGTGGATCAAGGAGCTACACATCAAACCATATACACTCAAACTAATAGAAGAAAAAGTAGGGAAGCATCTTGAACACATGGGCACTGGAGAAAATTTCCTGAACAAAACACCAATGGTTTATGCTCTAAGATCAAGAATCGACAAATGGGATCTCATAAAACTGCAAAGCTTCTGTAAGGCATAGGACACTGTTGTTAGGACAAAACGGCAACCAACAGATTGGGAAAAGATCTTTACCAATCCTACAACTGATAGAAGGCTTATATCCAAAATATACAAAGAACTCACGAAGTTATACTGCAGGGAGACAAATAACCCTGATAAAAATGGGGTTCAGAGCTAAACAAAGAATTCACAGCTGAGGAATATTGAATGGCTGAGAAGCTCCAAATGAAATGTTCAGCATCTTTAGTCATCAGGGAAATGCAAATCAAAACAACCCTGAGATTTCATCTCCCACCAGTGAGAATGGCTAAGATCAAAAACTCAGGTGACAGCAGATGCTGGCGAGGATGTGGAGAAAGAGGAACACTCCTCCATTGTTGGTGGGATTGCAGACTGATACAACCATTCTGAAGATCAGTGTGCATGTTCCTCAGAAAATTGGACATTGCACTCCCTGAGGACCCAGCTATACCTCTCTTGTGCAAATACCCAAAAGATGCCCCAACATATAACAAAGACACATGCTCCACTATGTTCATAGCAGCCTCATTTATAATAGCCAGAAGCTGGAAAGAACCCAGATCCCCTTAAACAGAGGAATGGATACAGAAAATATGGTACATCTACACAATGGAATACTACTCAGCTATCAAACACAATGACTTTATGAAATTCATAGGCAAATGGATGGAACTGGAAAATATCATCCTGAGTGAGGTAACCCAATCACAGAGAAACACACATGGTGTGCATTCATTGATAAGTGGCTATTATCCCAAGTGCTCGAATTACCCTAGATGTACAGAATACATGAAACACAAGAAGGATGACCAAAATGCGAATGCTTCACTCCTTATTTAAAAGGGTACCAGGAATACCCTTGGGTGGGAATAGGGAGGCAAAGTTTAGAACAGAAACTGATGGAATGCCCTTTCAGAGCCTGCTCCACATGTGGCCCATACATATACAGCCACCAAACTAGATAAGATGGACGAAACAAAGATGTGCAGGCTGACAGGAACCTGATGTAGATTTCTCCTAAGAGACACAGCCAGAATATGGCAAATACATAGGCGAATGCCAGTAGCATACCACTGAACCGAGAATGGGACCCTTGTTGAAGGAATCAGAGAAAGGACTGAAAGAGCTTGAAGAAGTTTGAGACCCCATATGAACAACAATGCCAACCAACCAGAGCTTCCAGGGACTAAGCCACTACCCAAAGACTATACATGGACTGACCCTGGGCTCCAACCTCATAGGTAGCAATGAATAGCCTAATAAGGGCACCAGTGGAAGGGGAAGCCCTTGTTCCTGCCAAGACTGAACTTCCAGTGAAGTGGATTGTTGTGGGGTGGACGGTAATGGGGGGAAGGATGGGGAGGGAACAGGAAAGGGTTAGGGGTTAGGGGATATTTGCCTGGAAACCGGGAAAGGGCATAACAATTGAAGTGTAAATACGAAATACCCATTTTAACAAAGATGGAGAAAAAAAATACATCAAAGTGAAATGTTCATTTTTGGGGAAGAATACTGTCATAGGAGTCCAAAAGTTGATAATTTTAGGTAAATATGGTCCAAATGCTGATATGAAAGAGCCATAATGAAGGATTTTAACTTATATATTCATAAAACATCTTTAAAAATAAAAAAGAATCATCTTCTGAGTCTCATCTCTTGAACTTACTTTTCTATAGAAAATTCCCCAGTTTCCTATTTTGGGAGATAAATCAAAGCTCTTTAGCATGCCAGCTGAGGGTTACTGTCTCCTGACTTACATTTCTGACTTCATACCTTGCATTTCTTAAAGTTTACATGGAGTCATTACAAACCCTCTACTGATTCCATTTTTGGAACCTGTTATGATATTTCATGCCTTTGTGTGTGGTGTTTTTGTTTGTGTGTCTCTGCCTTAAAGACTTTGACAAAGGTTCATTTACACTGAGTAGCTGTTTCTGATTCCCCAGGTATGCCTGGCTTAGATGCCTCTCCTCTGTGCTCTTATGCAATACTAAAGCTTTATGTTCAGAGAGTCTGTAAATTTTTGGTTTATTTTTACATTTTCCTTCATGGAAAATTCTCCTCTTAAGAGTAAGACTCCTGCCATCTATATTCAGTTAACAGTAAATAAATGGATAAACTGAACACTTAGCTATTTATTTTTGCTATGTAGATAGTATTTTTAATAGATGAACAGGGCATGTTAATATATGCATTTTAGTAGATGAATAGCATCTGATAATATGTTTTCATGAGACAGAAAATACAGCAAAGACATAGGGATTAGATTACATTGTGTGTTTTGGACACAGGCGAGTAATGAACTAAAGGAAGGTTGTTCGGGCCTACTTAAAAGTACTTGTGAGAGTTAATGCTGAAGAATGCTGGAGTCACAGCTGAAAGGGGACCTGAGATTAGAGGAAGGAGGACCTTGAGGTCTCATGGAGTTTGATATGGATAACAAGAGAGCCATAGTAGGTCTTTAAACAGGGGCAGAATATGATAGAATAGTCTTCATGAAATATTATTATTTAACCCTGCTTTATCATGGTACACTCAACGAACACTTCTGTATATTTACATGTATGATATGTTATTTGGATCTGTAGTTATTGTGAAATGACTAAGAAATATTTCTTATAGCAGTGTAAGGTACGCATTTTTAATAAAATATCTGAGCCAATGAAACTTGAAGCCCTTCATGATAAGAAGTGAGAAGGTGAGAATTCAGATGATGGCAATAAGAAAGCAGATATACATGTAGAGACGTGTGCAATAGATATTTTAAATGATAAAGAACAGGATGCAAAACAACATTTTCAACTATTCTCAGTTCAATAAGAAGCCAGAAGTATTGACTTTGTGTCTTTAAGAAGTACTCCCTTTCTTTAAAAATGCTATGTTCTTAAAGAATATCAAATTAGCTTTCCCTTTATTCATATTGTTTGAAATGAATGCCATTTATTTCAAATCCTCATTATCACTTACCATCCACCTTCTTCCATTTATAACTCTCTTAGAAAACATCAAGACTCACAGTCTTCCTTTCCCTGCAGTTGGCTGCCAACATTCGTGCTCATGACTCATATAATTCCTCATTGTCACACTTTACATCAGCCTGTACTGTTAAAGACTTAATCATCGTGTGGCATTAATCCACCAAGCATCAGATGCCCACAGACGTCTGAAACCAGAATATATGTTTTATATTCACTTTAGAGATGAGGAGCTGAGCCTGGAATACTAAGAGGCTTTGCTTGTATAACAGCCTGTTAGTTTTAAGTCTTCTGAATTTAATTTCAATAGACTTTTCATTAATTTCATAGTAATTTATAAGTAATTTATCTAAGATTAAAATTTCCTTAGCTAAATACTTAGTATCTGTGTTCTTTGCATTCTTCTGCTGACTGAACAATTGCCTTTCCCTGAGAGCTGCTTCCTCTTGAAACAGCTTCAATTCATTGACCACTTGTAACTCTTTGAGCTCTTGTTTGGTCTGCAGGATGCCATGTTAGGTCAGATATTTCCTCCTTAATACAGTAATCTTTTCATTTTAAATCTTGGAGCTCTTCTCCTCTCCCATCCTTTCTTTTGTCTTTCTTCCCTGCTTGTTTTCAATTCTGTGGTTTTTCTCCAAGAATAGAGACCCAATACACTAACAGAAATCACAGAATTATGCTGACATAAGCCTCTAGATACTTGGGTTACTAAATATTATTTTTAATTTTTAATTTTTTAAGTAATATAATTTATTATTTAATACATTTTAATTCAAATAAAATTACATTACTCTCCCCATTCCTTTTCCTCCCTCCTGCCCTTCGGAGGTGACCCCTAGAACTCCTCCCATTACCCTCTCAAATTGAAAATATATTTTTCTTTTATTCTTTTTCTCCTTTTCTTTTATTGGGTACTTTATTTACATTTCAAATGTTATACCCCTTCCCGGTTTCCCCTCAGGAAAACCTCTATTCCATCCCGTCCCCCTGCTTCTATGAGGGTGCTCCCCCACCTGCCCACCCACCCTGGCATTCCCCTACACTTGGCATCTGGGCTAGTGATTCTTCATAATGCCATTCCCGTTCCAATATCCTTTCAGTTGATGTTCTTAGTTTTCTGTATTTTATTGAAATATGGTAAACACCACACACACACACACACACACACACACACACACAGACGACACACACACATAGAGATACGCATATGCACACACACAGACACACACACACAGACACACACACACATTTAGAGTACAATGGACTCTTTGGCTGAGATTCACTGTCTGACTGTATGAACATAGAAGATATGATTGATTGACGCTCAAACCAGAGATGTCATAGAAAAAGAAAAACAGAAAATCACTCAGGCTTAGAAGGTTTTAGATTTTTCTATTTAAAAAAATGTATTTCTCAATTCTCTGGAAGATTTATCAACAAAGTCAATAAATAACCGTGTAACATGGTTATATGTAAAGAGAAAAGCAGAGGGCTAATTGCTCAACTATACTTCAGAAAGGATTCACAGAGTAAGAATTCATGGAACAGCTGAAGCAGCAGCCAAAGGGAGAGTTTCAAAGACCAGGATGGTAGATGATAGCATTTATTGTGGCAAAAATGTCATGGGGAAAGAAGAGGAGAAAAGCTTGCAGGGTTTTATTAGCATTCCTGGCAGGTAGAAAAGTTCTTTGTTTTATCTTCTTTTTGTTTGTTGGTTGAAATGTCTTTAGAGATTTCTCTGGTTTCAGAATTCTAATCATTTTGGCTTTCAGATACTTTAAAGTATAATAGGTCTAGTGAATCTAAAACTGCTGTAACCAAAACAAGAGAATGTTTTATTTAGAACTTTTAAGTATTTTTTTAAAGCTGCATCTATAATTTTCGACACGGGGTCTAACTAAGAAGCCCAGGCAGACCTCAGGCCTCTGTCTCCTGCCTCAGCCTCCTAACTGCTAATATTATAGTGTGTTCTACCATTCATAGCTATTTATTCTGTTATAAAACAAACAAACAAACAAACTAGCTAACTAACTAACTAACTAACTAACTAACCAACTAACCAACTAACTAACCAATATCCAGGGAAAAGAAGAAAAAAACCCTCCAAACTGAAGTTATTGAGAAACGACGACAGGCTGTAGTTGTTAGCAGAAGTACAAATCACGTCCAATTTTTACCATTGTGGTAAAACATATAATAACTTAAATTTGTAGTTGAAATCTTTTAAAATATGTATGCATATGCACACAAATTCTTTCCTTCTTCCACGTAGGTTCTGAGTTTAGATTGCCAGGGTTGATTGTAAGGGTTCTTACCTGTTGAGCCATCTCCCTGCTTCAATTTTAAATCTTTTTGGACATACCTTTCCATGGCCTTACATAATCCTTCCATCTAATTGCATGAACACCATCACTGTTTATTCCCAAAATATTTTTATTTCATTGAAACTCTGAATCAATTAAGCAATTCCTCTTAATTTTTTCTCTCTGCTCCAGATAAAGACCATTCTCCTTCTGTCCTGGATGAATTTGACTACTTATCCTAGTGGAATATAATATTTGTCTTTTTTTCTAGATCTGCTTTATTTTACTTATCATGTTTTCAGGGTTCATTTATGATAATTTATATCAGAATCTCATTTCTTTTTGAAGCAAATAACAACCCCAATTGCATGAAAGTTTATGGGTTGAGTTGGAGAGACGAGTGATTAACATAGTCTCAGCTGAAATGAGAAATCAGGGCCATCCTTTTTCTCATGGTTCAAAAAGCTGTAAAATAAGGTCTTAAAGATGATATCTAGGGTTGAGGCTTTGATACAAGTTAAGAGAAGGGACTCATCACTTAGGTAGATAAATGACCTGGGAAATTTACATGATTTTTTTTTTTACTAATTTTCTTAATTATATAATATTGATGGATATAATATCTATCTCATAGCTTTGTTACTGGAATTGGATGTGGTTTCCTCATAGGAGGATGCAAAATAAAATGAAGTGTCATGATGTATGTCCCTTTTCTGCTATCATTGAAATGAATGGCTGAGTCTTTCACAAATTTAAGCTTGATGCTTGCGATCAAAATATTTAAGGTATTGATTGAGGCAGATTGTGGCAGAATTATTCAGGGAAATGGGAATTGTTTAGGATGAAACAGTGGTCACCTTTGAGAGATTCTAATTTTGGAACACAAGAAGAGACCATCAAAATTAGCCAGAAGGATTGTTAATTCAAGGCCAGACTACATTACATGGCAAGTCCCTATTAGGAAAAAAAGTAGAAAAAGCCAGTCAGAGGGTCACATGATAGGAACAGTAAGCACAAGATTTCCTATGGAGCCATGAAGAATTATAGGCAGACTAATTCCAACCATTGATTTATAACTAAATTGCTTATAACTCAGAAAGCTTAATTTTGCTAGAATTTGGGTAAGTACTAGTAAGAAATTAATTATGATTGATAGTTCTTTATTAAAATTATGGGTGTCTTACATACTAGTGTGTTTGATAGCATTTGTGTGTGTGTGTGTGTGTGTGTGTGTGTGTGTGTGTGTGTGTGTGTGTACCCACAGAGGTCAGGAGAGGACAACAGATCCTTGGAATGGAGTTATAGACAATTATAAGCTACCATGTTGGTGTTAGAAGATGAATCTGGGTACTCTGGAACATACAGTACTCTTAATCACTGACCTATCTCTCCAGCCCAAAGACTAAGGGCTCTTTTACTCATTTCTGTGTAGATCATTTAGTATTGATTGTAGGTACCATTTGTTTAGTATTTAATATGTATAGACTCTAGACTAAGTGGAAATGCCATCTTGTACAATCTTCACAGTTGTTCTAAGGTATGCAAATAACAACCCAATTTAGAGATGAAAACTGAGGTTTAACAAGACTGAATAATTCTAGTCTTACATAGATAGTAAGTGGCAAAGTTGGTATTTGATCTCAGGCACTTTGGTTTAACTATACTTTTTAGCAACTGAACAAAACAATATTTCTTTATCATTCAACTTTTCTTGAATTAATATTATATACATTGAATTAAAATTAAATAAATATTAAAGTTTCTCAATGATTAAGACATAAAAGATTAAACCAGAAGGTTTGCAGTAAGGAAGGATCTCCGAGTGAGTGTTCCCGAAGCATATCCCTAAGGAACAACATGAGTATTTACAAACAGAGGCTTTATAATTCATCAGATGACTTGAGGTCATAGACATTGGGTTTAAAACTGGAAAGGACGTCAGGCTGTCATTTATTACCACACTTTTTAATTAATAATATTTAAGATTCTGACTGAGCAAGGCCTTATTGTTTCTTGTACAGATACTTTGGTAAGTGTCTGCCTTAGACTGGAGAGTGTAAAGTTTGCAGCTGAAGAAGCATGCAGTCCCCGACTTTTGGAGAGGTCATAAATGCAGTGACGAGAATGTATGAGCAGCAACATAGAGAGCACTTGGTCTCCACCAGAAGGGCAGAGAAAGACAAGCTAGTGTAAGGAGAATAAGGTCACAACTCAGTGGCCTGTGGCTCACGTGGAAATGATTGAAAACGGCAACCAACAGATTGGGAAAAGATCTTTACCAATCCTACAACTGATAGAAGGCTTATATCCAAAATATACAAAGAACTCACGAAGTTATACTGCAGGGAGACAAATAACCCTGATAAAAATGGGGTTCAGAGCTAAACAAAGAATTCACAGCTGAGGAATATTGAATGGCTGAGAAGCTCCAAATGAAATGTTCAACATCTTTAGTCATCAGGGAAATGCAAATCAAAACAACCCTGGGATTTCACCTCACACCAGTGAGAATGGCTAAGATCTAAAACTCAGGCGACAGCAAATGCTGGCGAGGATGTGGAGAAAGAGGAACACTCCTCCATTGTTGGTGGGATTGCAGACTGGTACAACCATTCTGGAAATCAGTCTGGAGATTCCTCAGAAAATTGGACATTGCACTACCTAAGGACCCAGCTATACCTCTCTTGGGCATATACCCAAAAGATGCTCTAACAAATAACAAGGACACATGCTCCACTATGTTCATAGCAGTCTCATTTATAATAGCCAGAAGCTGGAAAGATCCCAGATGCCCTTCAACAGAGGAATGGATACAGAAAATGTGGTATATCTACACAATGGAGTACTATTCAGCTATCAAAAACAATGACCTTATGAAATTCATAGGCAAATGGATGGAACTGGAAAATATCATCCTGACTGAGGTAACTCAATCACAGAAAAACACACATGGTATGCACTCATTGATAAGTGGATATTAGCCCAAATGCTCGAATTACCCAAGATGCACAAACTACATGAAACTCAAGAATGATGACCAGAGTATGGATGTTTCACTCCTTCTTTAAAAGGGGAACAAAAATACCCACAGGAGGGGATAGGGAGGCAAAGTTTAGAACAGAGACTGAAGGAACGGCCATTCAGAGCCTGCCCCACATGTGGCCTATACATCTACAGACACCAAACTAGATAAGATGGATGAAGCAAAGAAGTGCAGGCTGACAGGAACCGGATATAGATCTCTCCTGAGAGATGCAGCCAGAATATGTCAAATACAGAGGCAAATGCCAGCAACAAACCACTGAACTGGGAATGGGACCCCTGTTGAAGGAATCCAAGAAAGGACTGAAAGAGCTTGAAGGGGCTTGAGACCCCATATGAACAACAATGCCAACCAACCAGAGCTTTCAGGGAGTAAAGCACTACCCAAAGACTATACATGGTCTGACCCTGGGCTCCAAATTCATAAGTAGCAGTGAATAGCCTAGTAGGGGCACTAGTGGAAGAGGCTGGACCCCCATTTTACAGGATTGTTGGGGGGAGAGTGGTAATGGGGGGTGGATGGGGAGGGGAATACCCATATAGAAGTGGAGGGAGAAGGGTTAGGGGGATGATGGCCTGGAAACTGGGAAAGGGAATAACATTTGAAATGTAAATATCAAATACACAATTTAATAAAAATGGAAGAAAAAAAATGTTCAAAGGCAAAAAAAAAAAAAAAAGGATCAATTTACAGATTTCTCCTGAGAGGCACAGCCAGAGAATGTCAAATACAGGGGCAAATGCTAGAAGCCAACCATTGAACTGAGAACAGGATCCCAGTTGGAGGAATTAGGAAAAGATTGAAGGAGCTGAAGGGACTTGCAACCCCATAATAACAACAATGCCAACCAACCAGATCTCCCAGGGACTAAACCACTACTGAAAGACTATACATGGACTGATCTATGGTACCAGCTGCATATGCAGCAGAGGATGGCCTTGTTGGGCACTAGTGGAAGGAGAGGCCCTTGTTCCTGTCAAGGTTGGACCCACCAGTGTAGGGAATGTCACAGGGAAGGGGGGGGCTGTAAGGGGGGTGGTGGGAAGGGGAACACCTTTATAGAAGTGGACGATGATGGAATAGGGGGCTTATATCTGGGAAACCAGGAAAGGGAATAACATTTGAAATGTAAATAAAAATATTCAATAAAAGGAAAAAAAACAAAAAAGCTCCTAACCCAAACCATCCAGGAAATCCAGGACACAATGAGAAGATCAAACCTAAGGATAATAGGTATAGAAGAGAGCAACTATTCCCAACTTAAAGGGCAGTAAATAAAGAATGGGGTGGTTTGCATTCCACATGCTGACCTCCAGTTGAATCATCTCCATTTATTGAAAATGCAGTCTTTTTCCCATTGGATGGTTTTAGCTCATTTGTCAAAGATCAAGTGACCATAGGTGTCTGGGTTCATTCCTGGGTCTTTAGTTCTATTCGATTGATCTATCTGCCTGTCTCTGTACCAATACCATGCAGCTTTTTTTCACAGTTGCTGTGTAACACACCTTGAGGTCTGAGATGGTGATTCCCCCAGAAGTGCTTTTACTGTTGAGAATAATTTTTGTTATCCCAGGCTTTTTGTTATTCAAATGAATTTGAGAATTGCTCCTTCTCTGTGTAGAACTGAGTTGGGATTTTGATGGGGATCACATTGAATCTGTAGATGGCTTTTGGTAAGATGGCCATCTTTACTATATTAATCCTGCTAATCCATGAGCATGGGAGATCTTTCCATCTCCTGAAGTCTTCTTTGATTTATTTCTTCAGGGATTTGAAGTTCTTGTCATACATGTCTTTCACTTGCTTGGTTAGAGTCACACCAAGATATTTTATATAATTTGTGACTATTATGAAGGGCATTGTTTCTTAATTTCTTTTTCAGCCCTTTTATCCTTTGAGTAGAGGAAGGCTTCTGATTTGTTAATTTTATATATAACCACTTTACTGAATTTGTTTATTAACTGTAGGTGCTCTCTGGTGGAACTTTTGGGGTCACTTATATATACTATCATATCATATGCAAATAGTGATATCTTGACTTTCTCCCTCCAAATTTGTATGTCTTTGACCTCTTTTGGCTGTCTAATTGCTCTGGCTAGAACTTTGAGTACTATATTGAATAGGTAGGGAGAGAGGGTAGCCTTTTCATGTTCCTGATTTCAATGGGATTACTTTGAGTTTCTCTCCATTTAGTTTGAAGTTGGCAATATCTATTTTTAAGTTAAAATACTTTTTTACTATAGAGACAAAGAAAAGACACTCAATTATATACATCATATATCAGGGTAATATACAATAAGCACAGACTGTTGGTCATGCAAACAAGAATTTAAAATCTTCAAAGACACTTCCATTAAATACAAACCTTTAAACTATGGCCAATTTGTAAGTGCCTCAAATCCCAGAAAAGTCTAAGTTTCTTTTCTCTATTTTGATTTATAAATATTGTTCAAACATACTAACGGCACTGTTGTTTTCTGAAACTTTAAAGGTTATGTCTCTATGTGAAGACCCCTTCACAGCATTCTATGTGAACGAGCTAAACATTACTTGAATCACCATTTGCTTTTGCACCACAACTATGAATATATTTACAGTCATAGTTAAATATTATGGGGAAAGACAACAGAAAAACTTACCTGGAAGCCTATGTCTATATATCTATGATATATATAGTCAATAATGCCCACTGATCCACAGTATAGTGTTTAATTCCCCATGGAGCATTCAGGGGGTCTACCGTGATAGGTACATGCTCAATCACTGAAGTTCACTTTCAGCCTTAAAATCTAGTGTTTTTGATTTGCTCACAATAAAGATAATACTTTTTTTAAATTCAAAAAAGATTGAACTTTTAGAAGAGTTCTCATATAGGACTGAATATACTATTGGCTTCTCAAATGTTTTAATTTCAGTTTAGAGAAACATTATCATTCAAAACTGAGTACAAGACTAGAGATTTTTTCGACAGTGTCTTGCTGTGTATCCCAGGATGGCCTTTATCTTGTGGTCTTGCTTCAGCCTCTCCTGTGGTGTATTCACAAGTGTGCACTACCATCCCTGACTCTGAAAAATAAACCTTTCAAGTGAATCCTTCCTTTAATAGCTTTTAGTAAACTAGGAGAAATAAAATCAAAATCAAATCATCCAGTAGGTATCAATTTATTAAAATTCATCTATATTTTAATTTACTTTTTGTTTTAATTATTCACTTCACATCCTGCTCACTCCCTCCTTCCAGTGAGTAACAGCTAAGGTTACTGCCATTGATTCTTTGGTTCCTCCATTATCCCAAGTCTGTTTCTTCAGAGAGATGTTCCCCACCTCCTCACCCCTGTTAGTTGCAGACTTCTGTTCATTCTCACTGCCCTCTGGCCACCTCTCCTTTCCTCCCCTTATCTGATCCTGAGCCCCTATTCCCCTCTCCATCCACTCTCCCTCCCAGTTTCCTCCCTCCATCTGCCTTGTATGACTATTTTATTCCCCTTCTAAATGAGACTCAAGCATCCTCACGGGTTCCTTCCTGTTTAGCTTCTTTGAGTCTGTGGAGTGTAGCATGGATATGCTGTATTTTATGACTAATATCCACTTATAAGTGAATAATACTATGCATGTCTTTTTGGGATGGGGTTACCTCACTGGGGATAATATTCTCTAGTTTGATCCATTTGCTTGCAAAATTTATGATATCTTTGATTTTTTTAATAGCCGAATAGTATTCCATTTGTCGATATACCACACTTTCTTTATCCATCTTTAGTTGATTGTTTCCAGTTTCTGGCTATTACGAATAAAGCTGCCATGAACATAGTTGAGCAAGTGGCTTTGTGGGATGGTGGAGCATCTTTTAGGTATGTGCCCAGGAGTGCTATAGCTGGGTCTTGAGGCAGAAGTGTTTGCAGTTTTCTGAGAAACTGCCAAATTGATTTCCAAAGTGGTTGTAGCAGTTTGCACTCCCATCAGCAATGAAAGAGTGTTCCCCTTGCTCCACATCCTTGCCAGCAAGACCTAGCTCTTGAGTGTCTGATCTTAGTCACTCTGATAGCTGTAAGATGGGAACTCAGGGCTGTTCTGATCTGCATTCCCTGATGACTAAGGACTCTGATCATTTCTATAATCGCTTCTCAGGAATCTGAGGTTGCTCTGTTGAGAATTCTCTGTTTATCTCTATACCCCATTTTTAAATGCAGTTATTTGGGCTGTTGGTGTCTGACATCTTGAGTTCTTTGTAAATTTTGGATATTAGCCCTTTGTCCGATGTACGGTTCGAGAAGATCCTTTCCCAGTCTCTCAGCTGATTTTTGTCCTATTGACAGTGTCCTTTGCCTTTCAGAAGCCTTTCAGTTTCATAAGGTCCCACTGATCATTTTTAATGGGAAAACTATGCAATAAAACAGCAGTTAAAAGTAAGTGGCTTAAGAAAGTGTTTATAGAGAAATGCATGAAGTAAAAAAAAAAGACACACTGAGTTTTAAAATTTAGCATGGAAAGCTTAAAAAAGATGATGAATATATTTTAAATTGTTTGTGGTCATCATTAAGAAAACATGAGGCATCCTGCCAGAAAACATAAAAGTGTTCTCCCATTCACAGGCATAGAATTTCTTGAAAAATAACAAAGTTGAAATGAAGCAGCTAGCTGAAGTCATTCATAACTCCCTTCTAATTGAGGAAAAGCCGTAGTTGTATAAGAGCTAATGAATAAGGGAGATAAATGTTTTCAAGGCACCTTGAATAGAGGCATTCTGTGTAAAAGAAAAGACACCTCAATGCCTAACTATCAAGTACATCCATGAGTTAAGTCAGCTTCATGAAACATTAATATAATTTATACGTTATATAATTTTTTCTATACCTTCTTTGGTTAGTTTTGTTAATTAACAGAATTTGTCAATCTTATGAATCTTTTCCAAGAACTAACTCTTTGCTTCTTTGAATTATCTTTTTGTTTCTCTTTCATTAATTTTAACCCTCTTTAAAAAATTTTTTTATTAATATATTTTTTTATTTACATTTCAAATATTATTCCCTTTCCTGGTTTCCTGTCCATAAGCCCCCCATTCCTTCCCCCTCCCCCATACAGGTGTTCTTCCCCACCTACCCCTCCATACCAACCCCCCAATATTCCCCTGCACTGGGGGTCCAACCTTGGTAGCACCAAGGGCTTCCCCTTCCACTGGTGCCCCAACAAGGTTATTCTCTGCTACATATGCAGTTGGAGCCCTGGGTCAGCCCATGTATAGTCTTTTGGTAGTGGTTTAGTCCCTGAAAGTTCTTTGAATCCTTCCTCTAATTCCCCCAAAGGGGGTCCTGTTCTCAGTTCAGTGGTTTGCTGCTAGCATTGACCTCTGTATTGGACATGCTCTAGTATGTCTCTCAGGAGAGATCTATATCCGGTCCCTTTCAGCATGCACTTCTTAGCTTCATCCATCTTATCTAGTTTTGATGGCTGTATATATATGGGCCACATGTGGGGCAGGCTCCTTCAGTCGTTGCTCTATCCCCTTCTATGGATATTTTTTCCCCATTTTAACGAGTGGGAACATCAGCATTTTGGTCATCCTTCTTCTTGAGCTTCCTGTCGTGTGGATTGTATCTTGTTTATCCCTCATTTTGATTGTCTTTCTGCTTACTGTCTTTTAGATGTTTTTTTTCCACCCACGGTCTTCAGTGCACTATTACTCTATTTATTTGAAATTTGTCATTTTTTTTAAATGTAGGTATTTAGTGATAAAAACTTTCCTCTTTGGAATTCGTCCATTAAGTTCCATAGATTTTGGTATATTTCTATTTTAATTCAATTCTTGGAATTTTAATATTTCCTCATCTAGTGTTGCCTAGTGTGTTGCCTGCTTTCTGTGGCTTATTTTTTTTTTTTTTGCTGTTGATATACACCATTATGTTATTGTTGGTAGATGAAATTTAGAATATTATTTAAATTTTCCTGTATTGGTTGAGAGTTACTTCATGTACCAATATATGTTTAATTTTGTAGAAAGTTTCATAAGATGCTGAGAAAAATGTGTATTCTTTAGAGATTGAACTCATTATTCTGTAGATATATATTAGAACCATTTATGATGTCATTTAACTGTAGATTTGCTGTGTTTATTTTTTCTATAGATGACCTGTTTATTGGCAAGAATGGAGTATTAAAAATTGCCCATCATCACTATTTTGATTTCAACCTGTAGTTTTAGATCTAAGTGATTTTTGAGTGAAATTGGACATCCCTGTCTTTGGTGCATATACATTGAAGATGTAATATCCTGTTAGAATTTTCCTTTAATGACTAATTAGTATCCTTCCTATTTCTGGCTAGTTTTAGGAGAAATTCTATTTGATCAAATATTAACATGTTATATCCTATAAATGCTATATATCAACACGTTATGTACTGTATAGCATATAACCGTTATATGCTATATAGCATATAAGAAACAATCCTTATAGTCTTTAGTTCCATTTCCTCTCAATACCTTTTGCCATCATTTTACTGTAAGATGTTGTCTAGACTTGATTGTACAGTATTTGACAGCAAAAATATTGTCCATGTTTTGGAATCCAGGTTGTTAATAAGTGTCTCTTTATTAATGAGTCGAGATCATGTAAAGGGTTATTATTGAATGGCATATGTTAGTATATAATCATTTTGTTGCTTTTGTGTTATTTTGTTGAACAAATTTTGATCAAGTGTTTTGGTTTTATTTATTCCCTGTACTGTTTTTGGACCTTTTTTTGATCCTTTTGGACCTTTTATCCAATGTTCTCTTCAGACCTAATTTTGTCTTCCAGTATCCATGCAAGAGGTGGTTTAGTGGATGTCAATCCCTAAAGCTGTTTCTGTCATGGAATTGTTGTTTCCTTTTGAGTAGGACAGATAGTTTTTTGGGGGTACAATAATCTGGATCACCACATGTGTTCATTCATATCTAGTAGACACTTCTGGTTTCCATAGTCTTCACTGAGAAACTATCTTTTGGGCCTGCCTTAATATGTGATGTTTTTCTTTCTGTTTTTGTGGCTTTCAATATATTTTCTTTGTTCTGCATGCTTAGTGTTGTTACTAAAAACATGGAGTTTCTCTTTTGGTCCTTCCTACTTCATGCTCTGTATACCTTTTGGTCCTTGATTGATACCACTTTCCTTAGATTAGGGAACTTACTTCTATGATTTTGTTGAAAATATTTTCTGTACTTTTGACCTCTCTCTTGTCTTTTTCTGTTCCTGTCATTTATAACTTTGTTCTTTGTATAGTGTTCCTGTGTTTTCTTCATTTGCTTTAATTGAATGATCCAATCCCTATATATTTTTTCAAGACCAGTTGCTCGCTCTTCCACTTTGTTCAGTCTTATTAGTGGGGATTTCTTTGAGATTTTTATTTGAATTTCTGAACTTTTCATTGCAAGGTTTATTTAATCTTTTTTTGTAGAGTCTGTATTCTTTTTAAAATTATTTTCATAGCCTGAATTATTTTCATTATTTTTCAATAGTTTGTGTTCACGCTGGCATTTATTTGATAATTTTTATTATTGCTTTTTAAAAACCATTATCTTGAACATCATCTAAGTTGCTTTTCTCAGGGAATTACTATAGTAGTATTTATTTTGGCAGAAATATATTGTCTTGGTTATTTTGTGGTCTATATTTTGGAGATGGGACCTATTCTGGAGTTAGTAGCTGGTAGTGTTATTTGGTAGGAAAATCTTGTCTCTTCTTTGTTGAGTGAATGTTTGTCTCTCTCTTTCCTATAACTTGAACCTGTCAGTTGGTAGGTCAGCTGAATGAGGCTGTCTTGGTGAAATTAAAGTAGTGATGTTTGAATGGAGTGATGCTAAATGGAATAGTTTACCTTAGCCTGGTCTAGGTGAACTTTCTTGTCCCAGATACAGATTTTCTGTAGAGTTACAAGATTCTTACAGGCAATCTTTAGAGTCCTGGGGAGTTGCTAAGAACTTCTTAGGCAGAGTGAGTCGGTAGCATAATATCAGGAGCATGGTGTTTCAGCCTGGCAGTGGGGCTCCTGAATAGAAAGGAAGGACACAAGGTCACCAGGTAGCTAAGAGTCTTGACTGGATATATATGGGTTTCCTATGTGGAGTGGTGGAGACGAAGGGCCAGACAGCAGACAAGGAACATATGTAGGAGCAGATAGTTTCCTGTGTGAGAAAAAAAATAAAGAATGACAGCTGATGCTTTAAATTTCACCCACATTTACATTTCTCTTAGCTCTGCTCAGATCAGTGTGTGAGATGTCTGTTTCTTCTGCTCTGTTCCCAAGTCCACTCGCGTCGTCTTGCTCATGAAGTCTCCCTTTGTTCTATAACATGTAGCACTTGAATACTGAAAGATCTAAGATTAGCTCCAGAGAATAAATTTCCTTAAACAGAAACTTGAAAAGAGATGATGATAAAATAATACCATATGACTAGTAATTTGATTTTTATGTGAATATGGCAACTATGCATACATATATAGTACTTAAGATCATGCTTTCATTTCTATGGATATTCAACAGACATGAGTGAACTCATTCCACATCAAGAAAATAAACAATGCATTCAGATGCTGAATCTAGCAATTTAATCCCTTAAAAAAAGAGAATGTTTTGACTTTAATTTTGTACTATATTCTTCTGGATATTAAATTAATATCTTTTTTGAAAATAAGTATCATTGAACACTTACACACTGAATTAAAATATTTTAAAGAATCAAGAAATATGGCTTGTGATGACAGAAAATTGATAATCTGAGTAGACACACCTTCCATTTTCTCCAGCAAACATTTATTGAACCTTTCAAATATAAATCGAGCATCCTTTCTTAGGAGAAAGTTATGGCTTAAGCGAGATATAAAACATCCATATGCCATTATGAAACAAATTATTGAATGATAAATTTTTCCCTTTTTTTTTTTTTTTTTTTTTTTTTTCGGAAATGGGGACCGAACCCAGGGCTTTGCGCTTGCTAGGCAAGCACTCTACCACTGAGCCAAATCCCCAACCCCCGAATGATAAATTTTTGTGTTTGGAGGTTATCTTCATAAAAACAAAGGTGTCATAGAATAGATACCAACAAATTAGTTTTAAGGGGAGGATTAGGAATTTGGATTCAAGACAGGTGGGGGATTTTTATTTAGGAGAAAGACTTAAATTAACCTTTAAAAAGGAAAGAAGGGGGCTGGAGAGTTGGCTCCGCAGTTAAGAAGGCTTACTGTTCTTGAAGATCTGGAATTTGGATCCCAGGATCCACATCAGAAATGCTTATATCTCAAGTTCCAAGGGATGAATCCTTTGACTTCTGAAGACACCTGTACTCACATGCATACCCCCTATAAACTATAAATGAAAAATAAACTAACTCATTGAAAGGAAAGGGAAGGAAGGAAGGAAGGCTGGCAAGACGGTGCAGTGGGTAAGATCGTATGCTGCCAAGTCTGACAACCTGGGTTTCAATTCTAGAATTCTCATGTTGGATGTAAAGATTGTTTGTTTACCTAATAAAAATAAGGTTTAACATTAACTTAAGTTTGCTTTTAAAAGGTAATCATTAGTTAACAAAAGCTACAGAAATTTTCATTGGACTGAATCTTGACTTATTTCTGCCTATCATTACTTTAGTTTAAAATTACTTATGAAGCTAATGATATTGAGATAGATTATTTAAAACCAAAATGTGCTAACCCTGAATATTGTTTTTTGTATCTTAGATCCTGTAGTCAAAGTCATTGTGATCTTAGGTTAAATTTCAGTAAACTACCTTGCTATCATCCTATCTATACACAAAAAGATTAAATGTGAAACTGTAACTAAGTGAAAATATTTGTCTATGTGAATATGATATAGCAATTAGATTTTTGTCCTCCAATTAATAGCAGTATGATATTTGGAGCTCATTAAAATGGAGACTGTGTAAATATTATAACTTTAAAATACAGAGACATTGAGACTCTTTTAAGGTCAGTTCAATAGAGAAAAGGTTGTTTTTCTTCTTTCATAGTCATGGTTTTGAAGTTCTCTGTCCTGTACCATAGAGAAAATGAACTTCTAGTGCCTTTGTGTGAAACATTTGTTTTGAATATTATTTATAAACCAAAGCTTATTGTTGATACTTCACTTATACTGCTTGATTTGTTCTTGTGTACTCAGTATGGCTGTTTGGACAGAGAAGAGAAGCAGTTCTGGTGAAATTAAATTTCATAATCTTCATCCTGTGTGCTTCGTTTTCACTTTTGCTTTTCAGGAGATGATTTTAGAACAAATCCTCCTGGCTTTGTCTTCAATTCAAAATGTCACTAGTGTCAACTGTCACGTGTGGTTCTCGCTGCAGAATCTCCCTGTTTATTGCAGCACTTAACGGTTGCCCCAGTGTTTCACTGTTACAAACACTAGTGCCGTCTCTATTCTTGCTCTCATATGAATATATATTTTTGCTGTATTTTTCGGCCACTTTTATAAGGATGTCTTCCCAGCAATTAAAATGTTTGTAACCACCACAGCAGCAGCAGTATGTGTAAGTGCTTAGGAAGCACCTGTCCATTGCATTCATCATCTTCTTTATGTGTGCACCCTGCATTCTCCATGTATAGACATTAAAGAGAACAAGCACTCAATGATATGCTGTTTTGGGATACTAATTAACTGGTCGGATGACATTTACCTGTTTCCCTGCTTGGGTTATCCTTGAATTATGCCTTTTAATGTACAACAAAAATGACAGTTTTAAAATAACCATTTAAGCATAGAAAGATATGTTTTAGTGGCTTGGGAAAAGTATCTTTCTGTCTGTCTGTCTCTCTCTCTGGCTCTCTCTCTCTCTCTGGCTCTCTCTCTCTGGCTCTCTCTCTCTGGCTCTCTCTCTTTGTGCCTGCCTCTGTATGTGCCTACCTCTTTGAGCACCTGCCTGTCTCAGGGTGCGTGTGTGTGTGTGTGTGTGTGTGTGTGTGTGTGTGTGTGTGTGTGTGTGTGTGTGCCTGCACATGCACCTGCCTCTGTGTGTGTTGTGTGGGTGCAGAAACCAGACGTTCATGTGACACTTCTTCTTCTGTCATTCTCCACTTTATTTTCTCAGACCAGGTCTGTACTGAGCGCATTACCAGTCATCTGAGCTGGGTAGCAGCAGCACCGGGGATACTCCTGCCTCTCGTTTCCAGCAGTGGGATTGCAGCTGTGCATGCCTAAGCCAGGCCCTTTACACGATGACTCACGGAGTCATTTCTCCAGCCCTTGGCTTTTGTTTGTCACTGGTTCTGTACATATTCAAGTAGACATAAAGTCCAGTGAACTGTGTTAAGTGCAGTGAGGCAGGGTGAAAAATAAGTCCACATAGGACTTTTCTTTAGATCTTAATAAAAATGACAGATAAGATCAAATCTAGAAAAGCGCAAGTGTTTTAGAGAATTCAGGCAATAATACGAAAGAGGGAGTAGGACCATAAACATGAGTCAGGGACTGTTCCGTGGTAGATGTGACTTACTGAACTCTGATGGATAGGTAGTAGGACTTGACCCTTGGCCATGATAGTGGAGTGAGAAATTCCATGTGACATGGGATCAAAAATAGCAAACAGTATTTTGGAAGTATTTCTAGCTTTCCATCATGTGAGCTAAGTATTTTGTACGTTTTAGTTATCTAATTCTCAAAGGACATAACATAGGTTCTGTTATTGTCTCCATTTTAGTGATAAAAACTGCAGTTCACAAAGTATGAGAGAATGTGTGAAATGTTAATAAAGGCCATGCCATTGTGTGAGCCAAGATAGTAATGTAACAAAAGGAGCAAAGATAATGATGGCCTTAAAATAGAGAATTATTATTTATGAATAGTTTGCACTCAGTTTATATTCAGCATACAGTAAGTGCAGCGTTTGATAGGAATGACAAGTTTAATCAAAACCAACCTCAGGGGACATCAAATAGGGCAGGGCATTCACAAGGAGGTTTTGACCAGGAAGTGAGATAGTGGTTTTAGATAGGTTGAAAATAAAGTTCTTTTTTAAAGACGTGATAACTAGGTAGTGGATAGTAAGACTGTATTTATCGCACAATTCCTTTGCCTGGATTGTGAGGTAAATGCTACCACTGTGGAGATGAATAGGAACAAAGGAACAGCCATTGGTGTGGTAAAGGAAGACCTGGTCTCCTTCCAATACGCCATAGCTCCCTGCCTTTAACTTAGCAGTTTAAGTCGTATAATATGTTTTCTCAAAATTGGAGCTGAGGATAATATCATTTCTTCTGCTTATATATGAAATTCTGTGATGATTGTTTTGTTATCAGCTCCTGAGGTGGATAACAGTATTATCTATAGTTTAAAAACTATAGATACTACTGGTATCTATACGTACTAAAGAAACTGGTATGAGGAGATTAAGCCTCTTGTTCAGGGTTATTGTTCAGTGCATTAAAAATTGACTTAGTGTTTTGACTCTGAAGCCTCGAGGTGAGGTGTGAATTTTGTCTTAAGCGTATTCTTCAGCCAGGTTGGGACATGAGCATTGCCATGCTCAGATCTTTGGAACACCTCAAGCGTATGCTGTCTCTGATTCTTTCATGAGTGTATTTAATATCATTGACCTTCCTTGTTTCCTTTGATATTCTAGCCAGTCAACTTGTCCTTGAATGATGATAGCTCACACTGAGCACAGATTTACCCATCTCACTAGAACTAATACATTTAATTCCTTTCAGCAACCCTTCTAGGGTCATTATTTTATTTAAGAAGAAACTGGGGCACAGAAAATACATATAGAGCCCTGGTTCATACCTGGAATTTTAATTCACTAATTTGCCTCTGTAGCCAGAGCTTTTAACTATGGGACTGTGAGTCTTTTCAATAAAGGGTAGCTTTTCAAGTAGTTTTACTTTTTTTTAGTAAGTTTTTTCTTTAAAATCATATTTACTTACTATTTTTGACCCTGTGCATATCAAAATTAATAAAGGGCAAATTCGTTTTCAGTTCTCTATAGCTATTACCTTAAATTAATTTCTACTGCATTATCTAAAACCTATCTCACTTCCTGGTCAAAACCTCTACTGGTGTTTGGAGAATGATCTGTGATAGTCATACTTCCTTTTTAAAATGAGTGAATTTACTAAGAATAGCAAAACAGAAGTAAAAGAGTAAGCAGAAGGCTGCGGTAGATACACCCTCATTCTGCAGAAATGCTGAGTAAATCCTGCTAAAACAATGGGTCAACTGGAGATCTTGACTGCGAGTCTTGGTCAGAGAGCTTTCTTTATGTAGCTGAACTTCTGGTCACCACAGGCAATTTAGACTGTGTATCAACAATAGCAGTATCCATTGGAAATGGTTCACTTAGGGCTGTTCTCACGGATTCAGTGTTATTAGTTAAAAATACTATTTAAAAATTAGTTAGCTGTTTGATGTGCTGCTTCCTCCTTGTTATAGCTTGCCCCAAACAAGGAATCCCATGACAAGGTATAAACATGGTTGTCTTAGTTAGGGTTTTACTGTTGTGAACAAACACCATGACTAAGGTAACTCTTATAAAGACAACATTTAATTGGGGCTGGCTTACTGGGTCATCAAGGTGGGATCATGGCAGCATCCAGGCAAGCATAGTGCAGGAGGAACTGAGAGTTCTCCCTCCTCATCTGAAGGCTGCTAGCAGAATACTGACTTCCAGGCAGCTAGGGTGAGGGTCGTAAAGCCCATATCCACAGTGACACACCTACTCCAACAAGGCCACACCTCCAAATAGTGCCACTCCCTGGGCCAAGCATATTCAAACCATCACCATGGTCAAACTTGAGACATTGGCCCATCTTTGTTCTCAGATCACTTTCAGTAAGAAGAAATAACATGACATTTTACCAGTGAGATTTAAATTATAACAGTTCTTTTTTATCTTGGGTTCACTTCTCATGGTTTAGCTATGTAGTCCAAAAATATTAAATAAAATATAGACCATTTTATATGATATTTATTATGGTATTTACTATAATTATATTACTGCTTATCATTACTAGTTTTTTAATATCCTTAACTTTTGAGTTAAAGCTTTTCAGAGGTCTGTATGTATCAAAGAAAAGCAAACCAGCACACACATTCTTTGGTAGTATGGTTTCAGGCCTCCACTAAGACTTCTGAACAAGACTGTGCTTCAGTGATATAGTCAGACTATGAGAAAAATCCATGGCAGGGATCACTTTTTAACAGTAAAAAAAAATTGAAATTTAATCATTTTCTTTTTCTAGTCTTAGCACTGCAATGGTGCTTTGTGAAGTAAATTTGCACATAAAAACATTGTATATATGCATGGTATTTTGGAAGCTTATGGCATTGTTTCTTATCAGAAGGTTTGTCTGACAGACACTCGAAAGGTTTCCTAAGGCTGTTTTGTTTCTGTTTCAATGGGTAAAGTAGCATTGCTCCGGGTGAGCGACTCACTCTTTCTAGGTCATTTCATCCTATAAATGTCACGGAGGAAAAATAAAGAGTAAGTATGCACCTCCCATTTCACTGTGTTATATTCAGCTGACTTTGCTACTGCTTGGTAACGTTGACTCAGAAGGAAATTGATTTGTTTGACAATCCTGAGTTCATTCACTAAGGAGGAACAATCGTAATTTATCTGTAGGTTTATTTATCTTAAAATTTCATTGTTCATTGAACACTAATAAAGACGACTCTATTTTGCTTCGTTACTAATTTAAGCTTGTCTTAAAGTAAGTAAATCTTCCTTTAAAAAACATTTATATTAACTCTCTGCAGCTACTATTTTACATAAATATATGATAACCCAGTTTGACAAGTAATAAAGCAAAAGATATTCCTGCTGGAGAACACAGTTTTGGAGAAATTTGATTATTTTGTCAAAAGCCTCCAAAGTGTTCACATTGCCTCCAGTATTGCTGAAGTAAGTGGCATCCTTTGACCCAGTAAGTGCGTTTATAGGAAATTATTTTAGGAAAGAAAATATATGACATAGTGTACAGTTGATGTTGATTGTATTATTTATAATATTAAAATTAAAGGACTTACTTTTACCCTTCTACTCTCTTACCTTCTGTCTCTTCTCTCCCCGTTCTCCTCCTCCCTCTTTCTCCAGTGCTCATGGCTGGCCTCTACTCTTTCTCTCCTCCCCCTCCTCCTCTCCTTCCTCCTCCTCTCCCTCCTCCTCTTCTTCCTCTTCCTCCTCCTCTTCCTCCTCCTCTTCCTCCTCCTCCTCCTTCGCCCCCCTCTCTCTCTTTCCTTTTCTACTCCCTCCTCAACTCCCCTCTCCATGCCCTAAATAAATTTTATTCAGGGGGAAGGGATGTCTTAGTGTGGCTTGCAGAGGCACCTCCTTTCCTCCTTTCACCTCACCATACCTCACCTTTACCAAATATAGTCCTGATTCCTTCTTTATTTTTACAAAATTTAAAAAATAAAATAAAAAATAAATTAGAGGGTGATGGAGGGTGATAAAATATAGTAGTATATTACAATTGGTCATTAAATATTACAATGTAGAAAATACTGACTGGAGGAAATGTTTATAATTTTTTAGTAGAGAAGAGTTTAATGTAATTTTAAATAAACATTAATTAAACATTATCATCAAATATTAATAATGGTTATTTCTGTATGCAAATATTTTGGTTGATTTCCCATCTTTTTGATCTTTGGTTTTTCTTCTTTATATAGACAGCTATGATGTACTTTTGAAACTGGAAAAAAAATACCAGTCAAGTATAGTAACAATATCACCTACTAAATTGTAATGTATTTCCTTTCCTCTATTGTTTGACCCACTATACAGTCTTACTAAGGGGCTAGTAGAGTGATGAAGGTCTTACACGTTAGAGTCTGAAAACTCTGAGGTAAACAGGCAGGTGCTGTTATTATGGTTTGTTATAAGTGTATTGAGAAATCGCCATCTTGTGTAAGACAGATGAAGTAGTTTTAGGCACAGATCCTTTATATGAACTGATATTTGTGCTATAGTCATATCATAGGAAACTGAGTATTTATTACAATAATTAGTATTTTAATATGAATGATCAGTTTATACACATTAGGTCTTTTTTTCTAGATGTTTTTGAGTATACTATATTGTAGTACAATTAATTTATGCTTTTCCCTGACCAGCTTACACATAATTGAGACTCAGACTATGTTTATTTTATTTTGCATTGTTAATTACTGGGGTTTAACCCCAAATCTACTTTTCTAACTGCTGGCCTAGCCACCTCCCAGAGGTGTGCCCAGATATTTGGTGCTTCTCCTGGCTATGGGCTCATTGTTCACCTTACCTCATGGTGGTTTCTTCCTCTCCTCTCATTCTTCCTCCCTCTCCTCCTGGTCCCTCCTCATTTCTTTCTTTATCCCCAATCAGGTAACTCAAAACCCACCTACCTCTAATCCCTCTAGTAATCGGATGTAGCCAATTTGATTTAACCAACAGTTTTAAATCAAGGAACAAGGTTTGGACAACAAAAGCTTATAAACATGAGAAGTCACTCTAGGCTTAGACTTTCTGGTACAGAATTTAGCCCTGCAGTACACAGCAACAGACCAAGCATCAACACCATATATCTGTGAGTCGAAGACTATAGTTATTTTATTTGTCTTTGACAATAACCCCAATCTACTTTTCTAACTGCTGACTTAGCCCAGATAACTTGGTGACCTATGTTTTCAAATCCAACTGTATTTCATGTTCAGTAGAATGTTAAGACAGTTCCTTATCTTGGTTAGTTTATAAAAATCCATTTGGAATGTACCATGATGATTAAGACAAAGAGTAAAAAATATCCTTTATTTTTATACCATGATTTTCATCTGTCACACACAGCTGGTTTGAAAGCTAATCTGTCAAAAACAGTCTGTGTTAGCATTAGCTCAGTAAGGAATGAAAAGTGGAAACCTCAATCATATGTACAGCAAATGATACAGAAGACTCATAAGATTACATTTAAAAGTTAAGATAAACTAAAATTAGGCTTAAATATTTATCATGACACTAGAGCAGAAACAAAACTGAAGCATTAGAAAGCCTGGATTTCAAGACACAGTCATCAGTGGAAAGAGAAGTGTTTTACATGATAACTGATTTAAAGTGTGCCCAAAGTGTGAGTCATGTGACTGCCAAATAAAGAAGGGAATTTGTTCAACTGTTACCAGACATTAGTTTCTTATTTTGTAGGAAATAATGAATTCTATTTTATATATATTCTAAGTCTCATATTTATAAAATGAATAATACTAGGTGACTGTATTTTACAACGTGGTCTTTGTGTTTTCAGCATACATTGCACATAGCAGAGGTTTTATTCCATGGAGATACTAGTGTCCACTGCATACTTTATGATTGCATTAATCAACTTTCTAGCACTGTGACAAAGTGCATGAGACAAACAAGTTAAACAGAGGGAAGATATGTTTTCTAGTCATGCTTCTAGTCCCTGCCCACTGGACCCCATTGATCCTCTGTCATGTAGTGAGAGAGAACATCAGAGAACATGGGCATGGAAAGGAGAACTGTTTTCCACCCAGAGGCCAGGAAGCAGAGAGAGAAAGGATGGTGTAGAAAACAAGGGATAGCCCCTATGCTCTGTTAGGTCTTCTCTTAAGTTAGACACCTCCCTCACATTGACCTATAAAACTATGACCCCTACGGATAAGTTCAAGGCTGTGAAAGTCTGAGGATTTGCTCCAGCTCCATTTCTAGCAGGCCTTCAGCACTCGAGCCTTTGAGGAGCAGTTCAAATCTAAACGTCAGTGGCATACTTTATTATCTCTTATGTAATATTATTTTATCTTATCTGTTTTATTTATTTAAGTTTATTATTGTGTGTGTATGTATGTGTGCATGTGTGTGAGTGAGCATGCCGTGGTATGGTTGTGGAGGTCATAGGACAACTTTTTGGAATAAATTTTCTTCTTCCTACATTACCTAGGTTCTGAGGTCTCTAGGTGTCTGCAAAAAGTACTTTTACCTGCTGAGCCATCGTCTCACTGGCTCTGAAATCTTTTATTTCTAATATTCTGCAGTCACATGAATCACACTTTGGGCATTCTTTAACTTAGATATCATTTTAAAAACATTTCCCATTTCTTCTCCACACATAATGTAACACCAAACATGCATAAAGTCTAATCTGCTCCATTGCTTTTACCTATTGGTCAGATTTTCTTTTTGCTGTAACAGATGCATGAGAAAAAAGTTAAGTGTTGATGATTCTATCTGTCTGTTCATCTGTTCATCTGTTCATCTGTCCATATCCATCCATCCATCCATCCATCCATCCATCCATCCATCCATCCATCCATCCATCCATCCATCCATAAATTAACATATGAAGTTATTTATTTATTGTGACCTTTAAGTACACATATATTAATAGAATGTGTTTGTTTTTGTGGCCTTTCTGATGACTTCTCTTTCTATTTCTGATGCCTGCATCCTGCTTGCTGTTTCTCCTTTCCCTCTCAAATAGCCTTCTTTCCTGCTTTCATGTCACATGCTGGGAAGAAAGAACTCGTTCTGGCTCATAATTTCAGAGGTATCAGCCCACTATTGTCTAACTCCATGACATTGGATGTGCAACAGTGTAGGAGAAACATCATAGTGCCTAAATCATTTATCAGGGGCTGCTGATATCATGGCTGTCACGAAGCAAAAGGACACATGGGAAGGGTTTGACACACCTTACATACTTTAAAGAAACCTCTAGTTAAGCACTGCCTCTAACTAGTCTTCACTTCCTAATAGTCCATTGATAAACTCAGCACCTAGTCCCTCAGCTCACAACCACATCTATATGATGACACCAGTTGGCTACCAAGCCCTCGATGCATGATCCTTGGACAGAGAGCATTTCAAACTACAATACCTTCAGACAGAACCTCTCATCTAAATTTAGACAAGACTGAATATTTTAAGAACTCTTTGTGGTTTATGTCACCTTACTGTGGCAGGTAGGATTGGTTTGCACTTTAAAAATGTTAGTATGTTGGGCCCACTAGATGTAGTAGAGGTGACCAATTGCGGGAAGCCTCTTGACTTAAGTTCTAGCCTTGGGATCCACATGATGGAAGGAGATAAGCAACTCCCGCAGGCTTTATTCTGATCGCTATATAGGTGACTATGTATCTTTGTATGCACTTGCATGCATGCATGCACATAGAAAAATAGTTTATATGCTATGAAATGTAAACACATATAAAATAAAATGCAATATTTTAGAGGATATTCTGTAAAATAAAATTATTTCAAATTTATTTTATTTAAAAATTTAAAATATGCTTTCCTTAGTCTTTGAGAACTTCATACATGTATATGATATATATTTTTTCCATCTTTATTAAATTGGGTATTTTTTATTTACATTTCAAATGTTATTCCCTTTCCCGGTTTCCAGGCCAACATCCCCCTAACCCCTGCCCTTTCCCTTCTACGTGGGCTTCCCCTCCCCATCCTCCCCCCCATTACCGCCCTCCCCCAACAATCACGTTCACTGGGGGTTCAGTCTTGGCAGGACCAAGGGCTTCCCCTTCCACTGGTGCTCTTACTAGGCTATTCATTGCTACCTATGCAGTTGGAGCCCAGGGTCAGTCCAGGGTCTTTGGGTAGTGGCTTAGTCCCTGGAAGCTCTGGTTGCTTGGCATTGTTGTTCATATGGGGTCTCGAGCCCCTTCAAGCTCTTTCAGTCCTTTCTAAGATTCCTTCAATGGGGGTCCCGTTCTCAGTTCAGTGGTTTGCTGCTGGCATTCACCTGTGTATTTGCCATATTCTGGCTGGTCTCTCAGGAGAGATCTACATCCGGTTCCTGTCAGACTGCACTTCTTTGCTTCATCCATCTTATCTAGTTTGGTGGCTGTATATATATGGGCCACATGTGGGGCAGGCTCTGAATGGGTGTTCCTTCAGCCTCTGTTCTAAACTTTGCCTACCTATTCCCTCCCAAGGGTATTCTTGTTCCCATTTTAAAGAAGAGTGAAGCATCCACATTTTGGTCATCCTTCTTCAGTTTCATGTGTTCTGTGCATCTAGGGCAATTCGAGCATTTGGGCTAATGTCCACTTATCAATGAGTGCATACCATGTATGTTTTTCTGTGATTGGGTTACCTCAGTCAGGATGATATTTCCAGTTCATCCATTTGCCTATGAATTTCATAAAATCATTGTTTTTGATAGCTGAGTAATACTCCATTGTGTAGATAGACCTCATTTTCTGTATCCATTCCTCTGTTGAAGGGCATCTGGGTTCTTTCCAGCTTCTGGTTATTATGAATAAGGCTGCTATGAACATAGTGGAGCACGGATCTTTGTTAAATGTTGGAGTATCTTTAGGGTATATGCCCAAGAGAGGTATAGCTGGGTCCTCAGGTAGTGGAATGTCCAATTTTCTGAGGAACTTCCAGACTGATTTCCAGAATGGTTTTACCAGTCTGCAATCCCACCAACAATGGAGGAGTGTTCCTCTTTCTCCACATCCTCGCCAGCATCTGCTGTCACCTGAGTTTTTGATCTTAGCCATTCTGACTGGTGTGAGGTGAAATCTCAGGGTTGTTTTGATTTGCATTTCCCTGATGACTAAAGATGTTGAACATTTCTTTTGGTGTTTCTCAGCCATTCGACATTCCTCAGCTGTGAATTCTTTGTTTAGCTCTGAACCCCATTTTTTATTAGGGTTATTTATCTCCCTGCAGTCTAACTTCATCAGTTCTTTGTATATTTTGGATATAAGCCCTCTATGAGTTGTAGGATTGGTAAAGATCTTTTCCCAATCTGTTGGTTGCCATTTTGTCCTAAAAACAGCCTTACAGAAGCTTTGCAGTTTTATGAGATCCTATTTTTCGATTCTTGATCTTAGAGCATAAGCCATTTGTGTTTTGTTCAGGAAATTTTCTCCAGTGCCCATGTGTTCAAGATGCTTCCCCACTTTTTCTTCTATTAGTTTGAGTGTATCTGGTTTGATGTGGAGGTCCTTGATCCACTTGAACTTAAGCTTTGTACATAGTGATAAGAATGGATCGATCTGCATTCTTCTACATGCTGACCTCCAGTTGAACCAGCACCATTTGCTGAAAAGGCTATCTTTTTTCCATTGGATGGTTTTGACTACTTTGTCAAAAATCAAGTGCCCATAGGTGTGTGGGTTCATTTCTGGGTCTTCAGTTCTATTCCACTGGTCTATCTGTCTGTCTGTGTACCAATATCATACAGTTTTTATTACTATTGCTCAGTAATACTGCTTGAATTCTGGGATAGTGATTCCCCCGGAAGTCCTTTTATTGTTGAGGATAGTTTTAGCTATCCTGGGTTTTTTGTCGTTCCAGATGAATTTGCAAATTGTTCCGTCTAACTCTCTGAAGAATTGGATTGAAATTTTGATGGGGATTGCATTGAATCTGTAGATCGCTTTTGGTAAAATGGCCATTTTTACTATATTAATCCTGCCAATCCATGAGCATGGGAGATCTTTCCATCTTCTGAAGTCTTCTTCAATTTCTTTCTTCAGAGTCTTGAAGTTCTTGTTGTACAAATCTTTTTTACTTGCTTGGTTAAAATCACACCGGGTACTTTTTATATTATTTGGGTCTATTATGAAGGGTGTCGTTTCCCTAATTTCTTTTCTCGGCTTGTTTCTCTTTTGTGTAGAGGAAGGCTACTGATTTATTTGAGTTAATTTTATACCCAGCCACTTTGCTGAAGTTGTTTATCAGGTTAAGTAGTTCTCTGGTGGAACTTTTGGGATCACTTAAATATACTATCATATCATCTGCAAATAGTGATATTTTGACTTCTTCCTTTCCAGTCTGTATCTCTTTGATCTCCTTTTGTTGTCTGATTGCTCTGGCTAGGACTTTTGAGAACTATAATGAATAAGTAGGGAGAGTGGGGACAGCCTCATCTAGTCCCTGATTTTAGTGGGATTGCTTCAAATTTCTCTCCATTTAGTTTAATGTTAGCTACTAATTTGCTGTATATGGCTTTTATTATGTTTAGGTATGGGCCTTGAATTCCTGTTCTTTCACGGACTTTTATCATGAAGTGGTGTTGAATTTTGCCAAATACTTTCTCAGCATCTAATGAAATGACCATGTGGTTTTTATCTTTCAGTTTGTTTATATAGTGTATTATGTTGATGGTTTTCCATATATTAAACCATCCCTACATACCTGGAAGCAAGCCTACTTGATCGTGATGGATGATTGTTTTGATGTGTTCTTGCATTTGGTTTGCAAGAATTTTGTTGAGTATTTTTGTGTCGATATTTATAAGGGAAATTGGTCTGAAGTTCTCTTTCTTTTTTGGGTCTTTGTGTGGTTTAGGTATAAGAATAATTGTGGTTCATAGAAGGAATTTGGTAGCACACCATCTGTTTCAATTTTGTGGAATAGTTTAGGTAGTATTGGTATGAGGTCTTCTATGAATGTCTGATAGAATTCTGCACTGAACCCATCTGGACCTGGGCTCTTTTTGGTTGGGAGACTTTTAATGACTGCTTCTATCCTTAACATCCAACTCCTCCCAGACTCCATTCCTCAATGATACACTTTCTAACTTAATGTCTTGTATTAAAAAATCTTTTTATTTCATATTGCACATGTGTATACATGAGTGTGGGTCCATTCACTATGGAGTATGGATCATCTATCCATTTTTCATAAAAGTAAAAGACAGTTAATGATGAATGTGAACTTTCGTTCAGAATATTATAATTCTTATGGGTTTCTTTATAGAAATGTGTTCTGTGTTTTCCACCTTATCACACTATAGGAGTGTTATTTTAATTATTATTGATGTGTATCATTTTTACAAAAAGAAAATATTAAAGTCATAACTTTATATTTAGAGAAACTTTGAAACGAAAGATATAGATGTTCTGATTTCTGGCCCTGACTCAATTTCTCTAAATTTCATTTACCTCCTATGTTAAATGAGAGTTTGATATCACCTGGTAACTGAAAGAAAATCATGACAGTGAAGTAGTTGTGAAATATTTTCTCTTTTACGAATCCTCAACTTTTAATATTTGGGATATTCTGACAGATTAATAAATCAATTTTACCTGCCATTTGTTCTCTGCACCTGGATAAGAGTCTGCACATTTATTACCTCCCTCAGTTTAATATATTGAATACTTAACCACCTGCATGACAATCCCTCACCAAAGGAATTTCATTCCTTCCCTTGTTTAAAAAGCATCAGACAATATTACAGATATGCCAAGAAGTGCATGCTGACAGAGACCTGGTATAGCTGTCTCCTGAGAGGCTCAGCTAGAGTCTGACAAATACATAGGGGATGATTGCAGGAAACCATTGAACTGAGAATGGGATCTTCTTTGGAGGAGTTAGAGAAAGGACTGAAGGAGCTGAAGGGGCTTGCAACCTCATAAGAAGAATGACAGTATCAACCAACCAGACCCCACAGAGCTCCCAGGGACTAAACCACCATCCCAAGAAAACACAGGGATGGACCTATGGCTCCATCAGCATATGTAGCAGAGGATGACCTTGTAAGGCATCAATGGGAGGAGAAGCCCTTGGTTCTGTGAAGGCTCGATGCCCCAGTGTAGGGGAGTGCCAGACAGGAGGTGGGTAGGGCTGAGTGGGTGGGTGAGGAAGCACCTCAGTAGGAGCAAGGGGAGGAGGATGGGATAGCAGGTTTCTGGAGGGGAAGCTGGGAAATGGGATAGCATTCAAAATGTAAATTCAAAAATCCAGTAAGATTAAAAACTACAAAAAATAAATAAAGACTACAGAAATACAACAACAATACAACAACAACAACAACAACAACAACAACAACAACAAAAAGGTTGCCATGTAAAGTCTTAGTGGGAAGGAAACCTCCACTACACACTGAACATCCTCATGAACTGACCTTGGATTTCTTAGCCTACACAACTGGGTGATGTACATTTCTTCTATTTACTCGTCACTCAGTCTACTTTGTAGTACCAGGACAAAGCAAGTTAACTTTTGTTTTTCTCTTTGGCAATGTTTTATTCATTCTTCATTGCTTTTATGAAATATTTGTCAGAAAAAACATCTAGACATACTGCTTTTCTATGATAGTCACACTGCAATAGTAATGTTATGAGTAATATAGTGTATGAACAAATAATTTTTCCCCCAGAGCTGGGGACCGAACCCAGGGCCTTGCGCTTGCTAGGCAAGCACTCTACCACTGAGCCAAATCCCCAACCCCATGAACAAATATTTTTAACAAAGATTCAGAGACATAAGAAAATTTCCATTTTAAGGCATTTATTTATTTGTGTGTGTGTGTTCACACACGTGTGTGTGTTCGCACATGTGTGTGTGTGTGTGAGCATTCTTAAGGCCAAAGAAGGCAGTAGATTTCTGGGAGTTGGAGATGCTTGGCATTGGTGCTGGGGACTGAACTATGGTGCCAAGGGATGAAGATTTGGAGGCTAAGAAATCCAAGATCAAGTCATGAGCAAGTTCAGGGTGTAGTGGAGGTTTTCTTCCCAGCAAGACTTTGCATGCAGGCACAGGAACTTTCTGTGGACTTTTATTTAACGAGGGAACAAATGTAATTCTAAAAGATATAATCATCATATTTTTCTATACCATCAAGTCCTTTACAAGCAGACTTGGATTGCAAGCCCCCAGAATTCTTACAGCTTAATTAGTTAGTGATGTATCAATATTATTGTATGGATCTAAAAATGTTAAACAAATATATAATATTTTGGCCTAAACTATTTTATCATTAGATAATAGGTTAAGAAATATATCTATAAGTTTTGAATATTATTTCAAGAATCAAGTTTTTTGGCAGGAAATCACTGTGGATATTTTAATAATATATATTCATTAATATCTTTGAGAGAATGATAAAATGTTATAATTATGATTATGTTTATTTCCCATGTATTCATATAATAGCTGTATTCAGCATATACATATTAATGAAGACATAGGGAATTTAAACCAAATATCCCTCTTCAAGTCTTCCAGGCAAATATATTGTGGCTTTTACTAGTTTTGTTTTGAGCTTTTTCTTTTTTTATTTACTCTTTTCTCATAGATTACATCCCTTCCTCCTATCCCTGCCCACCTCTCCCTCTCATGTTCCCTTTCCCCGTCAGATTCATCTCTCCCACTTCATCTCCTCTCAGAAGAGAGCAGACTTTCCAGGGCCACCAACTAAATATGGCATAATAACTACAATAAGACCAGGCACATATTCTCACATCAAGGCAGGGTGAGGCAACCCAGTTGGAGGCAACAATCTTTCTGACTCCTCCCATCCTCCCTCTCCCTCCTCCACAGGGCTCCCTGGGCTCAGCCTAATATTTGGCTGTAGGACTCTGTATCTGCTCTCATCAGTTGCTGGATTAAGCCTCTCTCATGATGGTTATGTTAGGCTTCAGTCCCAGCACATCCTGCAGGCAGTGTAAGTGGATATTAGCTATAAAGTAAAGAAATAATCATGCTACAATCAACAGACCAAGGGAGACTAAGTAACAAGGAAGACTTAAGTGGGGACACAAAGATCTTTCTGGGAAGGGGAAGTAGAATAGATTTTGTGAGTGGGGCAGGTGGGAATAGGAATGGGAGGGATCTGGTGGCCGGGTGCAGGGAGAGAATACTAGGAGAGACACTGGAATTGGGGGGCATTTGGGGAGTAAGGTAGAAACCTAGGTACAATGGAAATTCCATGGAATCTACTGGGGTGACAGTAGCAAAGACTTCTAGTAATGGGGGATACAGAGCCTGAATGGGCCATCCTCTGTAACCATACAAGGCCTCAGATGGAGGGAATGGTACACCAACCCAGTCACGAAACCTCTGACCTCCAGTTTTCTTTTATATTTGTGGGCGTTTTTTTTTGTTTGTTTGTTTTAATTTAATTTCTTTACTTATTCACTATACATCTCATTTACTGCCCCCTTCCTGGTCACCCCCTCCCACAATCTTCCTTCTACCCCTCTCCTCTGAGCAAGTGGGGCCCCCTGGGGTATACCCCCAACTCTGGTACTTTAAGTCTGTGCAAGAGGTTAGGTGCTTCCTCTCCCACTAAGGCCAGATAAGACAGCCTAGCTAGAAGAACATATCTCACATACAGGCAACAGCTTTAGGGAAAAACCCCACACCAGTTGTTTAGGATCCACATCATGGTCAAGCTGTACATGTGCTACATATGAGCGAGAAAGTCTAGGTCCAGCCCATATATGTTCTTTGGTTGGTGGTCAGACTCTGAGAGCTCCCAGGGTCCAGGTTAGTGGTTTCTGCTGGCCTTCCTGTGGAGTTCCTTTCCCTTCGGGGCTGCAGTCCTTCCTCCTGTTCTCCCATCAGAATCCCCAAGCTCCATCCACTCTTTGCTGTATCTGTCTGAGTCAAATGCTGGGTGGAACCTCTCAAAGGACAACGTGCTCCTGTCTGCAAGCATAACAGTATAAGGGACTGGTGCTTGCCTGTGGGATAGGTCTCAAGTTGGGCTGCTTATTGGTTGGCCATTGCTCAGTCTCTGCTCCCTTCCCCATGTCTACATTTCTTACAGAAAGGATAAGTTTTCATTGTGGGTCGATCAGTGTCCCTATTGCTCCACTGCGGTTGCTGCCTGGCTACAGGAGGTATCCTCTTCAGGATCCATATCCCCAATGTAGTCCATCACAGCTAAGGTCACCCTCATTGACTCTTGGGTGCCTCCCTTATCCCAGTCTCTGCCTATTCCTAGAGGTGACCTCCACCTCCTCACCCTGGACAATTGCAGATTTCCATTAATTTTCATGGCATCTAACCATCTTTCCTGTCCTGCCTCACACTTGATCCTGAATTCTCCAATTCCCTCCCTGGCCCTCCTCCCTCCCAGTTTCTTCCCTCTATCTGCCTCTTACAACCATTGTATTCCCCACTTCTAAGTAGGATTCAAGATTTCTCGCTTGGGCTCAGTGTAACATAGTACTTATATTTTATGGCTTATATCCACTCACATACCATGTACATACCATGCATGTCCTTCTGGGATTACCTGGATTACCTCCCTTGTTTTTTGAGATATTTTTGTTTTTTGAGAATCTTTTGTGTTTTGATCACATTCACCTTCACTCTCCCAACTCTTCCCTGATTCACCCCCTTTTTTACCAAAGCTTCTTAAAAACAAAACAAAACAAAGTCAAGTCTAACTTGTGTTTCCATATACTCTTGGATGTGCCAGTTAATATATTAAAATAATAAAACATATATAAATGAAAATAGCAAACCCCAGAGAATAATGTGATAAAAGTACATTGGTTATAAAATGAGATATACAATAACATAGGAGATTAGAAATACATCTTGACATTTTCCTTTTCCTTTCTTTCCTTTTTCATTTATTTATTCATTTATTTACTTTACATCCCAATATCAGTCCCCTTTTCCTACCAGTCCCCTCTTAGCTCCTCCTCCCATCTCCCTTCTCCTTCTCCTCTGAGAAGGGAGAGTCTACCCCTGCATATCACCCCACCATAGCACATCAAATCTCAGGCAGGACTAGATGCATCCTCTCCCACAGAGGCAAGACAAGACAGACCCATTAAGGAATCCATAGGCAGGCATCAGATTCAGGGACAGCCCCCCATCCCCTGCTCCAGTTGTTGGGGGACCCACAGGAAGACCAAGCTGAACATCTGCTACATTTGTATGGGAGCAGAGAACCTAGGTCCAGCCCATACTTGCTCTTTAGTTGGTGGTTCAGTCCCCGCAGCCCCCAAGGGTCTGGGTTAGTTGACTCTGTTGGTCTTCCTATGGAATTCCTTTCATCTTCAGGTTCTTCAATTCTTCCCTCAACTCTTCCACAAGACTCCATCTAATGTTTGGCTGTGGGTCTCTGCATCTCTTTCCATTGGTTGCTGGGTGGAGACTCTCACAGCACAGATATGCTAGGCTCCTGGTTGTAAGAATAACAGAGTATCATTAATAGTGTCAGGGTTTGGTTCTTGCCATGGAATGAGTCTCATTTGGGTCAGTTCCTTCATCTCTGCATATTGGAGGCAGATGGAAAGAGGGAATAGGGTGGGAAATGGGATCAGGTGGAGAACTCGGGAAGGAGATCAAGTGTAGAGATAGCAGGCAAGGGAATAGCTTGTGGGCAGGGGTGAGCATCTCCCTCTTTTCTCATATCAATTTCTCAATTCTATCTCTATTAACCAACCATTTTATCTAATGTCACTTTGTTTAGGCCTTAAAATTATGTAATGATAAAGTAAAGAAACATTGTACTGACTTGTCTATTTTCATCTAGTTTTATTTATTAAATTACCTTTCTATAATGGAACCAGGACAGTCTAAAAGTACAAGACTGGTTATATAGATCAATTTCGTTCCCCTAAGGCCAAAGTTCAAACTCTTTCTAGGGCAGTGCTGGGTCCTTATCTTTGCACTTTAAAGTCTAAAATATACCGTATTTATTGCTCCTCAATTCTGATTTCTGTAGCCTTTTGTAGTTCTTTACTGGGAGACCCTTTCTGATCCCCAGATTAGGGAGGATGTTCTGCTTTTGTTCCAATCGCTCTTTAATTCTGCCATCCAAACAAAAGAATCCCAATTAATGTCTCCACTCGTTTTATTTAACTAGCTCCATGTCTGTCGCATCAAGTTTTTGTGGTGCTCAGGCTCCTGGCACATGTTTAGTATCTGATCAAGCAGACGTTCACTATTTCCTCCATGGGAAGAGTGAGCATTCAAGGCATGGCTTTACTGATGTTAAGTCTGTAAGGAAGAATACACGTGATTATGAGGATAAGTACTACCCAAATAAAGCGTCTTTATGTTCCTATGATATTTTTCTTTATTTGCGCATTCAAATATTGAGTCCTTGTCTAAATTTGTCTAAATTTGTGCAGTTGAAAACAGTAATTTCCTAAAAGAAGAGTATCAACCAGACCACTAGGAACCTAATAATGTTTTTTCTTTTTGGGAATGAATGGAAAGGTGAGTTAAGAATCTTTAATCAATTCATAGTAACAATACCAACAACATCCGAAGTCCACTACTTGTTTCTTTTTAATTTACTGTTAAAAAATATATTTTCCCTTTAACTGATGATATATGTTTTCCTCACATAATATATTCTGATTACATTTTCCCTCTGTCTAGTCTTTCGAGGTCCTCCCCATATCTGACCCCCCCACCCAGATCCAGTTGTTTTCTGTCTCTCATTAGAATTCAGATTTCCAAGAGATAATAATAAGATAACGGTCAAAACACAAGCTAATGAAGTGAAATTGGACAGAGCGAAGAGAAGGGAAAGAGCCACGAGAAGGCACAGGATCAGAGCCCCATGCATTCCAGTCATTGGGGGTTCATAAAAATCACTGAATTAGACCTGGTACAGACTGTGCAGGCCTGAGTGTGCTGCCTCCGTTTTTCCTAGTTCATATGAGCTTTCTTTGATCCTGTTGACTTATCCTGTTGAGATCCTTGTTTTCTTGGTGTCCTTCATTCTTTTTTTTATACTCTCTCTGCCTTTTCCTCAGCAGCCTGAGCCTGAGGAGAGGGATTTGATAGAAACGTATCATTTAGGGTTGAGTGTTCCAAAGTCTCTCTCTCCTTGCATAATGTCTGGTTATGGGTCTCTGCATTTATTTCCATTTTAGTTATTGTGTATGTTTGGAGAGAATGTGGCATGGCATGGATGTGAAGGCCAGAGGGCAAGTTCCTGGGAGTTCTCTCTTCGACCTTGTCTGCCCTGCAGATCAAACTCTACTTTGTAGTGTTGGCAGCAACTCTGAACTGTCTCACCTCCCCGAATTTCTTTCCCTTAAATGGTGTTTTAAATGTATTTGTTTTGACAGTTTCACAAGTGTGTGCAATACATCTTGACCTTGTCCACCTCTACACCTTCAGATCTCACCCCAATAAATATCCTGCTCATCTTTATGCCTCTTGTTCCTCTGCCTCCAAGGCAAATTTATTAAGACTTATTGTGAACTGCCTATATATATTATTTTATAATGTATTATAATCATATATATGTATGTATATATATCACCCATCAAATATGAGCAGGACAAGGAAGTTTACCTATTTATTGTCAGTGTACACTTGTCTAAAGCACATTTGTGCATTATGTTAGCTGTTTTGAAACTTCAGGAGTTTAATTCACAAGTATATAAATAAAGTGTTGTAGCATCATTGATTCTGCCTATACTGAATGTATGGGCTGTCATAAGGTAAGATCTTATCCTTTGTACCCTAATTTGTTTAATTTGATGTTGGCCTTAGTCTCTTTTGTTTTTCTTTATTCCCATATACTGTTCTGTCTCATGAAGAATACAAACTTCACAACTGTAATCCAGAGCCTTTTATTTCTAGGCTCCTACACCAGTGGCAAGGTTTCCTAAGCTGCCGTGCATTGGTGAACAAGGACATTTCTAGTGTGTTGAAGAGTAGGGTACAATGGTATTTCATGCTGTCAATGCAATCTTTTACCTAGTCTTCTTTCCTAAACAACCATCAGTCTTAGGACTTGATGATTATTTATTAACTTCTGCATATTTAACTCTTTATAAGAAGAGTTAAATAAAAACATAGATATTTTTAATTCAATAATTTAAATTTTTTAATTATGTTGTTCTGAGGTTTAAATAATAAAGATTCCTGGAAATAAACATAATTGACATGCATATGTTTATATTGATCAAGATTATCTAATATTTCATGAATAGCAACTCCTCAATTTTAGATCCTTCTAAATCTGATGCTTTGGTAAGAAGTTTTCTCAGAAAGGGAGTACAAATTTATCTACTAAAGCATTATGCTACAGATTATTTTTATATGGAGAATAAAAAACTTGCTAATAGTTTAGACTTGACATTTTAACATAGTCTTTTCAACAGACATATTACATACTTAATAAATAGAGCATTGCTTATTTCAAAAGGTACTGATAGGAAATGGGATGCTCATAGCATGTGAATCTGTGGTAGCAGCAGTGGGAACCTGAAGTCTGTGTCTGATCTGGATGGTGCAGAATCGCTCCAAGCAGTAAGCTGGCTGTTTCAGACAGCATTAACAGCATCAGCAGACACCACTGTGTCAGCATCTCTTAGTCTGCAGTGTTGGTAACTGCACAGAGGGGATGATGCACAGTGCTTGGGATACGATATTTTGATGATGATTTAAATGGATCCTGATGAGCGGATCTGCTATCTGCTCGTCTCGGCACTAGCCCTGTAGATGCTGAGAGACAGAGACGGCTGAGCTTGTTTATTTACTTATTCCTTTGTAAGACAGGAAATGTGTGATCTCGCAGGGATTTCTGGAAATAGAAAGGTCATGCAGCCTGGAACCTGTGAGCATTTCCAGTCTCTAGGTCAAGAGGTATGCACTTGTGAACTGTGATGATACTATTGGTGTGTAAGGTTGTTGCTTTGTCTAGATCAGAGTCCTTTGGAATATATAATCAACATAATTACTTATTAACTCATTTTCATTTGGATATTGGAACATGTGATAATTATGATAATGGGTAAAATATGAATTTAAGGGTTTGCATGTATGTATGAATTTGTTTTTACTTTAGTCTTTTTTAGGATAGAGATGGGGAGTAAAGGAAGATAGACTTTGTGTGATTAGAAACAATGTTTATGTCTCTTTAAATTTTTTCTAGATTAATCCTGATTAGATCTGGATTTACTTGAAATGATAAAAATAACATACATGAATTGAACTGAAAATAATACAAGATCATCATCTTTCTATAGATATGTATTGCAACATGGTTATTATCTGAGATTTAATCACAGTAATAAGCGTGTTAGCACTGTGCTGATCCGCACAGCAGTGGAAGTTTGCTGAGTGGAAGCACGCTTGTCCAGGGTGTAAGCTAAATCCTGAAATCTATATTTCATTCTGGGACATCTTTTAAAGTGATTTTTAAGTCATTTCTCAGATCTTGTGATGCCCTTGAGGCTTTTAACACACACCTCTTCTAAGGCATTAACCACATCTGAAAGCTGATTGTGAGTGTGTTTACATAAAGGAGGTTTGTGGCTTCTAAGTGTCTTGAAGATTTTTGACCCAGAGAGATTTGACATTTGCTTACTTTCATTTTGAAGCTGAAAGATTTTATTGCATTAAACTACTACTAAGATTTTGTAGAAAATCTTAAAACATTAGATTTATATATTTGCTTTGTGTTGAAACTCTATTTATTTTAAACTCTATCTGTGTCTCTTCCCTGCCTCTCTCTCCCCACTCCCTTTTCTCTCCCCACCTCTCCCCTCCCCCTGCATATAAACGAAACCTCCCAAGTTTAAATTCATTTAACTGTTCTTTAGTGTAGGCTTTCCTTAGGTTGCATTCTCAACACAACAGAATTATGTGGTCATCCTTCACAATTTTCAAGAAAGAACTATATTTTATTTATTTTCAGTGATACATACTTCTGAATCAGTTGTAGAGAACTATCAAATCTGTTAAGTTTGTTATCAAAAGAACTTCCCATAAGGGTAGATAATGTAGTATTAAAAGTGAATACATTGGATAAAGCCTGAAATAGTGAATAAATTCAGTTGGGGCTGTTTCTCTGTTTTTAATTAAAAACACATTTGAAAAAATTCTTCCTACTGATATTGGATATAATTTATATGTTATTCTGGCTACTTAGCAGCTTACATTCTTATTAGTTGGGAAGACTGCCATATTCTTAAGCTTGATTAATTTTGGAAGATTTGAATATACCTTTTAGTTGCTACAAAACCTGTTTAATCTGTTAGAATTTATTTCCAGTATTTGCATGTATTAGTCACTAGGAGTACATTCTGTTTCTTGGCATGGCTTCAGGTTTCCTCTAGGCTTTGGTTTCACAGCATTTTGCTATATTTTTACTGTAGATTTGGCCTTTTAGGAGAACCAAACCATAAAGTATTAGGTTATGTTCTTTAGTAACATTTAAATATCATTAATTTTACTATATGAAAAAGTCTTAGAGTTGTTATTCCTGCTGCAAATCAGAAAAATGTCTCTGCTACTCTGTCAAAATATATTGCACTGGAAAGTAAAAACTAGTCAGAGTGCTGCAGACATTTAATGGAATGCCAACCATTCTTCCTGTTTAGCAAGATGGTTTTGAACTTTGAACAGCAAAGCTCATTACTAATCCTCTTAGAGCAAGAGGTCATCTTTTTATAGCGTCACTATTTTATAATGCATGTCATACATCATAAAAATTTCTACAGATAAGTTGTTCATAAATAATTGTGTAATTCTTTAATTCAAAGAATATTATGAGAAAGCTGATCATCTGTAGGATATTGTTTTTTTTTTTTTTTTTTTTTTATTAACTTGAATATTTCTTATATACATTTCGAGTGTTATTCCCTTTCCCGGTTTCCGGGCAAACATCCCCTTCCCTCCCCCCCTTCCTTATGGGTGTCCCCCCCCACCTCCCCCATTGCCGCCCCTCCCCCAACAGTCTAGTTCACTGGGGTTCAGTCTTAGCAGGACCCAGGGCTTCCCTTCCACTGGTGCTCTTACTAGGATATTCATTGCTACCTATGAGGTCAGAGTCCAGGGTCAGTCCATGTATAGTCTTTAGGTAGTGGCTTAGTCCCTGGAAGCTCTGTTTGCTTGGCATTGTTGTACATATGGGGTCTCAAGCCCCTTCAAGCTCTTCCAGTTCTTTCTCTGATTCCTTCAACGGATATTGTTTTTAACAGAAGAGTAAAAACGTTTATTGCTGTCAAGGCATGAATGAGAAAGTGCATAGATGTCAATGTAGATATTTTGGGATGACTCTTCAAAAGTGGTTTGTTACAATTTAACTCTAGTGTGAGTTACATATTATTCTTCTTTCCTCCCATATACATTTCATAATATTAGAGAAGTCAAAGGTAGCCTTATAGATAGGTTAATAATTGTACAGAGTGCAATTTTATTGGTAGACAGAAAGGCAAAAAGACTGAGAATTAAAGGCCGTATTGAACTATACAGAAAGACCCTGTTCTATATTTATAAGCCAACATAAATTGGTTTTAAGGTGTGTTCAACCCAGTCCCTACCAGGCAGCTAAGGGGGAAACCCTGAGACTCATGTTTAAATTAGGGCTATAGCTGTAATTCCAGGTGAGGTCTGAGTACTTCAGTAGGTGTGTGCAGTATGGAAAAGAGTATTAATCTTGGGGTTAAACATTTGAAATAAGGAGTAGCAAGTATGGGGAATATGACTGTAACTGGATGATCTGAGCTTTACTTGGAACAAAAAATATCTAAATGCACATATCATACTGAAAATTCTAGGAGTTTTAAAATTTTGAGACTGCATCTCTCTGTATAGGGTAGTCCCCAGATTAGCTGAAAATTGTCACCCTTTTGACCTGTTCTCCCAGTTACTGGGATCACATATGTTCACCACCTCACCTGCCTGAAAATATGGAGATCTGATGAAAAGCACTGAAGAATTGGTCACCTCAGACTCTGAGGAAGGGGACTGAGAGAAACTATAATGGAAGCAGGTGTTCGCTTCTGACTGATGGACAGTAGGTGTTACTCTGTTCTGTTTTATATCAACATGCTTGCTGAAAATAGCAGAGAGGTGGGTAGAACATAGAACAGATGCAAATCCTCTATTTTCCACTCCCAAACTGGGCATTTTGCCCAGTAGTGCCTCCAAAGTGCTTGATATCCTGTATTAAAACCTTCAATTAAAGCAATACAGGCTGAGTTACAAATTGATTCTAGTTTGTAATAGCTGAGCTAATGTAAGAGCCTGTATATACTGTGATTAAATATCTACTTAGCTACATTATAAACCAGTCTTTCTTTATTTGTAACTAAGGGATGTGATCCTCAAAGTATTGTGAATGTTAAATGAGTTTATGCACCTAAAGCAGTTGTAATAGTTTGTGGCATGTAGTATGCAAATTAGCAATACTCTATTTGGCAATTCGACTTTATTTATTTGTATTCATTGGACTTGATAATGGGTTTGGGTATGGCATTTTAATGCATGTATAACATGGATGCGATTAGTTTAGATGTTTGTTAATAGATGAATTGATGAGGAAAATGTGGTGTATCTATAAACTTTACCCAGCCATAAAGAACAAAATCAGGTCATTTTAATTAAAGTAGATGGAACTAGAGATAATCATGTTATGAGAAATAAGACAGACTAAGGAATAATTGTTGACTGTTTTTTCTTATGAATCTCTATTTAAATAAATATGTGTAGGTGTAAATGTAGAAGGAGAGTGATCTACAGAGAGGAGATGCACAGTAATGTAGAAGGCAGGAAGAATATGATATACTTGAGCAATGCATAATATCCCAGTTCAGCTTTAGCCTTTCGGAGTAAATTAAACCATCCATCACAGGAGAGGTTTCTTAGAACCATAAAGCATAGACCATAGAACCATACAGTCTTGAGCATTACATTATGATTTTCAAGCTAAGAACAGATTATTTTCTCCTGATCTCCCCATTTCTGGGGAAAAATGAAATAAAGAACAGAAGAGCAGTTCCTGTGTTTTGAAGTCATTTTAAGAACTCCAGCTCTTTTGAGACTCTGGGAATGAAAATTAAATTCCTAAGTAGATTTAGGAGTTAGTTGACCCAGTAGGAGGGTAGAAACAAAATGAAGGATTTTAATAAAATTATTTATCAAAATCGCACTTGAGAGAATTACTCAGTCCCCCCACAAGCACTCGGAAGGTCCAGGTTTCATACCCAGGAGACCTCCTGCTTGCTCCAATGCAGTTTGTCTTATTGGGAGGGATCTGATTTAGCCTTGGCTTTGCTTTCCACATTTTCTATCCAAGGGCAACGTAGTGAGATCACTTAGTACAGTGAATACTCATGTCCCTGTGGCAAATATTTGGATAAAAAGAATGTTGTTTTAGAGAAATTTGATATAATAATTATTATTCTCATCGTGGGAGCCTCTGGCTATTTTAGCTTGTCTTTTTGTATGCTTAGAAATAATAAAGAAGTAATCTATCGAATATATTAATATTACCTCAAAAGGTAATATTACCCCACAAATCAGAGGTATCAGGCTATCCAAGAGTAACAGGAAAGATAAATAAAATCCTTTAGCAATTCATTTTTGCATCACAGCTTGGATGTAACTTTGGTTTTAAACACAAGAAAGTGTCTTCTGTATTGAAAAGCTAAATCTAATACTCTTTTAAATATAACTGCTATACCAAGTAAGTCAATTAAAAGTTGTGTGGGGTTGCAGAGATGGCACAGTTGGTAAACTATGTGCCTCACCAGCACGAGAATCCAAATGTGATCTATAGAATCCACAGAAAAAGGCCAAATCTACTTGCAATCCTAGTGTGAAAATAAAACCTGAAACAGGTGAGCCTTTAACATTATTTGTAAAACAATAGCAAACATATAATCAAAGACCTTTAAAAAATTTCTTTGAGTTGTTCTTAATTCTTGTGATTTAATATTGCTTGGGAGAGAGACAAGGTAAGGACTAGACAAGATAGAGGTGTAGCACACTTTCAATACTTTTTAGGATTCCAGACTTATTCCTGTTAGAAAGCTTGTGATTGGAGTAGCTATTCAGACTTTTTAATGAATTGCAAATGATTACACCCAATGGATGGAAATTCATTAACTATTTTACTCTAACTTTTACTATGTATTATTTTATATTATTTCAATTGTAAAGTATGCATTTACTATATAATTTTACTATAGTTGCTATTCAAAGTTCAAATATTATTTTCTTTCTTAGGAAGCAGGTAAAAGACATTTAGAAATCTAGGAAGCTTTTGCCTCAAGTGTTTAAAATAGTATAGAAACATTAGTAAGAAAACAAGTTTAAAAATTGTATATTTCATTACATTCCTGCTTTTAAAGTGAGCAGTAGAATCCAATGACGTATATTGCAAAGTGTGCTGCATATAATTATGTACACTGTTATTCAATTTACCCATCCGTTGTGTCCAGCTTCAGTTAAAGGTCATGCGAGCATGTGGAGGTCGCTGGACAGTGTAGCAAAGGCAGTGCGAGCACAGTAGCTAACCACTGAGTTCTAGACCTGGACTTTCACTCTCCTGACTTTTTGTTTTCATCTTTAAAAAAGTTATTCAATGCTCTTTTCATCAGTGATGCTTCTATTAAATTGGGATACTGCTGTGGAGACCTCTACTGTGGTGTTGAGTGTCAAATGACTTACTCCCTGAAAGACTGTGGAAGGTGACCAAGGGGCTGAATAAGTGCCTAGGTTAATTAATATTCATTGTAACCATTATTCCTACCGAGTTTGGTAAAGTTGTGATATATATATATATATATATATATATTCATGTATTTATTTAAAGTCAATTTAAATCACCATCATCACATAAATTCTACTTTACGTGTATTGGGATATGAGAGAAATGATGTCGTTTAGCAGAGATTAAAATTGCCATCATCCAGGAAGCCTAGTTCTAGGGCTGCTGCTGTTAGTCGCTATATTTTATAGCAATGTTCACATGGTTATTAATGACTGCATGATTGGTAGTTAATATTACTGCAATTGCATACAACAGTGAGAACAGTCAGGGAGCTAAGAAACTCGTAATACAGATTCAGAATCCTTTAGTGGTTGGATTTGGATAAGAATCAGAAAACCAGACTTTAGTTCTAGTTCTGTTGTGGACATAAACATATTTTAACTCCATATAACTCACAGTAAAGTTGTTAGTGTTAATGAATTTTCATCCATTGGGTATAATCATTTGTGATCCATGAAAAATTAACCTGTTAAATTAAAAGTAGCCTGGATTTTCTACCTTGAAGTCACTGATAATTATATTCTTTTGCACAAGTCATGCCCTCTATCTGGAATTTCATTATTCAACTTGATTAATTGTTTATCCTATAATACTTAGTTTTATTATAAATTAGTGGGATTAATACTTTTCTATACACCATGTGTATGTTTAGCCAGCTTCCGGTACATGCTTGTTATTTTAAAAAATACACACAATATCTTCTCCTTTCAAGTATGAAATCTTGGATGGCAATTATGTCTTATAGTTCAGCAAGATTTTTACCAAGATTAGTGGTAAATGAATTATGATTTGTTAATTTAAGAACTCTAAAAAATAGATTAGGAAAATGAAATGTTGTTTATGATCTTGAGAGTAGAAAATGTATCAACAGTTATAGTGAATAATAATATTAACATAATAACTATAATTGATAGAACAGTAGTGATAATGACAAAGATTACTCTGGTTAATGTATTTCTCTGGAAATATAAACATAAAAACATTAAACATAAGCTAGTACCAGATACTCTTCTATTTTTTTCCAAAAAATACTATTAGAAGATGAGTTTTTAAAATAATCCTCACTCAGGATGATATTTTCTAGTTCCACCCAATTGTCTTCAAAACTCATGATGTCCTCACTGTTGGCCAACTAGTACTCCATCGTATAAATGAACCACATTTTCTGTATCCATTCTTCTTTTGTGGGACATTTGGGTTGTTTCAAGCTTCTGGCTATCACAAACAAGGCTGCTCTGAACATAGTGGAACACGTGCCCTGTGGTATGGTGGGTCATCTTTTGGGTATATGCCTAAGAGTAGTATAGCTAGATTTTCAGGTAGATCTACATCCAGTTTTCTGAGGAATCTCCAGATTGATTTCCAGAGTGGTTGTACCAGTTTGTAATCTTATCAGCAATGGAGGAGTGTTCCTCTTTCTCCACAGTCTCTCCAACATGTCCTGAGGTTTTGATCTTAGCCATTCTGATTGCAGTAAGGTGGAATCTCAGGGTTGTTTTGATTTGCATTTTTCCGATCACTAAGGACTTTTCCCATTTTATGTACCTAACTGTGTTGTCTCCATCCTGTTTCACATCACTCTTCATTGCATGGAAACAGTTTATTAAACAATACCCTCTCCCTCTACCAATCTAGCACCTAATTTTCTGAAAGCATTTCTAAGGAATTAGTAAACAAATCAGAAAGTCAATTGGAAATATGCTCTGTTGCTATGGTCTCTTCTTGCAGGGTTATCTCTGCCTTTAATACTTTATCAAAGGGAAATAGATATTTTGAAGCTTTTCTCTTAGGATCCTTTGCCTTACCATCTCAAATTAAAGTTCATAGAAGTAGTTATTCTGATGATTTATTTTAAAGGGCTTATAAGATCAATGACAATATAATTCTCAAAGTACATTGAAATATTTTTGCCTTTCAACTTAAAATAACTGATAAAACAAAATTGTAAGTGTTAATGAATTACTATGTAACATGATGCAGGTAGATTGGGCGTTTCATCTACGGCTCATTTCTTTCATATTACTCCCTTCGTTAAGCTGGAAAATGAGACAACCTGTCACCCAACCCCCACCCAACCCCCAAAGTTGTGTAGTAGGAGCTTCTAGACTTGACATTCCCTCCTTTTTCAGAATATCTGACTTACAGCAGCTCTCCTGATCTCTCTAGATCTCAGGAAAAAGGGAGTCACTGTTTTGATATTTCAACTTAGACATTTGGACTAGATAGACATTTCAGACTTAACCTGGAACTTCTTCATTCTGCTACATCAAACAAGATCCCTTCTAGAACATTGATCAAGTAGGGTACATCCTAGGTCTCTGAATCAGACTACTTTTGTTACTGCTTTGACTTTGTTGTTCTTATGCTAAACATACCTGCTTTGTCTTTGGCTATTAAGTTCTGTCCTGTGTGTCCCACATTAAATTTCCTCACAGCCTTTAAGGTTTCCAGCTCAAGGATAACAGCTTGGACTCAGTCCAAGATTGCTTTTTCAATGAAAGAAAGTTGTTACAAATATCTGATGTTTCAAAGATGTTGGATAGATTGGAGGGAAAGATTCATCTCTTTTACAGTGCACTCACTGTTTTTTTTTTTTAAAGATTTTTTCTATTTTAAATAGTCAAGTACTGGAGTTGACTTAGAAATAGATCTCTGAAGGTTCATACATTTGAGTGTTTCTCCTATTCTGACCAGTGTTCATTTTAAAACATTTTTTTGTAGAAAATTTTGGGCAGATAGTTTAAAATAGTGCTACTGTGTTCAGTATTTTGTGATCTTTCTCATCCTATGTGATCAAATCGATTATATTTACTACTTTATTATTTTGCTGAATACCAAATAATTTAGTATGTTTTGAGCATGTGTACAATGTTCATATGTGTAGTATATATCTAGTCATTCTAAACTGGAAATTATATAAGGACACTAAATGGAGACTCAATCACATGATAATAATTTATAATCTTGTTCAATAAGATGTCTCACACTGAAACAAAGTAATTATAGAGTTTTCATTTATCTAATAATTGCCTACTAATTGCTTTCAAGGGACTAGATCAATTCTTAATAGAAGTGGAATTAATTCACCCTGCCATAACATGCGTGGTGTCAATACTAATGACTCTCATATTTTTCTAGTATTCTTAAAAATGTGATCTTGTTAATAGGAGTTCTTTATCAGGGATTAAAATGACTGTTATTAAATTCACCAGATTTGTTTTAATCTTTTCATCTAACAAATAATGCCAATAGGAAAATGTATGAACTTGCTGATGTTAAATCAAAGAACTTACCTCTCTGAATATATGACCAAATTTATTTTAGCTTCTTTTTTATCCAACAACTGCAAATCTGGCAGACTAAATCTCTAAATGTTAGGTAATGTTAAGGCTTACTTTTGGAAATTAAGAGACTACGCATACTTACATTTGTTTAATTTTATGTTTCCTCACACTATAGAGAAATGATGAAGAAGCCGTTGTGGATAGAGGTGGAACACGTTCTATTCTCAAAACACATTTTGAAAAAGAAGATTTAGAAGGTGAGACATTGTTTTGGTGTGATAGTTAATAACTTTCCATGGGCATTTCAAAGAGAATTGTAAATTTTTTAATTGTGGAGAACCTAAAATGTTGATATAACAATAAGGATGCTATGCTGGTGTAGCATAGATGGATTGTTCTGGTGGAGTCTAGAATACCAACTGGCAGACCTACAAATGGTGAGCAGCACTTGGTCATGCACAGATATTTGTTTAACTCATTCGATATTCTAGAGAATATTGGTGATAGATTTTCAATAATCCCTGTTTTAAGGAGTTAAAATTAATTAGAGAAAAGAAAAAATAGATAAATCATCTCTGATATGCTGGGAAAGAAGAGCCTGTTATCAGAGGAGGCTGTCACTGGAAGAGAAAGACAGTTGGTCTTCTATTCAGGCATCAGAAAACATGCACTTTTCTGTGTTCCCTTCAAATGAGAAGGACTGCAAATCCAGTGGGTGGGATAGTACAGTCTACTGTTATACACATACTAACGGCAAACTGCAGTTGGCTCAAATGCCAGGTCTGTCCCTTCATTAGCATAGGGCCTTTAGCTGACTTTCTGTATCTTAATTCTCTCAATTGTTAGCATACTAAAAGCAATGTATGTATCATAGGATTTTTAGAAAAACAGGATTCAATAATTCAAGAAATACCTAGGAGTAGAATAATCAGTGGTTGCAACAGCACAACTTAATATTCATGTAGAATTAACTTTCATTTTTTTAACCAAGAATTTGTTCATCTCTTAGATATGAGTTATATATAATATTTGTCATTTCAATGTAGGGTGAAACCTAGATGGTCTTAAGTACAGGTAAACAGAACTTACTATTCATTGTGTGAAGAAGCAGAATGTTTTTCAATTTAAGCATTGAATAAAAGGATAAGTATTTAAGTTGCAATTAGCTAATAGTGTTTGAATCTTCTTTTTCATTGCAATGATTTCACTGCTCAATAGTTGATGCAATATTTGGAAACCATGTCAATCAACACAGATATTGTTGATACATTGTCTGTAATAGGTATTTTATATGGAACACAAAAAATAATGTACAGGTCCAAGAAAGTCACACTTGTTGGACAAGCCTGGTGATTTGCTATACCACACATATTTTATTGTGTAAATTAAAATAAATAACCTTGAAAATTGAAGTTGTAATGTTTCACATACAATAACTCTTTTTGAGTTTAGGCACCAAAATATTACAGTTTTTTCCTTAGCATTCTTCATTTATTCAGCATCAACCATACAGGAACATGTGCAGAGATGCTTTCAATCTTAACAAAAAGCTTATCTCTCACAAACCATGCTGCTAGGGGCGCAATTACATTAATCAGGTTGATTCTGAGAGTAGCCAGAATCAAGCTGAACAGGAAAAGTGACAGAGATGAACAATGGACTTTATAACTTAAAATGAGACAATATAAAGTTTCAATTCTTAAGTAACAATAAATTACTAAGTAACATGGAGTTGTCTACAGAAGAAATGATGAAGCAGTCCTACTTCCATGCGAGAAATTATTTTAGAATCCCTAGGACAATAGACAAAGACCAGAGAGCTGAGGATTGCTCTTTTGAAAAATCCTGCACTAAATATCTCACATATCTGTCTTTCTATGTCCTTGTGCTCTGTAACCCATCACTGAAAGAATGAGATTTGACCAGTAGAAACTCCCTGGAATCCTGTGTTGATGTCTATGGAAACTGTTTCTCCTAATGTAATCTTTAAACAAATTAAATCGAGAAAGCTGAAGTATATGATTATAGCTATCTTATCTTTTCTACTGAGGTTTTACTGTTGTTGTTCTTGTTTACTATCTCGAGGTTGAAACGAAACAAAGCCATCAGTTCAGAATTTTGAATTGTTTTCCCCTCATCCTGCTCTTAATATGGGTGAGAGAAGTTAGTTTATAAAATGAGAAAAGAAAGAGCTTGTGTGGGCAGGGCATCAGATCCCATTTCTCTTATCTCCTGTAAAATGCACTAACGGTCAGATGGAGGCTGGACAGAGAGAGAGAGGCATCCATTCCCAAGGACATGACAGCAGAACCCAGTTTTCTCATCTTTAATTATTAGAGTTATACATATACATTAGTATACAGATATAAATCAAAACTGCAGAATCCAGTTACCATTGCTCCTACGTGTATGTTTTTTGGGCTAACCATTTGGTATTAGTTGATAAATTAGTGGGGCTTATTTCTGGGGGAAATTGACTCTCCTTTCGGTAGCCATTTACTACCTGCAGTTTTTCACCTAGGGGTGGATCATGGCCTTCATCGTTCACTGGCTGCATTATTCTTCAGGTCCAGATTAGGCTGCAATGTTGTGATTTCATCGGTACAGACTTTCTGTGTTATACTGAAGACGTAGTCTCTCAGTGGTGTCTTGGTCCTCTGGTTCTTATAGTCTTTCTGTTCCCTCTTCTCTGAGGTTCCCTCAGACTTTAAGTGTAGCCAGACCTCAGTCACGGTGAGATTGCAATAGGCCACAGCACTCTCTCTCCTCCTCTTCTCCATTATGGTCTTTCTAGTCTTTTGACAGCTTCCCTCAAACAGCCCTCTCTTCCCAGCCCATTGTCCTTCCTTTGGGACCCTGACCAGCTAGATTTTAAAGAGTCAATTTTATTCAGTCAGTAGCAAATTGACAAAATTTCATACTTATAAAATAATCATTATGAATTTAGGAACAAGTGGCATTTGGTTTTATATGTAATTCAGTAAGTAGGCACTAATTTTAAACTGGGAGGATACAGATACTGCATTAATAATATGGGTTGGGATTTTGCATGATTTAAATTTGTTTATTTGCCTTTGCTTTGATGCATTTTATAGTAGTGCTAAGTTGGCCTTTGGTTTTACAAAGTCCATTGATTATGCTTGACAAATTATGCTTATCCTCCCTAAAAAATGCAGCAAGAAACCCAACATAAAAAGAAGTATGCCTAGAAATATGTACAATTTCATGACAAACCATCTTGGAGTTGAATATTCGTGTGAATAAGTCATACACAGATACATGAAATTAACACTTAATAATCATCAATACTTACAGCAAAATACTGAACTGTTCTTCTAGTTATAAAATTCTTTATTGAAAGATAATATAATTGTTATAGCTAAATTATTACATGCATTTCTAGGCTAAACATTATAAGGAAGTATAGATTGATTATATCTTTATACTTATTAATCATTTTTATTAATTAAGTGACATTTACAACTGGTAGGACACTATTGGAAATTATTTTTGTTGCTACTTTATAACCCTAACTTTGCTACTGTTATGAAACATAATCTAAGTATCTGATATGTGACCTCCAAAGGGGCTGTGACAGGTTGAGAACCACTACCCTAGATGGTAATGAGTATAGTTAAGTCATTTGTGATGAAAATTGTTTTTAAACAGAGATGACATTGCATAAAGTTTTTTAAAAAAATACTTCAATTTTAAAAATAGACAACAAATCTTATTTGTATTAGCTTTTATTTTTCCTATCCTAAAACACAGCAAATGACATGCACCCGTGCTAATAAAGGGTCTATAATCTATACATAGGTTTACGTGCCCTGGAGGACCTTGTTAGTTAATGCAGGAGTGATGTTCAGGATGAGGCAGTTATCAGTAAGTGAGAGAGGACCATTAAGGAGGCAGCACTGCAGTTGTGGAGATGGCAGTCACTCCTTTGTGTAATAGAAAATACTGTGATTTTAAGGAGCACATTTAGTGATGCAGACAGCACAGAATAAACACTTTAACTGGAAAAGAGATAGGATTGATATCGGAGACAGGCACATTTTATAAATACAAAATTATCAAGTAAAACTTTTTTATTTAAAAATTGTTCCTTCCTAGAATCAATGTGTATCTTAGCTACTAGAACTATCAGCATAATTTAGCATTCTGAGTGCAGCTAGTAGAAATGCCAGGTGTTTAAAAATATCTTAGAAATCTCAGGTACAATATATTTAGTGGAAAATAATCACCTTTTCAAAAACAACAGCTTGGAGTAAAATGTTACATTAGTTACATTATTCATGTGTCCTATACATTCTCATGAGTGACAACTGTATGGTTTCTTGTTTCCAAATCTCTTTTGTTTGTGTCACAGGTGTTTTATAGTGTTATTACCCCTTCTATTATCTAAACCCAAGATGATACAATTTAGACATTTTGCATACTCACTTTTGTACATTATGCTGTCACTAAATTCCCTGGGTTGATGTTACTGACATCTTTTCCTCTCCCCCTTTTCCATTCTCGCTGATTTCCTTGCCTTGGTCCTCTGCACTGTGCACTCCCACTGTGTCTTTCCCACCATCTTCCATCCAGCCCTCTTAGCACCACTGGCACGTTCTTTCTAGGCATTCTTCCGCTTCATGTGGCAATACTTTGTGAAGAATATCAAATCTCTATAGTTAGAAAACCTCGGCATTGCAATTAAAGCAAACCTCAATACAATTGAGGTAACCAATTTCTACTTCTGTTTTCCATGTCAGGTTGGGATTTAGTACAGACTGAAGTCAACAAAGGGAAAATAATTAATACTTTAAAATTTATTCTAATATGTTATCCAGTTAAATTTGAATTTTACATAACTACTGTGTATTGTAATAATTGTAACAGTACTATGTAATGTTTCTATTTATTATTTTATATTTGTTAAATCTGTAGATCTCTAGTAGTGGATCTTAGGATGACCCATTAACATGTCCCTTTAAAAACTGCGGCACAGGCTAGTGAAATGAATTTGGAGGGTGAAAGTGCTTGCTGTCAAGACAGATGACTCGAGATAGAGCCACAGGATTCAACTGGTAGAAGGAGAGATCCAGTTCCTGTTGTCCTCTGACCTCCACAGGAGAACTGTAGCACATGCATATCACATACACACATGCACATGATAGAGGGATGCATTCATAAATGTAATAAAGGAAAACTGAGTCAGTGACCTCCTTACTTGTCAGTCATTTTTGCCTTCTAATGGTTCATATATGTGTGCCATGTAGTCATTCTTTTCATCAGAAAGGAGCTGTCACCTACAGAAGCACCTGTGGCATACTGAGTTCAGTGAAGTCCAAAAGCTGCAGAGAAGAAGTACATGAGTTGAACTTTTTTTCCTAAAATTTGGAAACTCTGATGTACTTTACTCCTGCTTCAGTGTTTACCCAGGGGATTACTAGAGGTCTGTGTCACAAGTGAAGCGTGATTCGGCTTCCTGCTGTATTTAAGTTGTGTTTCCTAATTTTCTCACATGTGTCATTGCTGACTGTTCTCAGCAAAATCTCTGAACACGAATGTCTAAGAATCTCTTTCCCGGGAAACTCAGCCTGCTCATTGAACATTCCCTGGATCCCAAGTAGTTTGTTGTTGTCTTGTTTTGTTTCTGTTTTTATTTTACCTCTTGACCTCAGTTTCCCCTTCCTTCTCTCCTTCCAGTCGCTTCTTCCCACCTCCCCTCTTCCCCCATCCACTTCTTACATTTCTCTTCAGAAAAGGACCAACCTCAGTGGATATCAATCAGCCATGGCATATCAAGCTGCAGTGAGAAGACCAGGTATCTTCTCTTTATTAATGCTAGACAAGGCAACAGTAGGGGAAAGGGTCTCAAAGATAGGCAGCAGACTCAGAGACAGCTCCTGTTCCCACTGTTAGGAGTCCCATAAGAAGACCAAGCTACACAATTGTAACGTACGTATGAAGGGTCGAGATCAGTCCCATGAAGGCTCCCTGGTCATAAATTCAGTCTCTGTGAACCCCTGTGAGCTCAGGTTAGTTGATTCTATAGGTTTTCTTGTTGTGTCTTTGACTCCATTGGCTCGTACAATCCTCCCTCTCCTTTGGGATTCTCCAAGCCCTGCCTAACTATCTCTACATTGGTTTCCATCAATTGCTGGATAAAACCATCTGATGACAGTTGGGCTAGATGCTAATCTATAAGTATAGCAGACTATCAGGAGGGATAATTTCATTGACTTTTTTCCCATTCTTGTTTGGTTCTATCTTGGGTCTCTGGGCTATCCAGATTCTGGCTTGGGACCTTAAAGGCAGTGTCAGGGACAGGCTAGGCTCCCTCTCATGCTATGGTGGCATGGGTCTTAAGTTGGACCAGTCATTGGTTAGCCACTCCCACGATTTCTGTGCCACCTTTACCATAGCACATCTTGTAAGCAGGAAAAGTTATAGGTCAGAGGTTTTGTAGCTGGGTTAGTATCCCAATGCCTTCACTGGAGGACCTGCTTCATTACAGGAGACGGACAGGTAATGCTCCATATCCCCCATTGTTAGGAGTCTTAGCTAGGTTCATCCCCATCAATTCCTGGGACTTTCCATTGCCACACTTTCTTGCTAGTTCCAGAGATGCTCCCCAACTCCAGTTGTCTCTGCCACTACTCTCTCCGTCCAGAGCAGTATTTGCACTTGATGCAGCAGTTAGTGCTGGACGCTCGCCCACTGGATCCTCGTACTTAGGTCTTTCACAGGTGTGTCCACTTTACCATAGACACAATTGACTAATTCCTTACACTAAGGATTTGCTTTTTTTCCTGTGGCACTTAAAGCAATCAGTTGTGGCACCTACAGGTCATCTGGGATTAACAGGTAATAAGCAGAAGCTCTGCAGCCTTCAGTGCCCGGGTCTCATTTGGGCAAAACAGCCATAGAGACCTGTTCAGATTCAGGTGACTGAACAGTGTTGGGATAGAAACTAAGACAATTCCAGCTAAAATACAAGAGGCTTGTGTATTTATAAGTGTGTGCAAAAATATTTAAGTCTAACACTGCAGCATTTCCAGATGTCCATGAATGAATTAAAACAGAGATAATGTCTTTATCATAACGGGGACTTGACCATGAGGGTGGGCAGGTTTGTTGTGCTTAAATTGCTGGATGACTTAAGTACATTTGGACAAATGGATTCGAGACATTATAAGAGCTGTACAAAATCAGATTGATGGTCATATGCTGGTATAAGTTCCAAAGCTTCCTGTATTTATTTGAATCTGTGCAAAAATTGGTGTACGACCAGGCAGCTATTCAATCTTTTCTGACTATTGTAGAATTTTTTTGCTTACAATTCCTTATTCAATTTTGTATACAATCATTTAATAAGTTTTAATAATACAGTCGAGGGGTTGGGGATTTAGCTCAGCGGTAGAGCGCTTGCCTAGCAAGCGCAAGGACCTGGGTTCGGTTCTCAGCCCCGAAAAAAAAAAAGAAAAAAAAATACAGTCGAATTATTTGTAACAATTCAACTCATTGTATGATGACAAAATTTAAGAGTAGATACAGTATAGAAAGCTGTTACTATCAATAACTACTTGCTGAGTGCGCCTGTAAGGAAGCTTGCTTATACATTTGGTGTATGTTCAATTCCTTACATGCTTTAGGAGAGCTTCCAGGGGTTCCTTTTCAGAAGCAATCGTTTCTCATGTTCCTCAAAGGGTCACACAACTTTTCCAGTGGGTCTGTGTCTGTAATCTGGCCCCTGTATTGTAAGAGCATCAACGCATATGTGAAAAGTGAAAAGTTGTTCTTTTTCTTCTGGCTGCTCCCAGACCCATCAGACTACCATTGGATGATCTAATATTTGATGATTCCTTATATGATGTTTTTCTCAGAGTTCTCCAATCACCTGAAACTCATTCATATGTTATTTTTTGAAACAGAACTATTTTCCATAGTTTCTAAGCCTCCGCTTGGTTTACACACAAGAGAAAATCCTTTCTTGTGTCGTGCTCATTTTAGCAGAAGTCAGTTGTAATTTGTACAAGGGATTCAGTCTCACTCTTGTTTGATGCTCTCCGTGGTTGTTCTTAATAAGAAATCTGGGATGCGGGGCTGGAGAGATGGCTCAGTCGTTAAGAGCTCTACTGCTCTTCCAGAGGTCATGAATTCAATTCCCAGCAACCACACGGTGGCTCACAACCATCTGTAATGGGATTCTATGCCCTCTTCTGGTGTGTCCAACAGCTGCAGTGTACTCAAATAAATAAAATAAATCTTTAAAAAAATTCCAGAATGTCTTCCATTGCTGTTTGCAGTATCCTTATCATTTGTTAATAGTAACTTCTCACTGGGTGAATATCTTTATGATTTAACTTCTTTACTTATTTTTAAACACATGTCTTTGACTAGTACTGTATTTAATACCTACATATAGATATAGCTGGTTTTTATAAATAATTTAAACAGAAAAATGTTACAAGTGAGAGTTCCCAACATTTTTGTCATTGGACATTAGTGTCTCAATGCTCTGATAGAGCTTACAGGGTGACAAGTTTTCACTTGTGCAGAGCTTACAGGGTGACAAGTTTTCACTTGTGCAGAGATCTCAACTCTTCTAGGGGCATGAAGCCTTTTCTGCTGTTTTCTGTCACAGCACTGCACAAAGCAACTGTCTTGAACTAAGGAAGGCGTTATGTTAGTAATGTACATCATACTTTTTCGAGTATCCTTGGATTTACCCTTACACAGTTTGTTATCACTGCCAATGCTAGCCATATGTAGAATGAATATTTTTTGATTCCTTCATCATTTATTTTTCTTTGAGATATCTGTCACAGTTAACATTCTCCAATGAAAATAATTTATGCCACATTTCTTTAAACACTGTATCTTATATTTATCAATCTTTTATAATTTAAACTTTTTGTTCCAAATACGTCTTATCCACTGGTCTTGGTAGTATAACAAACCGACCCAAAAGTTAATGGAATCAAACAGCAACGGCCCTATCTGCACTGGCTAGTTTTGTTGTCATTGAAACACACCTGAGGAGAGAAAATCTAAATGAAGAATTGCCTGAATCAGGTGGTCCTGTGGGAATGTCTGTGGATCATTTTCTTGATCATCTTTGTGAGAGGGCCCAGACCACTGCGTTGCAGCATCCATAGCAGATGGGGCAGAACTGTATTAAAAGACTACGTAAGGATAAGTAAGGGAGTATGACAGACAGGAAGAAGTGTTCCTCCATGGTCTCTGCTGCATTTCTTGCTTTCAGGTTGCATCTTTGAGCTCCTGCCCTTGCTTCTCTTGATGGGATTATAAGATGTAAAATGAAAGAAACCCTATCATCTCCAAGTTGGTTTTTGGTAGTTCACAGCAACAACAACAACAACAACAACAGCAACAACCAAAAACAACCAAACTAGGGTATTATTATAGATACTTGGTTCAAGTGGAAATCTACTAGTTATTCGTTCTATCCTAAATCAGCTGACTTCTGCATCTGTAGGAAGTTGATACTTTGCCAGCTGAAGCTGATTGGTTAGTCCCCATCCCTCACTTGTGCCCTGTCTTTCTGCTGGAGGTGGGCTCAACAAGTTCCCTCTCCTCACTATAGGGCCCCCTCCACCCCTTTGAGTCCTGAGAGTCTCTTACTTCCCAGGTCTCTGGTACATTCTGGAGGGTCCTCCCAACCTCCTTCCTCCTGAGGTCACCTATTTCCATTCTTTCTGCTGGTCCTCAGGGCTTCAGACCTTTTCCCCTACCCAATACCAGATCATGTCCCCCTCTCCCCCTATCCACCTCCCTTTTCCCTCCCCTGCCTCCCCACCTTGTGGTTGCTTTCTTCTCCCTCCCAAGGATGACTGAGGTGTCCCTCACTCGGGCCCTTTAGCTCATTGACCTTTTTGAGTTCTGTGGACTGTATCTTGGGTATTCTGTACCTTTTTTTTTCATTTTGGCTAATATCCACTTACTAGTGAGAATATACCTTGCATGTCCTTTTGGGTCTGAGTTTTATCACTCAGAAGGGTATTTTCTAGTTCATCCATTTGCCTGCAAGACTCAGAATGTCTTCATTTTTAATAGCTGAATAGTATTTCATTGTGTAAATGAACCACATTTTCTGTATCCATTTTTCTGTCAGGGAACATCTGGGTTGTTTCCAGCTTCTGGCTATTGCAAACAGAATTTAAAATAAATTTTATCAACTCTACATAAAATAGAGGGCTAATATCTGTAATAAAGAAACAACTCAAAAAAACTAGATATCAAGAAAACAAATAACCCATTTTAAAAATGAGGTACAAATGTAAACCATATTTTCAATAGAAGAACAGCAAATAACTGAAATACAAAGAAATGTTCAATATCATTTGTCATCAGGAAAACGTAAATTAAAACTACTTTGAGATTTCATCCTACACCTGCCAGAATGGCTAACTTCAACAAGAGAAAACAAAACAACAAAGAAATCCTATAGCTGTACATACAAAGAATAGTTTATTCTACGACAAAGGCACCGTCTCGGGAATAGTCACAATAGACACAAACTTGAAATAACCTAGATGTCCGTCAACAGAAGAATGGATAAAGAAATTGTGGTACATTTACGCATGCAGTATTACTCAGACATTAAAACACATGAAATTTTCAGGCAAATGCATGGAATTAGAAAAAATCTTCCTGAGTGAGGTAACGCAGACCCAGAATGACAAATAAGGTATATATTTGCTTATATGTGAATATTTGCTACTAAGTCAATAGCATGCTACTATCTGTAGAACCATACATGTTAGATATAGGTTAAGGGGTAGGGGGTGTACGGATAGATCTCTCTAGGAAAAAAATAGTTGAGGGGGCTGGAACCATATGATCGAGAAGAGGAGGAAGAAGATGACGAGGGAGGGAATATGAGGAGAGACAGCTAAAATTAATGAGCATTTGAGGGGTAGTATAGAAACATAATACAGTAGAAGCTTCCTAAAAGGTATACATATATGAAGGCAATCTAAATGAAATGGCCAAATAATGGGGAGACAGAGCTTCCCACCTGGCCATTTCTTGTCACCAAATGAAGCTTCCAGTAGGGGGATTAGGTTACATCTAATTGAAGTGTTGGCTAAAAGGGTCATGAGTATCCCAGGCTGTTTTCCAGACAGGTTGCTCTCCACAAACTGACTGCAAGGCCCCATTGTTGAAGACAATATAACACGACTCATTCAATATGGAGAGATTGAGCTCTATCATCTTTGATACAGAATTTTTCTGTGCATGATACCAAGAGTGAAATGCAAATAGCAATATAGCCACAAACCCTGTGATATACAGTGGTATCCTCTCTGCAAGATATGTTAGTATAAGGCAGGCACACAACTTGTGGGAGTAACTAACCAATATCTAATTTAACATAAGGCTCAATCCTGTAGCTAAAACCCATAATCAACACTGCCTGGGTGGCCAAAGAACCTGAGACTAGAGCCCATTGACCCAGGGCTAAACCATGTTTAATTTTTTTTTGAACATCCTTCTTCCGTCCCCTCCTCCCTCCCTCCTCCCTCCCTCCCCCTCCCTCCTCCTTCCCTCCCTCCCTCCTTCCTTTCTTTCTTTCTTTCCTTCCTTCTTTTCTTTCTTTATAAAATTATCTTTAATCTTTTTTTTTACAGTCCAGTCCTAAAGCCCCTCTGGGTCTGCCCTCAGATAGTTCCTCATCCAATTTCTCCTTCCTCCTATCTCCAAGAGGATGCCCTTCCCACCCCCCCACCCCAGGCCTCCCTACTTCCTGAGGCCTCAAGTCTCTCAAGGGTTAGATTTCATACCACCTAGTGTGTGCTGCCTGGTTGGTGGCTCAGTATCTGAGAGATCTCAGGGATCCAGGTTAGTTGAGACTGCTGGTCTTCCTATAAGATCACCCCCCTCCACAACTTCTTCCAACCTTTCCCTAATTCGACCACAGGGGTCCCCAACTTCAGTCCGTTGTTTGGGTGTAAGTATCTGTGTCTGTCTTGATCAGCTGCCTGTTAGGCCTCTTGGAGGGCAGCCATGCTAGGCTATAGGCCTACTATAGCATTAGTAATAATGTCAGGCCTTGTTGAAACAATAAAATGACTCCTAATGACATTCTGCTATATTTATACATCAGTGCCTTGCTCAGCCATTTTCAGAGAAGCGTCATCCTGCAGCAGATGGGAACAAATACACAGTCTAACTTTGTGGAGAGAGACCACTGTACACTCAGCCCCAAACAGGACGGGGATGTCTCCATCAAACCCCCTTCCTCAGGTCACAGGGAACCCTCTGGAAGAGGAGACAGAAGCAACATGAGAGACAGAAGTAAAGGAGAACTCCAAGAAAACAAGGTCCTCTAAACAAAATGATAAGCACATATATAATTTCACAGAGAATGAAGTAGCATGATGTACAGGACCTGCATGGCTCTGCTCTGCATGGCGCCCTAGAGCTGAAAGAATAAGTTGACCCTTGCCCCATCTCTAACCGAGCTGTCACCAATTGATAACCACTTGCAAATGAAAATTTAGTTTCATCCAATGAATTTCATTAAGCAAACAAACTACTCTCTTTTTTTAAGCATTTTTTTTAGCATTTTAAAATAATTCACTTTACATCCTGATTGCTGCCCTCGCTCCAGGTTCCCCCTCACACAGTTTGCCCTGCCAGCCCCCCTCCCTTTCTCCTCTGAGAGGGTGGATCCTTTCCCACTGAGGCCAGACAAGGCAGCACAATTAGGGGAACATATTCCCCACACAGGTAACAGTTTTTGGGACAGCCCCCACTCCATTTGTTGGGGAATCCACATGAAGAGTGTGCTGCATACCTGGTAAATATGTGCAGCAGGGGTGGGGAGTATATGCTCTTTGATTGATGGTTCAGTGCCTGAGAGCCCCCAAGGATCCAGGTTAGTTAACTGCCAGTCTTCCTGCGGAGTTTCCATCCCCTTCTCGGCCTTCAATTCTTCCCCCAACTCTTCCATAAGAGTTCTGAGCTCCATCTAATGTTTGGCTGTAGGTATCTGCATTTGTCTGAGTGAGCTTTAGGTAGAGTCTCTCAGAGGACAGCTATGCTAGGCTCCTCTCTGCAAGTATAACAGAGTATCATGGATAGTGTCAGGGATTGGTGCTAAAACATGGGAAGGTCTAAAGTTCAGCCAGTAACTGGTAATTGATTGGCCCTCCCCTCAGTCTCTACTCCATCCCAGGCCCTGCATTTTTTTTTACAGGATGAATTTGGGGTTAAAAAGATTTGTGGTGGGTTGGTGTTCCTATCATTCCAGTGGGGTTCCTGCCTGGCTACAGGAAGCAGCCTCTTCAGGTTCCATATCCCTACTGCTGTGAGCTCAACTATGGTCACCCCATTGATCCCTGGGAGTCTCCTGCATCCCAGGTCTCTGGCATATTCTCCAGATGCTCCCCCAATGCTCCCCCTATGCTGCAGATTTCTATTCATTCTCCTGGCTCTCTGGCCTTCTCTCCTGTCTCTCCCCACACCTGATCCTGAGCCCCACCCCATTTCCGCTCCCTCAATCTGCCTCCTTCTAAGTTAGATTCAAGCCTTCCTTCTTTTTCAGCTTCTTTAGGTCTATGGAGTGTAGCATGGATATTCTGTCCTTTATGTCTAGTATCCACTTGTAAATGAATACATACCATATATGTCCCTTTAGGTTTGCATTACCTCACTCAGGATGATATTCTCAGGTTCCATTCAATTTGCCTGCAAGATCCATAATGTCTTTGTTTATTAAAGCTGAGTAGTATCCCATTGTACTTATGTACTACATTTTCTTTATCTGTTATTCAGTTGAGGGACATCTAGGTTGTTTCCAGTTTCTGGCTATTATGCATAAAGCTATCATGAACATAGTTGAGCAAATATCCTTGTGGTATAGTGTGTATATTTTAGTTATATGTCCAGGAGTAGTATAGCTAGGTCTTAAGGTAGAACTATTTCCAGTTTTCTGAGAAATTTCCAAATTGATTTCCAAAGTGGTCGTACAAGTGTGCATTCCAACCAGCAATGGAGGAGTGTTGCCCTTGCCAAAGGATTTTTTTCAGCATCTAATGAGATGACCATGTGATTTTTTTCTTTTGGTTTATTTATATGATGGGTTACATTGATAGATTTTTGAATATCGTGTTTCTGGATTCAGTTTGCGATTATTTTATTGAATTTTTTGCATCAATGTTCATAAGAGAAATTGGTCTGAAATTCTCTTTGTTGAGTCCTTATATGGTTTAGGTATCAGGGTGACCGTGGCCTCATAGAATGAGTTTGGCAGTGTTCCTTTGTTTCTACTTATGGAATAGTTTGAGGATATTTCATATGAAATATTGGACTATTTCAGCCCTTTTTATTATTTCCTGCCTTCTACTCCTCTTCAGCATGTTGCTTCTTTATTTCTAGAGCTTTTAGATGTACTTTTTTTTATTTCTTATGCTGCTCTCATATATGAAGTGGTAAATTCTCATTAATCTAGGGCCATCTTATTATACACTCTAAAGCACCCATAGCTTACTTATAATACCTGCTAATATGAGGTAGATGTTGATTTTGCAATGGACTAGTTATTCTGTTGTATTGCTTAGGGAGAGAAGAACAAGGAAAAATGTGTATGTTCAGTACAAATATAAGTTTCTTTTATAAAGAAAATGGATATATTTCTTTATTTACATTTCAAATGTTATTCCCTTTCCCGGTTTCCTGTCCATAAGCCCCCTGTCCCCTTCTCTTACCCCATAAGAGTGTTCCCCCCATCCACCTCCCCTTACCCTCCCTCCCAACATTCCTCTGCACTGGGGGGTCCAACCTTGGCAGGACCAAGGGCTTCCCCTTCCATTGATGCCCCAACAAGGCTATTTTCTGCTATATATGCAGTTGGAGCCCAGGGTCAGTCCATGTATAGTCTTTGGGTAGTGGTTTAGTCCCTGGAAGTTCTGGTTGGTTGGCATTGTTGTTCTTATGGGGTTGGAAGCTCCTTCAGCTCTTTCAATTCTTCCCCTAATTCCCCCAAAGGGGGTCCCATTCTCAGTTCAGTGGTTTGCTGCTGGCATTCACCTTGTATTTGATATGCTCTGATTGTGTCTCTCAGGAGAGATCTATATCCGGTCCCTTTCAGCATGCACTTCTTAGCTTCATCTAGTCTTATCTAGTTTTGGTGACTATATATGTATATGGATCACATGTGGGGCAGGCTTTGAATGGCCATTCCTTCAGTCTCTGCTCTAAACTTTGCCTCCATATCCCCTCCTATGGATATTTTTGTTCCCCTTTTAAGAAGGAGTGGAAGCATCTGCATTTTGGTCATCCTTCTTCTTGAGCTTCCTGTGGTCTATGGATCACATCTTGGATTATTCGAGCTTTTGGGCTAATATCCACTTATCAGTGAGTGCATACCATGTGTGTTTTTCTGTGACTGGGTTGCCTCACTCAGGATTATATTTTCTAGTTCATTCCATTTGCCTATGAATTTTATGAAGTCATTGTTTTTGATTGCTGAGTAGTACTCCATTGTGTAGATGTACCACATTTTCTGTATCCCTCTGTTGAAAGGCATCTGGGTTCTTTCTAATTCTGGCTATTATAAATAAGGTTGCTATGAACATAGTGGAGCACGTGTCTTTGTTCTATGTTGGAGTATCTTTTGGGTATAAGCCTAGGAGAGGTATAGCTGGGTAGATGTACTTTCAAACTACTGATTTGAGAACTTTCTAATTTCTTTCTGGAGGCACTTAGTGCTATGAATTTTTCTCTTAGCACTGCTTTCATTGTGTCTCATAATTTTTGGTATATTGGGCCTTCATTTTCATTGAATTCTAGAAAGTCTTTAATTTATTTCGTCCCTAACCCAGACATCATTGAATACAAAGTTATTCAGTTTTAATGAATGTGCGCTTTCTGGGTTTTTGTTGTTGTTAAAGCCAAGCTTTAATCCATGGTGGTCTGATAAGATACAAGATGTTATTTCAATTTTTTTGTATCTACTGAGGTTTGCTTTATGACAAACTACATGGCCAGTTTTGGAGAGGGCTCCATGAGGAGCTGAGAAAAGGGCATATTCTTTTGTGTTTGGGTGAAATATTTTGTAGATGCCTGTAAGGTCCATTTGTTTCACGTCATTTTACTTTCATTATTGTTTTCTTTAGTTTTTGTGTTGATGACCTATTGAACAGTGAAAGTGGGGTGTTGAAGTCTCCCACTATTATGGAATGGGGTTTGATTTAAGTTTTAGCAATGTTTCTTTTACAAGTGCGTTACTGTTGTATTTGGGGCATAGATATTAAGAAAGAATTGAGATATCATCTTGGTAAATTTTTCTTTAATGAGTATAAATTGTCCTTCCCTGTCTCTTTTGATAAATTTTGTTTGAACGTCTATTTTATTAGATATTAATATGGCTACTCCAGCTTGCTTCTTGTGTCCATTTGCTTGGATAACTTTTTAAATCCCTTTATTTTGAGGTAATGTCTATCTTTGTTGCTGAGGAGTGTTTCTTGTATGGAGCAGAATGATGATCCTGCTTTCATATTCATTGTTAGCCTGTGTCTTTTTGTTGGGAAATTGAGTCCATTGATGTTGAGAGCGATCAGTGATTGTTAATTCCTGTTATTTTGTTGTTGTTGTTGTTGGTGGTGGTGGTGGTGGTTTGTGTGTGTGTGTGTGTGTGTGTGTGTGTGTGTGTGTGTGTGTGTGTGTTTGTGCTTCCCTTGTTTATGCATAGATAGAATTTTAGATAGAGTTTTGCTCAACTCTTCGGATTGGAGTTTTCCTTGTAGTGTTTTCTGTAGGTTTGGATTTTTAAGTAGACTATTGTTTAAATTTGAATTTGTCTTGAAATATTTTGTTTTCTCCATTTATGGTGATTGAGAGTTTTGCTGGGTATATTAGTCTAGTTTGATATCCATGGGTTTTTAGAGATTGCAATGTATCTGTTCAGGCCTCTCTAGTTTTTAGAGTCTCTGTTGAGAAGTTGGTTATAATTCTGATACGTCTGCCTTTGTATGTTACCTGGTCTTTTCCCCTTGCCGCTTTTAATATTCTTTCTTTGTTCGGAAGAGTTTGTGTTTTGATTATTATGTATCAGGAGGATTTTCTAGTCCAATCTATTTTGGTGCTCTTTAAGCTTCTTGTTTATTTATAGGCATCTCTTTCTTTAAGTTGTAAATGTTTTCTTCTATGATTTTGTTGAAACTATGTTCTGGCCCACGGAGCTACAATTCTTTACATTCTTCTATTCAGATTATTCTTAGGTTGGCTCTTTTCTTCAAATCACAGAATTCCTGGATATTTCCTGCCAGGAATTTTTTAGATTTAACATTTTCTTGCCTGATGCATCAATTTCTTCTATTGTATCTTCCAGGGATGAGATTCTCTCTTTCATCTCCTGTATTCTCTTGTGGATGCGTGCATCTGTGGTTCCTGTTCTCTTCCCTAGGTTTACCATCTCCAGAATTCACTCAGTTTATATTTTCTTTACCATTTCTATTTCTACTTTCAGGTCTTGAACGGTTTTATTTATTTCATTTAATTGTTTAATTCTTGTATTACTTTAAGGGATTTATTTGTTTCCTTTTTAAAGCCTCTACCTGATTGTATTTTTCTGGATTAATTTCCTCTTTAAAGGCCTCTATCCTCTTAATAAAGTTAAACTTAAGGTCACTTTATTGTGCTTTGGTTCGAAGAAGATATCCAGGGCTTGCTCTAGTATGATACCATGCTCTAATGGTGTCAAATTGCCTGGCCTTTGTTGATTGTGGTTTTTTTTCAGGACTTTTAGCCATTTAGAAGGCTTTAGTTCTGCATGTTCCTGTTGTAGTAAATATCAGGAGTATCCTTGATGATCCTGATGTGACAGGCCTCTGGTGGGTATCATTGGGCTGTATGATTCAGGAGCAGCAGATCTGATGAACATGGGAGGAGAGATGGTGGGAGAATGGAGGTCTGGCAGGGATAACAGGCTGCTCAGGGCAGCTGGGTATGACCAGAAGACTGAGCAAGCATGGAATATGGATTGAGGAAGGGAAGTATCAGTTATAGTCAGTGGTGGGTGAAGTGGTGGTGGGAGAATCAACAAACTATTAAGTCTGGCTGCATAACCTGCAGTAGACGAGCAACAGGAAACAAGCTCAGCTTCATCTTTGCAGATTCCTTGTCTCAGAATGTTGTACAGGGCTTCTTGATTTTTGTTATTGTTAATTTAACTTTATTAATTTTAAATTCTGACCAGAATGAGCCCTCCCTTGTCTCCCCACCATTTCTCTACTCCTCCCCACCTCCCTTCTTTCCTCTCTTGGTTTATTCCTCCTCAGTTTCTCTTCAAAAAAGGGCCAGCATAAGTGGATGTCAACCAGTCATGGCATATCAAACTGCAGTAATTCTAGGCACCTTCTCTTCTATTAAGGATAGACCAGGCAACCCACTAGGGGCGAAGGGTCCCAAATTGAGGCAACAGAGTCAGAGACAGATCCTTTTCCCAACTTTAGGAGTCCCATAACAAGACCAAGCTATACAGTTACATAACATAAGTGTGGAGGGCCTAGTCAGTCCCTGTTGTCGTAAATAAATAAAAATAAAGTAAAAGTAAAAATGTATAAACGAAAACCGGGGGTGGAATGTTTTCCCTCAGGGTGTTTTTCCCTGCTAGGGTTCCACACCTCGCTTCCCCAGATATCTTCTGGATATCTTGGCAGAAACACAACCCAGCCACACACTTTCTTATACTGAGACTCTTACACAAAAGAGCATACAACTGGTGTTTTTACCCTGCTAGGGTTCCACACTTCAGTGCCCCAGATATCTGCTGGATATCTGGCATAAACTCAGCCCAGCCACACTTACTTAAATTGAGACTCTTTCTTAAAAAAAAACACACTCATTTAGCATTAAAGCAATCCAGCGTCTAGATTTGGCAGATCCACATTACACTGTCCTAATCCCAGTTCCCAAATTACTCATCCCTGCACCTTTTATTTACCAAGTCTCCAGCTTCTTCTCCCCCCTGGTACCTCTAACTCCTCTCAGTTCCCCATCGTCTCTCCAACTCCCTCTCTTCTTCCTCCTGGCTTCCTTCTCTAACCCCTAAAAATAAACAGAACCATCCACCCCAACAGAAGAAAAAGGAGACTAAGACGATCAACAAATAGGTGATGTATATATGAGGTTGTTTAGGTCTCCGTGTATGAACTGGCTGAGACTGAAATGTCTATAAACAGCCAGTGATATTTTGAGTGCAAATTCCTCATAACTTGTAATACGTATGTATTATGTTACGGTTTAATTATATGATTAACCTAACCTGAAAAAAGGTAGTCATTTTTTTTTTTTGATCTTTATTTACTAAACTGTGCACCCTGCTTATCCCATTTGAAAATGCTTATAGAACTATATAATGCTTGTAAAGTTTTGTGTGCTGCAGGATGAAGGAAGAGAAAGATAGCTCTGAAATGATACACACTCTGGGATGCTGAGATTCCGGGACTTTCCAGTCCAACTTCGTGTTTGATTCTCCCTTAATTACACTGAAGATGCTTGATTTAAAGGCCTGCTTTCAGAACTTTCCCAGAATGGACATCTTACTTATCCAGCCCTTCAGACTGTCATAGTCAAGATATCAGCTAAGCGATGAACTTTCTCAGCACAGAATGACTGGCAGGCAAATCCTGGCTAGCTCTATGGACAAAGCCAACTTTTCCTAATACCCTTGGGCCCCAGAAGGAATTCTTCGCCCCAATCCAGCTAGAAGCAGACAAGGAAGATCGTCGTCCCATTTCCTTATGTTGGGGTGGATGGTTCTGTTTATTTTAAGAACTGTGGATAAGTTTTCTTTTAAGGGATACAATACAAATGTAGCTTTGGGCAGGGGAAACTAGAGAATGTAAACTCAGGGATTGCTACTTTTCCTTTCCTTTTTTGTATCCTTCTTAGATATAGTAATACATAGAAATTAGAGAAATAGACAAACAGATAGATTGGCAAACTTACTCTTAAACAAAATTTTACCGCTATATTTTACATTGATAGAAATGTTTGTAATTGATACAAAGTTGAAGCTGTAATCTTTTCATTGGTATAGAATGCATTTTACACAAATGCGAGGTTTTCAATGGTATACTTTCTTGTTGATTTATAATTGAGATTAATATTGCTACTTTAACATGGGCATTGTGCCTCCACTATGCATCTAAGAATACAAGTCTTAGACCCGGTCCTATAACTGCTGTTATACATTATTTTTAGTTGATTAACCAGTACCAGCTAAGGGTCAGATGGCAAGGTTATGGTTCTAAGTCAGTTTAGATGGGTTTTGTAAATATTTCGATTAGAGAGGGCCAAAGGTACTATATGCTTAACAGTTAAGAAACGCCTATGTAGATAGGAAATCTTCAAGGGCATCAGAAGTCCAAAGAATAACCTGTTTATGGACATTTCTTCATCTAGATCATTTTACTAGAGACTTGTCTGCCCTGACAGGGCCCTTAGACTCGAAGAAGAACTTGAGCATCAATGGAGTTGCTCAAATCGTGGTAATGCAGCCACTGAGCAAATTGCTTCAATTCATCTACAGACAAGACACTGTCCAGAAAGGGACAAATTATGCAGAATAGTCGACTGATAATCTCTGCCGAGGCAGGGTGATCAGCCCTTCAAAATCTGCATTGATAAGGTCTGTCAGATGATCCTGGGCCAGAAGGCTGAAGACTGATGCTCCAGCATATTAAGGAATAAGGGGACTGTCCAGGTGATCAGCAGTCTTTATAAAATTGGCTAAGCTTGGAAGCCATGTTTTGTGCTTCCTATGTTTTCAGGTAATATTAATCATTCTTGGATTTCTGATGTGGTTGGAGACTAGTAGTCTCATAGACAACCCGAATGGTTTAGTATTGAGAAAGATGATAAATCTGTTAGAGTAGTTTTAGGATGGCATAGGATCTAGAACCAGGATATAGTCAAGTATAGTTTTTAGTATAGATGACATGGTTAATGAACAAAATTGATGGACTGGGTGATCAGCGTATTGTTGGTTTTATAAATTGCAGAATGGTAATAATGATGCTTAGTTCACCTATGTATAGGAAAAAGTTTTTTAACTGGACAAAAAGGAGGAAATGTTGTGGTTTGCCTTGCCAAGATGTGGTGTGGATAACATGGTTGGTGAACAGAGTTGGTGGACTGGGTGATCAGCATATTGTTGGTTTTATAAATTGCAGAATGGTAATAATGATGCTTAGTTCACCTATGTATAGGAAAAAGTTTTTTAACTGGACAAAAAGGGGGAAATGTTGTGGTTTGCCTTGGGGTTTTCTCTGAATTTGTTAAATAAAGGCAAGAGCGTGAGATTTGGGCAGAGGTAGGAGTTGGGGAGTGAGAGGGGATTAGATTCAGAGGTTAGGTTGACAGTTGACAGTTGGAGACAGTTGAGCGAGGAACCTGAGGAGGGGGGGGGGTGGGATTGACAGTTGAGGAGGAGGGGTTAGAGAAGGAAGCCAGGAGGAAGAAGAGGGGGAGTTGGAGAGACGATGGGGAACTGAGAGGAGTTAGAGGTACCAGGGGGGAGAAGAAGCTGGAGACTTGGTAAATAAAAGGTGCAGGGATGAGTAATTTGGGAACTGGGATTAGGACAGTGTAATGTGGATCTGCCAAATCTAGACGCTCTTGCCTTTATTTAACAAATTCAGAGAAAACCCCAAGGCAAACCACAACATTTCCCCCTTTTTGTCCAGTTAAAAAACTTTTTCCTATACATAGGTGAACTAAGCATCATTATTACCATTCTGCAATTTATAAAACCAACAATATGCTGATCACCCAGTCCACCAACTCTGTTCACCAACCATGTTATCCACACCACATCTTGGCAAGGCAAACCACAACAAGTCCCATGCAGGCTCCTTGGATGGTTCATCAGTGAGTCTCTATGGGCTCAGGTCAGTTGATTCTGTAGGTTTTCTTGTGGTATCCTTTACACTTCTGGCTCCTACAATGCTCCCTCCCTCTTTTTTTTTGTGGGATTCCCCAAGCTCCATCTAATGTTTGGCTGTGGGTTTCTGTATTTACTTCTATCTGTTAATCAGTAAAGCCTCTCTGATGATAATTGGGATAGATGACAATCTATGAGTATAGGAGAGTGTCATTAGGAATCGTTTCATTGACTTTTTTCTATTTATGTTTGATTCTATCTTGGGTCTCTGGAATATCCAGCCTCTAGTTCCTGGTTCTCTGCGCAGTTACTTCTGGGAATGAGGTGGATGGGTGAACAAACATGAGGTTACGAACTGTTTTTACTAAAGAGATTTCTTTGTTGAGAATTCTCTGTTTAGATCTGTACTCTATTCTTTAAATTGGATTACTTGGTTTGTTGATGTCTAGTTTCTTGAGTTCTTTATGTATTTTGGATATCAGATTTCTGTCAGATGCAGGGTTGATGAAAATATTTTCCCATTCTGTAGGCTGCCATTTTGCCCTTCTGATGATGTCTTTGCCTGACAGAAGCTTTTCATTTTTATGAGGCCCCATTTATTGATTGTTAATCTTAGTTCCTGTGCTGTTGTTCTGTTCAGGAAGTTGCCTCTTCTGCATATGCATTCAAGACTATTTTCTGCTTACTCTTTTATCAGGGTATCTGGTTTTATGTTTAGGTCTTTTATCCACTTGGACTTGAGTTTGGGGCAGGGTGATAAGTACAGATAGATCTATTTGCATTCTTCTGTATGCAGACATCCAGTTAGACCAGCACCATTTTTTGAAGATGCTTTCTTTTCCCATTATATATAATGACACGGGCCTGAGAAATTTTGTTCTCACCTCTTGTTCCATTAAGCCCATGAATGTTGGCAATGTAAACAGAAAAGCAAACTGACAAGTATTAGTGTCTACTGGGTAACAGATACTGTATTTAACACTTTCTCTTTTATTATCCATTATATTGCCTGCATATTATCTGTATGTTTGTAGATATTACATATACATCACCTTGGTTTGGCACAATATGATGTGCCCTTGTAGAAAATCTCCTGAAAATGCCAGTAAAATTTAAATGTTATATTCTTCATTTAGTTCAACGTTAGCTTTTTAGATCAGAAGTCTAAGTTAGTTGTGTTTGCTCTATGTTTACAGTTCAGAACAAAACAACAAGACGCAAGCTTGTATAAATATTTGGCAGAAAAAAGATTTGTATGTAAGGAAGTACTTGATCCAAGCTCAATTACTGCTCTGTAACGTACTGCATCCCAGAGCAATGCTGTGATGAATAAAATGATAAACAGATGAGATACACATAGATGTGCATTAATTTTCTTTAATTTTGTCTATAAGCTTCATTGGGAGTATAAGTTGTCATTTTAGTATTCTGAAGTGAAGCAGTTGGAACAGTTACTGCTTTTCACTTCCCCGAGTGGATCCGCACACACAATAAAACAAATATAGAACCTATCTTTAGCTTGACTTTTCCAGAGCATTGCTCTATAATTACTTCATATTTATGTTATTAATCTTTCTTACTAATGTATAAACATTATATCAGATTTTTTTTCAGGGCTAGAAGAATGCCAGTCTTGGTTCTAATCCTTCTAGAACTTGGAGGTATTTTAATTCTGCTTCAAAAATATTTTATATGTTTTTTAATTAAAACCCCACAATTTTAGTACAATCACAGACACTAAAACTTTTTAGTTTATTTAATCCTTTAAAGGAAATACTGTCAGTCTAAATAGTATGCATTGAATATCTAAGAAATCTCACAATTTAATGAACTCTCTCCTGAAATTTAATATCACCATAAGAACTAGGTTTTAGTTAAAATTTTTTCTCTGTGTTAATTAGAAGTACCATTAGAAGATGCCACAGGCTGGATTAAATAACAACATTTAGTTTTCCTACAGTTCTAGATAGGGAGTCTATGGCATGGGTAGGTTGGAACTGAAGCCTCTATCTTCCGCTTCTAGGCAATAGTTTCTTTATATATTCTAAAATTACTTCTTTGTGTCTCTGTGCTTACTTGACAGATTCCTTAATGTCTCTTCTTTTTGGAATAATAGTCAGATCTTTATAACATTATTTAACTTAAATTGCTTCAATAATAGAATGTCCAGATTCCTAAATAGTCACAATCAGGGCTGAGTAATATATGAAGTTTGAAAGGAGACAAACAGCCACAGATATTGGTATTATGGCACATGTACTATTTGACATTTGTGAAAGTTTTTAGTGCTAAAATATCAATATTTTTCCAAGGGAGTCATACAATCTATCTTTTAAAACTTGTACTTTACTTGCTTATCAAATATCCTCTTACTTGCTTATATTTTATTTTCTAAAAGATACATTCCTTTATTCCTATTAAATGACATGTATAGCTGTAAATGAAGTTACTATAGATATTTATGTGCAATTTTTTTGTACATAAGTATTAAAGTATTTAGGTGAAATCCAATGGATTAATTTAATATTCAAAGTAAATTTTAGATATTTAGGATATGGAGGTAAGAATATAGATACAATGGTTATTCATAATGTTATCTAGAACAAGAACTTAAACTTTCTATAAAATTACCTCAAGGTGTACCATAGACCTAAATGTAAACACAGAGATGTTCTAATAATCTTGAGGAAAGTTAATGAGAGTCCAAACCAAGACAGTAGCAGTCAGGATACGGAGGAAAGCAAGAGATGAATGAATAGATGGCATATTCACTAATGTAGATGATAGAGAATTCATACGTGAAGAAAAAGAAAAATACGAGAGTTCTCTAAACTTACTGAAATTGACATGCCTCAAGAAGGTTCTTCGGTGAGTTTGTCTGGTAGGTAAGACAACATGGAGGTTGTCAGTTCTAGAGAGAAGTCTGACAACACAGTATATATCTTAGAGCCAATATCGCACGCGCGCGCGCGTGCGCGCGTGTGTGTGTGTGTGTGTGTAGCAAGAATAATCAATGACATGCCTAACTTTTTCCTTTTCCTGAGTAAATAAAAGAAGAATCAACAAAGACAACAAATAAATAATATGGATAAAACAAACCACAGAGAGTGACCAAAACACCCCCAAAACTCTGTCATGAGTAGGAACTTCATTTTTATTATAAACAGTATAGAGACTTGTTTACTAAAGCAATTATGTGTAGGGAGAAGGCAGATTTTTTTAAATGAAGAATGTAATTGTAATTATAGTATGGTAGATGATAACAGAAATTATTAAGAGAGTTAATTAAAAAGATAGCTGCAAAATACAGAAAATTAACTAACATTAATAATATTCAATTTTATATCTGTGGTACATTTGCTAAGTATATTCTTACAACTACTATGCTAAAATATATCAAGCCCTAAGCCTTATGCACCATAAACACTCAAAAACAATTTACTGTGTTGAATTAAAAAGATATTCTTTTAACTTGTAATTCATAATCTTCTGTGTTCTGGACTAAATGAGAGTTTTTGCATTTATTTTGTAATGAAGGTCATCGAACATTATTTATTGGAGTTCATGTGCCGCTGGGTGGAAGAAAGAGCCATCGTCGTCACAGGCATCGAGGCCATAAGCACAGAAAGCGGGACAGAGAGAGGGATTCAGGACTAGAGGATGGAAGAGAGTCACCTTCTTTTGGTAAGCATTATTCTTCATGTTTTCAATAAATTGTTCCCTCAATGCATCAGCCACTGGTTTGATCCCACCTTCTTCCTTCCTCCTAAACTCTTTGAGTATCTTTACTGATGTGCAAATCTAAGGTATACATCACTGGAGACTGCACTGGTTCCTGGGAGGTCTCTAGGCAATGTAACTTCCTGAGCATCACTTTTGTCTGTTTCTTTAGGACCAAACTTCTACTTTTAATCTCGTTCTACAATGGCTCAAATTAAATACTCAGTCACATGCTGAAATTTACACCATTTTCTAAATGCCATCACAATTCAGATTTGATATTCTGCATAGTGACAATATGTGGTATTTCTATGCTGAAAGAAAGCTTCAATGAAACATTTTGATGACTTAAATGTTTTTCTTACTTGGAAGAAATCTAAAAAATATCAGACATTACTGCAAGTGCCTCAAAATTTACTTTCCAAATACATGCAGAATAGAGAATAGTTCTAAGGAATAGGAGGTTTGTCTGCTGGGAATATGGGTGTTTCACATCATTAAAGAGGGGTATGGGTCAGTGAAACCTGGAATAATTTGAGCTAAAATTTCTACTTCAGTCACCGATTTAACAATGTCTTTGGAGAAGCATTTGAAGTTTAGTACTCTCTTTTTCCTTTGCTTTTAATGGATTTTTAAAATTTATATTTCAAATGTTTGCCCCTTTCCAGGTTTCCCTTCCAGAAACCCCATGTCCTATCCCCATGTCCCTGCTTCTGTGAGGATGCTCCCCCCACCCACCTACTTCCTCCTGCTTCCCTGCCCTGGAATTCCCTTATACTGGAACATTGAGCCTTCTAAGGAACAAGGGTCTTTCCCATTGAAGCCCTGCAAGGCTATCCTCTACTACATATGCAGCTAGAGCCATGGTTCATTTCATGTGTATCTTTGGTTGTTGGTTTAGTCCCTGGGAGATATGGGGGTTCTGGTTGGTTGATATTGTTCTTCCTATGGGGTTGCAAACCCCTTCAGCTCCTTCAGTCCTTTCTCTAACTCCTCCACTGGGGACTCTGTCCTCAGTGGAATAGTTGGTGCCAGCATCCACCTTTGTAGTTGTCAGATCTGGCAGAGCCTCTCAGGAGACAGCTATACCAGGCTCCTGTCAGTAAGGACTCCATGTCATCTGCAATAGTGTCTGGGTTTGATGACTGTATATGGGATGGATTCCTAGGTGGGGCAGTCTCTGGATGGCCTGCCCTTCAGCCTCTGCTTGACACTTTGTCTCTGTATTTTCTCCGGTGAGTATTTTGTTCCGCCTTCTAAAAAGGACTGAAGCATCCATACTTTGGTCTTCATTCTTCTTGAGCTTCATGTGGTCTATGAATTGTATCTTGAGTATTCTGAGCTTTTGGGCTAATATCCACTTATCAGTGAGTGCATACCATGTGTGTTCTTTTGTGATTGGGTTATCTCACCGAAGATAATATTTTCTAGTTTCATTCATTTGCCTAAGAATTTCATGTAGTCATTGTTTTTAAAAGCATAGTAGTACTCCATTATGCAAATGTACCACATTTTCTGTATCATTTCCTCTGTTGAAGGGCATCTGGGTTCTTTCCAGCTTCTGGCTATTATAAATAAGGCTGCGATGAACATAGTGGAGCACACATCTTTTTTATATGTTGGGGCATCTTTTGGGTATATGTCCAAGAGAGGTATAGCTGGATCCTCAGGCAGTTCAATGTCCAATTTTCTGAGGAACCTCCAGACTGATTTCCAGAGTGGTTGTACCAGTTTGCAATACCACCAACAATGGAGGAAAGTTTCTCTTTCTCCACATCCTCACCAGTATCTGCTGTCACCTGAGTTTTTAATCTTAGCCATTCTGACTGGTGTGAGGTGGAATCTCAGGGTTGTTTTGATCATCTCCCTGATGACTAAGGATGTTGAACATTTCTTTAGGTGCTTCTCAGCCATTCGGCATTCCTCAGCTGTGAATTCTTTGTTTTGCTCTGTAGCCCATTTTTTAACAGGATTATTTGGTTCTCTGGAGTCTAACTTCTTGTCCTCTTTGTATATTTTGGATATTAGCACTCTATCCAATGTAGAATTGGAAAAGATCTTTTGCCAATCTGTTGGTTGCCATTTTATCCTATTGACAGTGTCCTTTGCATTATAAAAGGTTTGCAATTTTATGAGGTTCCATTTCTCAATTCTTGATCTTAGAGAATAAGCCACTGTTGTTCTGTTCAGGAAATTTTCTCCTGTGCCCGTGTGTTCGAGGCTCTTTCCCACAATCTCTTCTATTACTTTCAGTGTATCTGGTTTTATGTAGAGATCTTTGATCCACTTGGACTTGAACTTTGCACAAGGAGATAAGAATGGGTCAATTTGCATTCTTCTACATGGTGACATCCAGTCTAATGTGCACCATTTGTTGAAAATGCTCTTTTTTTCCATTGGATGGTTTTAGCTCCTTTGTAAAAAATCAAGTGACCATAGGTGTGTGGGTTCATTTCTGGGTCTTCAATTGTGTTCCACTGATCTGGTCTGTCTCCGTATCGTACCATGCAGTTTTTATCACGATTGCTCTGTAGTACAGTGTGAGGTCAGGGATGATGATTCCCCCAGAAGTTCTTTTATTGTTGAGGATAGTTTTCACTATCCTGGGTTTTTTTGTGATTGAAAATGAATTTGCAAATTTCTCTTCTAACTCTATGAAGAATTGAGTTGGAATTTTGATAGGGATTGCATTGAATCTGTAGATTGTTTTTGGCAAGATAGCCATTTTTACTATATTAATCCTGCCAATTCATAAGCATGGGAGGTCTTTCCATCTTCTGAGATTGTCTTCAATTTCTTTCTTCAGAGACTTGAAGTTCTTGTCACACAGATCTTTCACTTGGTTGGTTAGAGTCACACTGAGAAGTTTTTTATTATTTGTGACTATTGTAAAGGGTGTCATCTCCCTACTTTCTTTCCCTGACTCTTTATCCTTTGAGTAGAGGAAGTTTACTGATTTGTTTGAGTTAATTTTATATCCAGCCACTTTGCTGAAGTTATCAGGTTTAGAATGTATCCCTTTGACCTCTTTTTTTTTTTTTTTTTTTGTCTAATTGTTCTGGCTAGTACTTCAATAACTATATTGAATAGGTAGGAAGAGAGTGGACAACCTTGTCTAGTCCCTGATTTTAATGGGATTGCTTCAAGTTTCTCTCCATTTAGTTTAATGTTAGCTACAGGTTTGCTGTATATGGCGTTTACTATGTTTAGGTATTAGCCTTGAATTCCTGATCTTTTCAAGACTTTAAACATGAAGTGGTGTTGAATTTTGTCAAGTGCTTTGTCAGCATCTAATGAGACGATCATGTGTTTTTTCTTTGAGTTTGTTTATACAGTAGATTATGTTGTTGGATTTTCATATTGAACCATCCCTGCATTCCTGGGCTGAAGCCTACTTGATCATGTTGGATGATTTTTTTTTTTGATGTGTTCTTGGATTCAGTTTGCAAGAATTTTATTGAGTATTTTTGCGTTGATATTCATCAGGGAAATTGGCCTGAAGTTTTCTTTCTTTATTGGGTCTTTGTGTGATTCAGGTACAAGTGGAATTGTAGATTTATAGAAAGGATTGGGTAGTGTTTCTTCTTTTTCTATTTTTTGAAGACCTGATGACTTCTGCACTAAGCTCATCTGGTCCTGTGCTTTTTTTTTTTTTTTTTTTTTTTTTTTTTTTTTTTGGTTGGGAGACTTTAATGACTACTTATATTTCTTTAGAAGTTACAGGAGTGTTTAGATATTTCATTGAGTCCTGATTTAAATTTGGTACTTGACATCTGTTTGGAAAATTGTCCATTTCGTCCAGATATTTCAGTATAGGCTTTTGTAATAGGATCTGATGACTTTTTGAATTTCCTTAGATTCTCTTGTTAAGCCTCTCTTTTCATTTCTGATTTTGTTAATTTGGATACTGTCTCTGTACCCTCTGCTTAGTCTGCCTAAGGATTTATCTATCTTGATAATTTTCTCAAAGAACCAGCTCCTGGTTTTGTTGATTCTGTGTATAGTTTGCTACTTTGTTGATTTCAACCCTGAGTTTGATTATTTGATTATTTCTTACCATCTACTCCTCTTGGGTGTATTTGCTTCCTTTTGTTCTAGAGCTTTCAAAGGTGCTCTCAACCTGCTAGTGTATGCTCTCTCCAGCTCCTTTTGGAGGCACTCAGAGTTATGAGTTTTCCTCTTAGCATTGCTTTCATTATGTTCCATAAGTTTGGGTATGTTGTGTCTTCATTTTCATTAAATTCTAAAATGTTTTTAATTTCTTTCTTTATTTCTTCCTTGACAAAGTTATCTTTGAGTAGAGTATTGTTCAGCTCCCATGTATATGTGGGCTTTTTTGTTATTTTTGTTGATATTGAAGAACGTCCTTAGTCTTTGGTGATCTGCTGGGATGCATGGGATTATTTCAGTCTTCTTGTATCTGTTGAGACATGTTTTGTGACTGGTTATATAATCAATTTTGGAGACAAAAATCATAAGGTGCTGAGAAGAAGATATATTCCCTTGCTTTAGGATGAAATATTCTATAGATATTTGTAATATCCATTTGGTTCGTAACTTCTGTTAGTTTCCCTTTGTTTTTATTTAGTTTTTGTTTCTATGATGTGTTCATTGATGAGAGTAGAGTGTTGAGTTCTCCCACTATTATTGAGTGAGCAACAATGTGTGATTTCAGCTTTAGTAAAGTTTAGGAATGTAGGTGCCCTTGAATTTATAGCATAGATGTTTAGAATTGAGAGTTCATCTTTGTAGATTTTTTCCTGTGATGTGTATGAACTCTCCTTCCTTATGTTCTTTGATAACTTTTGTTTGAAAGTTGAATTTATTTGATATTAGAATGGGTACTCCAGATTGTTTTTTGGGACCAATTGCTTGTAAATTTTTTTCTAGCCTTTTACTCTGAGATAGTGTGTGTATTTGTCACTGTGTGTTTCCTGTATACAACAAAATCTGGATCCAGTTTAAGTATCCAGTCAGTTAGTCTATGTCTTTTTATTGGGGGAATCGAGTCTATTGCTGTTAAGAGATATTAAGGAAAAGTGATTGTTGCTTCCTGTTATTTTTGTTGTTATGTTTGGAATTATGGCTATATTCTTTTAGGTTTTTGAAAGATTACTTTCTTGCTTTTTTTAGGATATAGTTTCACTCCTTGTGTTGGAATTTTTCCATATATTATCTTTTGTAGGGCTGATTTTGTGGAAAGACATTATAAAATTTGTTTTTGTCATGAAATATCTTGATTTCTCCATGTATGTTAATTGAGAGTTTGCTGGGTATAGTAGCCTGGGCAGGCATTTGTGTTCTCTTATAGTCTATATGACATCTGCCCAGAATCTTCTGGCTTTTACAGTCTCTGGTGAGAAGCCTGGTATAATTCTGATATGTCTGCCTTTATATGTTACTTCACCTTTTTCCCTTACTGCTTTTAATATTCTTTCTTTGTTTTGTGCCTTTGGTGTTTTGCCTATTATGTGATGGGAGGAGATTCTTTTCTGCTTCAATTTATTTGGAGTTCTTTAGGCTTCTTGCATGTTTATAGGCATTTTTTCTTTAGGTTAGAGAAGTTTTCTTCTATAATTTTATTAAAGATATTTACTGCCCTTTAAGTTTGGAATCTGTGCTCTCTTCTATACCTGTTATCCTTAGGTTTGATCTTCTCATTGTTTACCGGATTTCCTGGATGTTTTGGGTTAGAATCTTTTTGCGTTTTACATTGTCTTTGACGGTTGTGTCGATGTTATCTATGGTATCCTCTGCCCCGAAGATTCACTCTTTTATCTCTTGTATTCTGTGGTGATGCTTGCATCTATGACTCCTGATCTCTTTCCTAGGTTTTCTATCTCCATGTTTGTTTCCCTTGTTATTTCTTCATTGTTTCTATTTTTCTTTCTAGATCCTGGATGGTTGTGTTCCTTTCCTATTTGGTTGCATTTTCCTGTAATTCTTTAAGGAATTTTTATGTTTTCTCTTTAAGGGCTTCTGCCTGTTTACCTGTGTTCTGTATTTCTTTAAGGGAGTTATTTATATCCTTCCTAAAGTCTTCTATCATCATCATGAGATGTGATATTAAATTCAAATCCTGCTTTTCTCATGTGATGAGGTACCCGGGAATTGCCATAGTGGGAGAACTGGGTTCTGATGATGCCAAACAGCCTTGGTTTCTGTTGCTTATGTTCTTGCACTTGCCTCTTGCCGTCTGGTTATCTCTAGTGCTACCTGCCTTTGCTCTCTCTGACTGGAGCCTGTCTTTCCTGTGGACTTGGTTGTGTCGGAACTCTTCAGAGTCCAGCTGTTCTGTGACCCTGACACTCTGGGATCTTGAGATACTGGGCGTGTCAGAGCTCCTGGGAATCAAGCTTCCTCTAGGATCCTGAAATCCTCACGTGACCAAGCTCCTAAGATCCCGGTGTGTCAGAGCTCCTGGGAGTCAAACTTTTCTCTAGGTTTTGCAGGAGTGGGTGGGAAGCCAGAGCCCTGGCTTTGCTCCACGCATAGGTGCAAGCTGGAAGGAACCAGAGCCTCTGGTTGGGAGGGAGTTTGTGTTTTTCTGGTTCCTGTAGGAGTCCCAATTACACTGGGTGTTGGGAAAGATGTTGTAGCCTCAACTGTGATCTTGAGTGTGTCAGAGCCCCAGTGCTCCTGGATGTGTCCATTCCCCTGGGAGTCGAGCTTCCTCTGGGATCCTAGGTGCTTTAGAGCACCTGGACCTTTTCTGCATGTTGTAAGGGTGGATACAGAGCCGGCACCCAGTTCTGCTCAGGGTACAGATTCAGACTGGAAGGAACCCATGCCACTGACTGGGTGGGTGGGTGTTCCTGTGTCTCTGGGTGTTGGAGGAACCAGTTCCTCCAGGTGTCGGAGGAGATATTGTGGACTCTCCTGTGATCCTGGGCATTTTAGCACTTGGGAGTTGGACTCCCTCTGGGTGTCATAGGAGTAGGTGCAGAGCCAGTGCCCCGTGTGTGCTCCAGGTGCAGGTACAAACTGTGATCCTGGGTGTGTAAGAGTGCCTGGGAGCTGAACTTCCTCAGGGCATTGTCGGACTGGGTGCAGAGCCAGAGCCCAAGGGCTTCTCAGGGCCCAAACTTTTACTTTTATGTGGGAATAGCAGTAAGTATTTTAGGATGACCAGTTTGAAGCATGAACTTATAGTCAGTGAAAATACGAATGACTGTGAGAGAAATTCAGAAAAATTCATTTCCTCCCCTTCAGCCTCTCAAAGAATGTTACAAGAAATATCACAAGGATTATGTTAGTTAATACTGGTTAATCTATAAGTAGTAGAAATAAATATGAAAATATAAACTCTATTAGTCACTCATTTAAAATATGGCATGCAAAGATATTTTATATATTACATGTCCTTGAAATTAGATAGAGGACTTTTCTAGGTTTAGCTGAATTAACAACTATCTGATCTGATTCCAAAATTCCCTCTGCCTTTGCCAGTTAACTACTCTTATTCCTCTATGAAGTCTTGATGGTCTTTCTTTTTTTGGGGGGTGGGGTCTGAGTTACCTCACTCAGGATGATATTTTCTAGGAAATCCATTTGCCTGCAAAACACAGAATGTCCTTGTTCTTAATAGCTGAGTAGTAATCTATTTTGTAAATGAACCACATTTTCTGCATCCTTTATTCTGCTGTGGGACATCTGGGTTATTTTCAGCTTCTGGCTATCACAAATAAGGCCACTATGAACACAGTGGGACATGTGCTCATGTGGCATGGTTGTGTGTCTTTTGGGTATGTGCCCAAGAGTGGTATAGCTGGGTTTTCAGGTAGATCTATTTCCAATTTTCAGAGGAACCTCCAGACTGATTTCCAGAGTGGTTGTACCAGTTTGCAGTCCCTCCAGCAATGGAGGATAGTCCTCTTTCTCCACATCCTCTCCAACATGGGCTGTCACTTGTGGTTTTGATCTTAGCCACCTGATTAGTGTTAAGACTGTTTTGTTGTTGTTGTTGTTGTTTGATTTTGTTTGGTTTATGAATTTGGGTGCCATTGTGTTTGGTTAATGAGTGATTACAATTGCATTATTTTCTTGGTGGATTTTTTATGTGTGTAGTATCCTCTATCACATCTGGTTAATCTTAGCGTGAAGTCTAGTTAATCACATATTAGAATGCATGTTTCCTGGGTCCATTTGCTTAGAATATCTTTCTCCATTATTTTATCCTGAGTTGATGTATAGCCTTTATAGTGAAGTGTGTTTCATGGATGGAGCAGAAAGGTGGATCCTGTTTCAAATCAAGTCTATTAGTCTATGTTTTTTTATTGGAGAATTAGTATTTAGAATTATTGGTGAGCAGGGTATATTGATCTCTGTTATTTCTTGCTATGTTGTGGCTTTGTACCCTCTTTTGATTTATAGTTTGGGGAGAAAATATATATCCTTTGTGACTTCTTGGATGGGTCTAACCTCTTCTGGCTGAAAAATTCTTTTTAGCACCTTGTATAATGTTGTATTACTAGACAGAAATTGTGTAAAACTGGTTTTCTTGTGGACTTTTTTCTTTATTGATTGTGATTGATAGTTTTGCTGAGTGTAGTTTTCTGGTCTGACATCTGTGGTCTCTCAGAGCTTATATAATGTTCATCCATCCAGGCTCTTCTGCTTTTTCTAGTCTCTTTTGAGAAATCATGTGTCTCCCAAAGGGCTTACTTTTATATTTTCCTTTGCTTTTTTCTCTTGCAGCTTTTAAAATCCTTTGTTCTGAACATTTAGTATTTTAATTGTTATATATCATAAGGAATTCATTTTCCGGCCCTGTCTATTTAGTGCTCTCTGCGATTACTGTATTTTGATAGACAACTCCTTCAGATTGGTGAAATGTTTTTCTATGATTTTGTTACTATATATATGTGTTGGTCAGGCTTTCTTCTTCTATCCCTATTATTTGTAGGTTTAGTCCTTTCATGGTATTATAGATTTGTGTATAGACGTGTGTAAACATGCTTTGTGCCCAGGTTTTTTAGATTTAACCTTATTTTGGTTGAGCTATCCATCTATTATATTTTGTTTTCAATATTCTAAGATGTTTTCCTTTATGTCTTGTAATCTATTGGTGAGGCTTCCCTTTGAGTAAGCCTCCTTTTTTTTTGGATTTTTTTTATTGACATTTCAAATGCTATTCCCTTTCCCAGTTTCCCAGACATAAGGCCCCTACCCCCTCCCTTCTTCTATAAGGGTGTTCCCTCCCCAACCACCCCCTCTTCCCGCCATCCCCCACATTCCCCTACACTGGGGGGTCCAGCCTTGGCAGAACCAAAGGCTTCTCCTTCCACTGGAGCCCAACAAGGCCGTCCTCTGCTTCATATGCAGCTAGAGACATGAGTCAGTCCATGTGTAGTCTTTGGGTAGTGGTTTAATCCCTGGGAGCTCTGGTTGGTTGGTATTGTTGTTTTTATGGGGTTGCAATCCCCTTCAACTCTTTCAATCTTTTCTCTAATTCCTCTAACAGGGATCCTCTTCTTAGTTCAACGATTTCCTTCTAGCATCCGCCTCTGTATTTGACATGCTCTGGCTGTGCCTCCAGGAGACAGAAATATTCGGTTCCTGTCAGTGTGCACTTTTTAGCCTCATCAATCTTATCTAGTTTTGGTGGCTGTATGTATATGGGCTGTATACCCATGTGGGGCAGGCTCTGAATGGCCATTCCTTCAGTCTCTGCTCCAAACTTTGCCTCCATATCCCCTCCTATGATTATTTTTGTTCCCCTTTTTAAGAAGGAGTGAAGCATCCCCATTTTGGTCACCCTTCTTCTTGAGCTTCATGTTTATGGATTGTATCTTGGGTAATTTGAGCTTTTGAGCTAATATCCACTTATCAGTGAGTGCATACCATGTGTGTTTTTCTGTGATTGGGTTACTTCATTTAAGATGATATTTTCTAATTCAATCCATTTGCCTATGAATTTCATGAAGTTGTTGTTTTTTTTTATAGTACTCCGTTGTGTAGATTTACCGCATTTTCTGTATCCATTCCTCTGTTGAAGGGCATTTGGGTTCTTTCCAGCTTCTGACTGTTATAAATAAGGCTGCTATGAACATAGTGGAGTATCTATCTTTGTTGTGTGTTAGAGCATCTTTTGGGTGTATGTCCAGGAGAGGTATAGTTGGGTCCTGAGGTAGTGCAATGTCCAATTTTCTGAGGAACCTCCAGACTGATTTCCAAAGTGGGTGTATCAGCTTGCAGTCCCACCAAGAAAAGGCTGATAAGGTCTTTGGAAAGAGCTAAACTGGGTCTTTACCAAGAGGAAAAGTCCCAAGAAATGGAAGTAGGGTGGGAGGTGGGGGTCCTATAGGCAGGTTTTAGTAGGACAAATAATAAATTTGGAGACACAGGAATGAAGAGGGCTAGGGAGCCCTTGGGTCAACATATTTATTCCCTTAATGGTGTGTCTCCAGATTCAGTGAAAGACTGCTCAGAGGATAAGATCTCATTCATTAGACAAATTTCTCTGTGTTGTCATTTTTAATTCCACTGCATGTTTTAGTAAACATAAACACAGATTCTTAAGTTTGTTTATGTTATATTCTTGGCTGTAGTTTATATTTTAGTAGCCTATGATTTCAGAGGCTATGAAAAAATAAAATACCAATCATTTAAGGATACATGTTTATATTAACTAAAAGAATTTTTCTGTTTTGTTAGTAGCATGATTTATATAATATATAATATGCTACTTTAAAAATATAGTTTTGCCGGTTGTGGTTGTGCACGCCTGTAGGATTTGCTGAAGGAGGCAGAGGCAGGAGGATCACCAATTCGAGGCCAGCCTGGGCTAAAAATATAGTTTTAGCAGATACAAACAGGCATTGTACAATACAGTTAGAATTTCTTTCTTTCTTTTTTTTTTCAGCCTACACGATGCAGTTTATTTGGGAATCTGGTTTCAGTACTTCACATTCGAAATGTAAATAAGAAATACTCAAGTTAATAAGGAAAAACAGTTAGAATTTCTATTGGAACATAATCTAAATTCTTTTAAAGAAGTTAAAATATTGTTAGATGATCATGAAAAGAGTTTGATGAATAGCATATGATATCCATAAAATCATTTTTTGTGTGTTTTGAATTAAAAGCAGAGACAAGAAGGGATATGTTATTTTGTACCCAAGTAAATGCTCTCCTTCATAAGATAGATTATATTCATTTAGTAAATTGCGGTTTTATGCTATTGTTATTTTTATTGTGTCTTAGAGAAGTCTTTTAAATACCTGATCTATCACATACTTGCAAGTCCTCTTCAAAATTATGAGGTCTTGTTTTTTGCATATTTTGAGATTTGTACTTTGCAGGTATATTGTGACTTTATAAAGGGAAACACTAAGACTTCTTAAGTTCAAGCCTCATGTATTTAACAATCGAATTTTTAAGGGTGGATACATGCATATTATTCATCTATCTAAATTATTGATAAATAGTAAGCTGAAATGATGAGAAATACTAAAAGGAAAAATGATTTAGAGTTATTAGGATTATGGCAGTTTAAGGCATGCCTACTGTGAGGTACGGGGCTTGACAAACAAGTGGAAGGTTGAATAGGCTACTTTATACAACAAAAACAGCTATGCTGCATACCCTACACATATCCAACAAAAATATTGAACTCATTTCTTAGTATAACTGTGAAATTACAATTAATGTTACGTTTACAGTTACCCAATTTGTTGTTTATCCTAAAATGCAAGAAATAGAAAACCAACTAGAAATAATTTACTTGGCGAGATCTAGTTGGAAACATAAGATAACTATCTCTGAGATAGTATGTTTACTATCAGAAAAGATAGCACCAGATCCTGATCTCAGATAAAGTAGTTAAGAAATTCGTGTGGCACACCATTAAGTATATCTTTTTCTTCTTTTGAAAGGAGTTTATCAGTCTTGTTTTTAAAAACCTGCTTTACTTACTAAGTTCGCATCTTCTTTTGAAGAAGTAGTGAATCATGAGATTTATTGACTCAATTATTGCTCATCTTGTATATAATGTATTGACAAATTGCTTAAAATATGAGCTATTTTAATATTAATATTAGCAGCATTATTAATATCTACAAATAAAATATCTGGCCAGTGTTCAAAACTAACATGTAGTGCAAATGTAATTTATTTTTCTAATTTATAATATATTGAACATATAAAATTGTATATTACATATTGGTGAATTTTGCTGAGAATGATGAGCATTTAAAAAGATATGAATCTTGGTAGTTTTCTTGTGGTCTACATTGTTTAACACCAATTAATATCAGTGCTTTATTAACTATATTGTGATACATATAAGAGATAGAATTTGAAAATATATGACCTACAGAAATTTATACGTTAAAATTAGTTTTGTCCCTCTTTCTCCACATCCTTGCCAGCATTTGCTGTCACCTGACTTTTTGATCTTAGCCATTCTCACTGGTGTGAGGTGAAATCTCAGGGTTGTTTTGATTTGCATTTCCCTTATGACTAAAGATGTTGAACATTTCTTTAGGTGTTTCACGGTCATTCTGCATTCCTCAGCTGTGAATTCTTTATTTAGCTCTGAACCCCATTTTTAATAGGGTTATTTGTCTCCCTGCGATCTAACTTCTTGAGTTCTTTGTATATTTTGGATATAAGCTCTCTATCTGTTGTAGGATTGGTAAAGATCTTTTCCCAATCTGTTGGTTGCCATTTTGTCCTAACAACAGTGTCCTTTGCCTTACAGAAGCTTTGCAGTTTTATGAGATCCCATTTGCCAATTCTTGATCTTAGAGCATAAGCCATTGGTGTTTTGTTCAGGAAATTTTCTCCAGTGCCCATGTGTTTGAGATGCTTCCCCACTTTTTCTTCTATTAGTTTGAGTGTCTCTGGTTTGATGTGGAGGTTGCAGACTGGTACAACCATTCTGGAAATCAGTCTGGAGGTTCCTCAGAATATTGGACATTGAACTACCTGAGGACCAAGCTATACCTCTCTTGGACATTTACCCAAAAGATGCCCCAACATATAACAAAGACACGTGCTCCACTATGTTCATAGCAGCCTTATTTATAATAGCCAGAAGCTGGAAAGAACCCAGATGCCCTTCAACAGAGGAATGGATACAGAAAATGTGGTACATCTACACAATGGAATATTGCGCAGCTATCGAAAACAATACCTTTATGAATTTCATAGGCAAATGGATGGAACTGGAAAATATCATCCTGAGTCAAGTAACCTAATCACAGAAAAACACACATGGTATGCACTCATTGATACGTGGCTATTAGCCCAACTGCTTGAATTACCCTAGATGCACAGAACACATGAAACTCAAGAAGGATGACCATAATGCGAATGCTTCACTCCTTCTTTAAAAGGGGAACAAGAATACCCTTGGCAGGGAATTGGGAGGCAAAGTTTAGAACAGAGGCAGAAGGAACACCCATTCAGAGCCTGGCCCACATGTGGCCCATACATATACAGCCACCAAACTAGATAAGATGGATGAAGCAAAGAAGTGCAGTCTGACAGGAACCGGATGTAGATCTCTCCTGAGAGACACAGCCAGAATACAGCAAACACAGAGGCGAATGCCAGCAGCAAACCACTGAACTGAGAACGGGACCCCCGTTGAAGGAATCAGAGAAAGGACTGGAAGAGCTTGAAGGGGTTCGAGACCCCATATGAACAACAATGCCAACCAACCAGAGCTTTCAGGGACTAAGCCACTACCCAAAGACTATATATGGACTGACCCTGGGCTCCAACCTCATAGGTAGCAATGAATATCCTAGTAAGAGCACCAGTGGAAGGGGACGCCCTTGGTCCTGCCAAGGCTGGACCCCCAGTGAACGTGATTATTGGAGGATGGGTGGTAATGGGGGGAGGATGGGGAGGGGAACACCCATATAGAAGTGTAGGGGGAGGGGTTAGGAGGATGTTGGCCCAGAAACTGGGAAGGGGAATAATAATCAAAATGTAAATAAGAAATACTCAATTTAATAAATATATAAAATAAAATAAAAAAGCAATATTCTTTTGTACCATTAATTAAAATTTATGACACAAAAAATTAGTTTTGTCTCTCTTCACTTTATAGAATTAGTATGAGCAACTACTATATTCAATGAAAAATAAAAGATTTTCAAAGCTAATGTTTCATTTATTCAAGGGAATTCTGAGCCAGATGTAATGGTAACATGTATATTTCCAATGCTTGGAAGACTGAAGCAGGAATCAGAAAATCTTGTCTCATGTGACAGAATCAGGAAGTGTAGTGTGAACTTGGGTTGACAGTGAAGTTGTTTCCCTGTCTACTGCTAGACCTTTTGTAGGACAGAGCTATTGAAGTTGAAGAAAGAGAGGGTACTTTACAATTTCCCTACCTTGAACAACCTCTGCTTACTTAAGTTTCCCTATCATCTTCCCATCAGTTTTTGATTCCTGTAGTTTTGTAAAGTAGGAAATGAGTCTAGTCCATGGGAATGAAGAAGCAGGAGCTGAATTGTTACAAAGTGATGCCACATTTTCTAGGTTTAGGTAAAAGAAAACAAACTGAGTTTGTGCATTATTTCCAAGAGAATCTTTCACCAGAATTTACCAAAGGACGGCTTTGACAGGTCATTTACTGAGCAGGGTGTATGCTATTGGCAGCTAATCACTCAGCAGATTTACTCTGTGGGAGCAAAACTTAATTCTCTCAGGCCAGCAAAAAGGGGGTTAAACACACACACAAACACACACACACACACACACACACAGATGCACGCACGCACGCACGCACGCATGCACACACACATGCACACAAACGCACACTTGGTGGATGAAGCAAGGCTCCAAAACATTTATTTTTTCTCTCTCATAACTTATGTTCCCCAGCAAAACCTCTTGAGCAGTATAAAAATTGTGCAATTACATTCTATTTTTAAGTGGATAATTAAAATAATTACAAGTGAAAAACAGCATGTTCCCCAATTCCTTTACATGCTTAAACATTTTATATATTATAGGTGAAAAAGCAAATGCAAATTATTCCCAAGGATCCACATAAACTTATGTTTAAATAACTTGTTATAGATTAACGAAGTATAAACAAGCAATGTATTTTTCTCAGCCAGGTCTCTCACTGGCAGGCTTCAAAATTTGTAGTTACAAAGAAAGGATCAATTGTGTTATTTATTTATCTTAAAAGTTAATCTTATAAAGAAAATCTTAAAAGTATCACAAATCAACAATTTTATGTAAAAATCACTCATTTCTACTTTAAATCCTCAGGTGCACACCTATTCATTAATAATTTTTCATTAAATTATATCAGGAAGACAAGAGCAAAAATGAACACAAGAAATTAATCCAAAACCCAACTTTAGCAAGAAAGGCACATCAGCTAGTGCTGTTGGGCTGTCATTGTTCTTGTTCCCTGACTTCAAAGATCCTTCTCTCAACTACGAAGAGTGTACCTTTCTGAAATTTTTTATTTTTTTTTTAAATTAAGGATTGAATTTTATTGAATAATATGCTCTTCTAGTTTTATTTGATATATAACTTAAGGTAGAAATATCAGACCTTTAGAGGGCACAATATGTAAAAAAGATAATCACTCTGGAGGACACACACACACACACACACAGACACACACACACACACAGAGACACACACACACAGAGACACACACACACACAGAGACACACACACACAGACACACACACACACAGACACACACACACAGACACACACACACATTCTTTCATTTAGTTGTAAAGGAAATATTCTTTGCAGGTAGTAGACACATATTTACAAAGCTTTTGTAAATACATTAAAACATAACCATATAAATCACAAAAGTTACATCCTAAAAAATCACCTCTGTCCCCTGACAGGGGACCTCATCACACGTGTCACCTTTAATATTGTCACAGGAGCATGCCCAGGGAAACTGTACCCTGTGACTCTAAGTTTCTTCACTCCTCTTTGACATTCCATAGTCTCAAAACACTTCCAGTTTGAAGTTCTTCCCGGAGACCTACTGAGTCCTAAAACTTCCCTGACAAATGAGGTTGGATAGATTAGGGAACACCAAGAAAGAAATTTAATTTCTTTCAGGTCGAGCTTATGAGAATGAAATTTTTAGTCCCACTGCTGTCTGCATGAATTTCTTAGCAAACCCCAGCAGTACCAGTTTTCTCATTTTTAGTCACACTGATAATAACAATACTGGTTATATATGTATATATATATATATGTATATATATATATATATATATATATATTTACACAAGTCTTTTCCCAGTGGAGTCATGATGATTAATTAACATACTGTCTAGTACTGAGTAAATCTTAACTAAATATTAGTAATGTTGCTGATCGCCGTTGAACTGCTATCCTAAGTCTTAGTAGGCAATTGGTTCGTAGTTATAAAAATATTTGGAATTTCTTTTTTAAATTGACTGTATAAAATTTTACAGTGTAGATATGATGAATATCTGTGCAGGGAGATGAGCATATTGACAAACAATTTGAAGTGGCCATAGGGCTCTATTTTTAAAAATATGTGTAATTGGCTTTTAAAGAAATAAACATATATATGTTTCAAGTCAATTTACTCTATTTCAACTTTGCAGACCATTTTCATGTCTTTGATTTTACTTAGATATAATATTTAAGAGTGTCAATGTATACTTAGAGAAGAAAGAAGCTTCTCACTTTAAAATTTACTTACCCTATTTTATGTGCATTGGCGGTGTTATAGCTGCATGTATGTCTATGTGACTGTCAGATCTTGGAGTTACAGACAGTTGTGAGCTGTCATGCGGTACTTGTATTGGAAACCTAGTCCTCTGGAACAGCAGTAGTGCCCTTCAGCACTGAGCCACCTATCCAGCACCCACCTTTCTGAATTTTAAATTGTCCCCCAAGAAGTTCTATATCAAAGCCACTAACCAAAACATCATAACTTAATTTTACTAACAATGTACATCTCCCAATTCATTCTAAAGTTGATGGTTGAATCATTAATCTGCTCCAGCAGCAATACTTGGAAAAGAATCAATCACTCTCATTCTAAGTGCCAATGACACTGCCCAGTGAGGGGCTGGAACCCCCTTAGAGTTTTCATTCAACTCATAGATTATGAGGGATATGATGATCACAAGGGTAACAAGCCTAGTGAAACTCCATCACAGCCTGAAGTCCTCAGGACACATAGTCCTTGGGGCTCTGCCTCTCTAAGGCACACCCTTTGTGGATGTGCTAAATACTGGGCTGCCCTCCAGGAATTCTAAACTGTTTGCCCATCCTTTCCATGGCCTCCAACAAGAATTCTAACTACTTTATCATGCATTCTTCTTTATCCTGTAATCATTAAGTTTTAGGAGTAGATTTTCTCTCAGTGCTTTCCCCATTGGTTTTCATCAGCCTTTTATATGAGATCTAAGCCAGATCCACATTTCAAGGCCTTCTGTCAATACCTCCTATCTCTGTCTTGTTTGGCGTATCTCCAAAACACCTACACATGTTCACTGCCCTGATAGTTCTCTGGGAATTCAGTTGTTCAAAGCAGGAGTCTCAGCCATCGTCAGCTAGGTAGACATTATTTTATCTTTAGGCAGAAGTCTTAATCTTGGCTTTTTGGAGAATTCCAGGTCCCCTGGTACTCTTGGAGCTCCATTCAGTTGACTCTAGGAAGAGGCAGAGACCCCTCCTCTTCCTCTTTGTCTAGGGATAAGGGGTTTGAGACTCATATCACAGGTCTATTTGGAAAAGTATGCTAGAACGCATGTGTACTGCCTGTCTGTTGTCACTCCTGTCTCAGTGTGTATGGGGGTAAATGTAGGGAGCTTTTTTTTCTTTATTAACTCCAGTATTTCTTATTTACATTTCGAATGTTATTCCCTTTCCCAGTTTCCATGCCAACATCCCCCTAGTCCCTCCGCCTCCCCTTCTATTTAGGTGTTCCCCTCCCCATCCTCCCCCCATTACCACCCTCCCCCCAACAATCACGTTCACTGGAGGTTCAGTCTTAGCAGGACCAAGGGCTTCCCCTTCCACTGGTGTTCTTACTAGGCTACTCATTGCTACCTATGAGGTTGGAGCCCAGGGTCAGTCCATGTATAGTGTTTGGGTAGTGTCTTAGTCCCTGGAAGCTCTGGTTGGTTGGTATTGTTGTTCATATGGGGTCTCGAGCCCCCTTCAAGTTCTTCAGTCCTTTCTCTGATTCCTTCAACGGGGTCCCGTTTTTCAGTTCAGTGGTTTGCTGCTGGCATTCGCCATGTATTTGCTGTATTCTGGCTGTGTCTCTCAGGAGAGATCTACATCCGGTTCCTGTCAGCCTGCACTTCTTTGCTTCATCCATCTTGTCTAATTGGGTGGCTGTATATGTATGGGCCATGTGGGGAGCTTTTAACTAAATTTTCAAAGACACTGTTTGAGAATCTTTCATATTCTCTTACAACTTCTTTGGTGAGAAACATCTGTCAGTTCTCAGTGGTTTAGTTGAAAATCATTGTATCACCATATTTCCCATAATTAGGAATTAACATTCATAGCAATATTCATTTTCATTTAGTTGTGTTACACTCAAATAATATGAGAAAATGTTAAAACTCAACCAAAATAAAAATATTGTTAAGTTTGAAGAAACCTGAAGACATGAATTTGAAGGATAATTATTAAACTTGTTATTATTTCATTTTATCAAAAGATGGGTTATCTGAATACTGACAACTCTTATGCATAACAAGTGTAAAGAAGATGAAAATTTCTGTAATACCAAGATACATCATGGTAAATAAACTATGGATCTCTCCCTTAAGTCAGTAACTATCATAGTCAGTATAAGTGTATACTCCTTGGCAATAAAATCACACATTAAAATGGAAAATCCCCAATTCACCTCTACTGTTACACTTGCTATGCTGAGATAAGAAATGTGTTTATCAGTGTGTTTTTGACAATGTTTGTAAGAACCTGTCTAAATAGCATATGAATAATAAGGAAGCACGAAGAACACAAATAATAATCCAGTTATGAGTTTGCTAATAAAATTTCTAGTTATGATTCAAATGGTTTAATTATCTAAATTGATTTTTTATAGTTAGTTATTCTTTGAAAATTTAGTTTATATTACAAGTGGACAGAGGTTATTCGATTAGTTATTATTATATTTATTCCTTTGGATTCTCATCTTACAATAAGAAGCTATGTATGCTGTTTCCCTAAGGACTGGCCATTGAACCATCTGCATTCCTGACTTCTTACTTGTTTTTAAATTCTCTTCTGCCTTATTCCACTATACTATTCTTCCTACTGAATGGAAACTGCAAGAGGGCAGAAATTTTTCTCTTATATTTCTCTAATTTATTCTATAGAATGGTATTTATAAAGAGAAAGATGCTCGTTATGTATTTGTTTAACATCAATTCTACTATCTATTGTACATCTAATTAAAAAATTCCCGTTCGGCTCCCAAATTTGTTCCTTTTCTCTCTTCATCCTCCCAACGTTGGGATGTCTTCTGTCTCCATTCTTCAATTTTTGAATTATCACCCTGCACTGGTTAATTTTTTTTGCTGTGTTAAAGCACCATAGCCAAAACTGACTTGTGAGAGTAGCTTGTACCTTGACTTAAAGGTTCAGGGTGAGTTCATAAGGGTCTGAGTGAGATGGTAGCCGATGGTCCGAGCAGGATGCTGAACATTCACATCCTCAAAGGCAAATAAAGCCAGAGTGCAATCTGGAAGTGGGTGAGGCTATAAACTGTAAAAACCCACCCACAGTGACGTGCTTCTTCCATTAAGGCTCCGTCTCCTAAAGGTTCATAACCTATCCAAATAGTGCCTTCAACTAAGGACCGAGTTTTCACATATATGAGCCTATGGGAGACATTTCTCATTTAGATCACTACACAGCCATTGTAATAGACCTTCAGTAGTTAAATGCTACCAATGTCTCTGTTTCTAGCCCTCCTCATTGTTTTAGAATCAGAGCAAGGCATAGGGTCTCCATCCAATAACTTTTTATGCTCTTTTCAATCATGCAAGATGCCTTTGTCTAAATTCTTTCACTGTAGTCTTTACTGTTCTTCCAGATGCTTTTGCAAACATGTAAGACCTGTAGTGTTTACATTATAGAATGACAGCTCTTTACCAAGAGTGGGCAAGAGCCCTGAATGCCACTTCCATCCATTACAAGTAATACAGTGACAGTTCAGGAATGTTTGGAAGCTCCTATATAGTTACATAGTTAAACAAAAGAACAATAGAGCAGGTATGTATGTACATTGACATTTCCCATGAGCACACAGTTTCCTTCTGGGATGGTCCTCCTGAAGTGGTCCCTGAACATTACCCTATGAAGTCTTGGGAGGGCTGGCTTTACTTCTCCACTTGTCTTGGATCCAAGGCCTAACTTTAGCCCACCATGGCTACCGCTCGGATCTTAGCTATGGTAGGCTCTGGATCAGCACTGTGTCATTTGTTTTCCCATCAGCTGCACCTGGATTCTGACAGGTTGTAGGCTGAACAAAACATTCCACCTCAGTACAGTTCACACTACATATGCTAGGGGATAGCTCTTCACCTCTTAATCTTTCTCCTACCAACTCTTTGATCATAGTTTAAAGCCTTCCAAAAACTCACCCATGGAATGATTAGGCTCTCTTATTAATTTTCTTCCTGAAAACTCCCACTGATCCCAGATCTGGTCATATTTTTTCCTAGTAGGCTGATAGTCCCCTTTGTCTGATCTTTTGTTAGCATCAGGTATATGCTTTAGTACTTTACGAATTCAACTTCTGTGCCAGTCTTGTTTGTCTGCCAAAGTCTCTTTCACTGCATAGAGATCGTGTCCCTCCACAGGGCTCAGCAAAACCATTTAAGTTCCATACTAGTTCCAATATCTCTGATGGATCAGCCTTTTTCTTAACTCTCCTGTGAGCCTAGCCTTATATGGCCTATTGATTCAAACACAGCCTTGGCATACCTAGTTTTCTCAGTAATGCCTGTCTGCTCTTGAACATGTCATCAAACGTTGCCTCAGTCAGACCTATTTTTTCAGTAATACTTGCCTTTCCTCTTGAACTGGGCAGCAACACTGTCTCCCAGTACCTAGCCTCTTTAGTAATGTTTGTCTCTTATTATAGGGTGGCTGTTCTTCATGGAGATTTCAGGAGATCCTTAATGGCTTGCATGAGCCAGTGTATCAAATAATGCTGCCCCTCACTTTGCAGTAATGCAGCCTTTGTTTCTAGGGGGAATGGCTAGTTAGTTGGTTCACTAAACTTCTTTGCTTCTCCTGCACCAATCCCATTGACTCCAGTTTCATGAGCTGTGCTGATTGCTCCTTCATTCCTTCTTTATGGTCTTTTTTTTTTTTAATTCAAGCAGTTCACACTTTGGCTATTTCCTGTTTACTGTACTTTCATGTGTCCATTAATCCCACATTAAGACTTCTACAAGCAGGTCTATCAATTCTGCCTCACTCTCTTCCTCCTTACCTTCTTGTTTTCACCATGGATTCCAAGGCGTTGGACATGGAGCTTTAACACATATTTACTTTTATCATTCATTTTGTGAGATTTTATAGTCTACAGAATATATGTTCTCCATCTGTTTCCATAAATTTATGCCTAAATAGTCAACATATTGAAGCCATTGTGGTTTTTTATTGTGAAATTATATACTGCAGTGTATAACAATTATCTGAGTATAAACTTACACCCTATAACCTTGCTATATATGTGTCCAGTTATTTTCTTTCTTTTTAGGTATTCTGGGATATTTTCCTTGTAGATAAATCATGTCATCTGTTATATAGACAATTTTTCTTCCTACAAAGGCTTTCTATGCATATATTGATATATTTGTGATTCAAAATTATATTAGACAGTATTATGTTAAGATCGGTTGAATGCTCAGGTGAGGAATACAAGGAGTGTGAAATTGACATTGTGCCAAAGGTTTTGGCTGGGGCATTTAAAGCTTGTAGCTATGGTAAATAGATGTCCTTCTATATGATTCTTTATAGATACCCCATCACAGAGGGTGCAGTTTATTCTTGGAACTGAGGACGATGATGAGGAGCACATTCCTCATGACCTTTTCACAGAACTGGATGAAATTTGCTGGCGTGAAGGGGAAGATGCCGAGTGGCGAGAAACAGCCAGGTAAAGATTTGGGTTGAAGGGTGAAAGAATATTTTTATTTTATCTAGGTCACTAGAAGAACAGCGTCCCAGTGCAACGACTCTGCAAACATCTAGGATTTTCACAGCTTTCTGAATTTGCTCATCTGGCCTGGGCAGATCCTATAATGGTATATGGGTCAGAATGAAATCTGAAGGCAGTAATTAAACAGTGATGCAGAGCCAGCTACAGCTGCAAGCCTTAAAGATAAACAGTAACATGATGTGTGTACCAGCAACAAAACAATGGAAATCAAAAGCAATTTGTTTCTATCTTTTCAGCTGCTGACTTATACCCAAATTGGTGTTATCATGTGGTAATTTCACTGTGGGCTTTTATGGGAAAAAAAAGAGAATTTTGTTGTAGTTCTCAATTTAATGTAGTGTTTGGTAAGGAATAAAAATATTTTATGTTGTTTTTCAAGCATAAAAATTCATTAAGTTGGATATTTTTAGAAATGTATTTTAAAATATTTTTTCATAATTAATATTTTAGTTGTGCCATATAATTATGAATTACTATAAAAGTCAATGAATTATATTTTTATCTTTCACTAACTTACTGACATTTATTCATTTTATACATTTATTTATTAATAGTGATTTATATATATATATATATAATGCCATAGTCTAATAGCATTAGATCTTGTGTTCAATAATCCTACAGTCTAGTTTAGACAAGCCACAGAGTTGTAAATGTCGTATAATGAATACTGTGACTAAGATATGTGTAGTAAGTAGAAAGACCTAGGGTTGTCCTTGCTCTAAAGAGATTCAGGTATTTATATGAATATGACTCACCTGAGGTCTACATAAAAATGTAGATTTTATATATGTTAGACATACAGTCTTAAGTTCTGCATTTTGGTATCAACAAATAAATGTATGCAATAATTTAAATTACCTAATCGCTATGTAATTGAACTTTATCTAGCCAATAGTGATAAAAATTTAGTTTTTTTCCAATAAAATTGCTATAATGATCATTTTTTAAAGCAAGCTTCCATTTGATGGTACATCAAACACTTTTTATTTCCATTTTCAATAGGAAGAACATTTTTGACAAGGGTAGCAGAGAATAGGTCAGAATAACTACATTGGATGAGTGATTTCTGATCTGAATCTTATTTTTTTTACTTTTAATTTAATATGTTTTGAGATTTTCATTCCTGGGCCTTGTATTTTTATCATTTTCACCCCTCTTTCCTTTCCAACTTCTCTCGTGTCTTCTCTTGTCAGAATCGTACCACTCTATATACTGCATTATACTCTTATATACATAAGTACAACCTGATCAGTCTATATAATGTTTCTTATAATGTATATAAAAATAATATTAAAGAAGAGGCTACAAATTTGACAGAGAACAAAGAAGGGCATTTCAGATGCTCTGGAGGGAGGAAAAGTGTATTTAGAATAAGAATCCTTCCCCATAGACTCATGTATGTTAGTTTCCCAATGGATGAATTGTGTGAAAGGGTTAGGAGGTGTGGCTTTGTTGGAGAAGGTGTGTCACTGTGGGAGGGCTTTGAGCTTTCAAAAGAATTTCATAATGCTCTCAGCTACATGCTAATGGCATGCTGTCTGCTTTCCTCCATGATGATCATGGAGTAAGAATCTAAAACTCTAAACAAGCCCATAAATAAATGCTTTCAGTTATGATTAGATATTTTATGTATTTACATTTCAAATGTTATCCCCTTTTTCCCCTCTCCCATGACCCCCTTCCGCTTCTATAAAGATGCTCCTACTCTGACCCACCCACTCCCAACTCAACACTCTGGCATCCCCCTAAAGTGTGGAAATGAGCCTTCACAGGAAGAAGGACTTCTTGTCCTACTGGTGCTGGACAAGGCCATCCTCTGCTACATATGCTGCTGGAGCCATGGGTCCCTCCATGCAAGGGTTGTTTAGTCCTTGGGAGCTATGGGGGAGCTGGTTGGTTGATATTGTTGTTCTTCCTATGGGGTTGCAAACCCCTTCAGCTACTTCAGTCCTTTCTCTAACTCCTCTGTTGGGGACCCCATGCTCAGTCTGGGGGTAATCAACAAGCATCCTCATCTGTATCAGTAGGGCTCTGGCAGAGCCTCTCAGGAGACACCCATACCAGGCTCCTGTCAGCAAGCACTCCTTGGTACCAGCAATAGTGAATGGGTTTGGTGGCTGCATATGGGATGGATCCCAGGTGGGGCAGTTTCTGGATGGCCTTTCCTTCAGTCTCTGCTCCACTCTTTGTCCCTGTATTTCTTCCAATGAGTATTTTGTTCCCCTTTCTAAGAAGGACAAAAGCATCCACATTTTGGTCTTCTTTTTGAGTTTCATATGATCTGTGAATTATATCTTGGGTATTCTGAGCTTTTGGGTTAATATCCACTTACCAGTGAGTGCATCCATTGTAGGGTTTTGTTGTTGATGTTGATGTTATTGTTGTTGTTGTTGTTTTCTGAATGAGTAACCTCATTCAGGATAATGTTTTCTAGTTCTATCCATTTGCCTAAGAATTTCATGTAGTCATTGTTTTTAATAGCTGAGTAGTACTCCATTTTGTAAATGTACCACATTTCTGTACCCATTCCTTGTGGGATGATGTCATTACACAGGTGAAGGCAGGTACAAGATAGAATGATACCTGTCATTGGACAAGAAGTAAGGATGGGCGGGAGAAAAGTTTGAGGGAAGAGGAGGAGAATGGAACAGGAGGAGACTGGAGAGGAAGCTGTGGAGAGAACATGGAGGCTGATTTCAAGATTCCACTCTGTGTATTTACAGGTTGTTATGAATATTCTTAAGGGATGGATGTGTACAGGGCTTTGTATGTTTAGGTGGGAAATTATATCTTATCAATTGGATCAGAGGTTATTGTGTTGTGTGTTCTTTTTGTGGCGATTTAAGTCTAAGAGAGTATGTGGCAGCTGGGACACTAAGCCGCCATGCAATTAAGATGTTTATTTCTGGCATAGTCTTGGGAACTGGATGGGTAGAGAGATTGCTGCCAGGCTCAGAGAGACGCCTTCAGCAGTGTGTAACGGTATGGAGCAGAGTGGGTGAGATGTTTTGCTGACTGAGATAAAGATCTGTCAGATATCTTGTGGCACTGTGGTGTCAGACCTAGTGGAGGTAAAAGACAGCATTTCTTATAAATTTACAACAATTCCTCTGTTGAAGGATATGTGGGTTCTTTCCAGCTTCTGGCTATTATAACTAAGACTGCTATGAACATAGTGAAACATCTGTCCTTGTTATATATTGGAGCCTCTTTGGGTATATGCCAAAGAGTGTTATAGCTGGGTCCTCAGGTAGTGCAATGTCCAATTTTCTGAGGAACCACCAGACTGATTTCTAGAGGGGTTGTACCAGCTTGCAATCCCACCAAAAATGGAGGAGTGTTCCTCTTTCTCTACATCCTCGCCAGCATCTGTTAATTTTTTTTATCTTAGCCATTCTGACTGGTGTGAGGTGGAATTTCAGAGTTGTCGTGATTTGCATTTCCCTGATGATTAAGGATGTTGAGCATTTCTTTTGGTGCTTCTCAGCCATTCAGAATTCCTCAGCTGAGAATTCTTTCTTTAGCTCCGTACCTCATTTTTTATAGGGCTCTCAGAAGTCTAACTTCTGGAGTACTTTGTATATTTCAGATATTAACCCTCTATCAGATGTAGGATTGGTAAAGATCTTTTCCCAATCTGTTGGTTGCCATTTTTGCTAATGACAGTGTCCTTTGCCTTACAGAAGCTTTGAGGTTTTATGAGATCCCATTTGTCGATTCTTGATCTTAGAGCATAAGCCATTGGTGTTTTGTTCAGGAAATTTTTTCCAGTGCCCATGTGTTCCAGATGCTTCCCTAGCTTTTCTTCTATTAGTTTGAGTGTATCTGGTTTGATGTGGAAGTCCTTGATCCACTTGGACTTAAACTTAGTACAGGGAGATAAGAATGGATCGATCTGCATTCTTCTACATGTTGACCTCCAGTTGAACCAGCAACATTTGTTGAAAAGGCTATCTTTTTTCCATTAGATGGTTTTGTCTCTTTGTCAAAGATCAAGTGATCATAGGTGTGTGGGTTCATTTCTGGATCTTCAATTCTATTTTACTCATCTACTTGCCTATCTCTGTACCAGTACCATATAGTTTTTATCACTCTTGCTCTGTAATACAGCTTGAGGTGAGGGATGGTGATTCCCCCAGAAGTTGTTTTGTTGTTGAATATAGTTTTTGCTATCCTGGTTTTTTGTTATTCCAAATGAATTTGGAAATTTCTCCTTCTAACTCTATGAAGAATTGAGTTGGAATTTTGATGGGAATTGCATTGAATCTATAGATTGCTTTTGGAAAAATGGCCATTTTTACTGTATTAATCCTGCCAATCCATGAGCACGGGAGGTTTCTTTCTTCAGACACTTGAAGTTCTTGTCACACAGATCTTTCACTTGCTTGGTTAGAGTCACACCAAGGTATTTTATATTATTTAGGACTATGTGAAAGGTGTCATTTCCCTAATTTCTTTCTCAGCCTGTTTATCCTTTGAGTAGAGGAAGGCTACTGACTTGTTTGAGTTAATTTTATATCCAGCCACTTTGCTCAAGTTATCAGGTTTAGGAGTTCTCTGTTGCAGATTTTTGGGGTCAATTAAGTATACTATCATATCATCTTCAAATACTGATATTTAGAGTTATTCTTTTTCAATTTGTATCCCTTTGACCTCCCTTTTTGTCTAATTTCTCTGCCTGGGACATTATGTACTACCTTGAATAAGTAGGGAGATAATGGGCAGCCTTCTCTAGTCCCTGATTTTAGTGGGATTGTTTCAGGTTTCTCACCCTTTAGTTTGATGTTGGCTACTGGTTTGCTGTATATTGCTTTTACTACGTTTAGGTATGGACTTTGAATTCCTGATCTTTCCAAGACTTTTTACCATGAAGGATGTTGAATTTTGTCAAATGCTTTCTCAGAATCTAATGAGATATCATGTGCTTTTTTTCTTCTCTAAGTTTTTTAAATAATGGACTATATTGGTGGACTTTGTATATTGTACCATCCCTGTATTCCTGGAATGAAGTCTACTTGACTATGATGAATGATCATTTTGATGTGTTCTTAGATTCAGTTTGAGAGAATTTTATTGAATATTTTTGCATCAATATTCATGAGCCAAATTGGTCTGCCTTTCTTTTTAAGGTCGTTGTGTGGTTTAGGTATAAGTGTAATTGTGGCTTCAAAGAACAAATTTGTAGTGTTCGTTTGTTTCTATTTTGTAGAATAGTTTGAAGACTATTGGTATCAGGTCTTCTACGAAGGTCTGATAGATTTCCACACTAAACCCATCTGGACTTGGGGTTGTTTTGGTTGGGAGACTTTTTTTTAAAATAATTTTTAATAATACTTGAGTATTTCTTATTTACATTTCGATTGTTATTCCCTTTCCCAATTTCTGTGCCAACATCCCCCTAACCCCCCTCCCCTTCAATATGGGTGTTCCCCTCCCCATCTTCCCCCCATTACTGTCCTCCCCCCAACAATCACCTTCACTGGGAGTTCAGTCTTAGCAGGACCAAGGGCTTCCCCTTCCACTGGTGCTCTTACTAGGCTATTCATTGCTACCTATGAGGTTGGAGCCCAGGGTCAGTCCATATATAGTCTTTGGGTAGTGGCTTAGTCCCTGGAAGCTCTGGTTGCTTGGCATTGTTGTTCATATGGGGTCTGGAGCCCCTTCAAGCTCTTCCAGTCCTTTCTCTGATTCCTTCAACGGGGATCCCATTCTCAGTTCAGTGGTTTGCTGCTGGCATTCTCCTATGTATTTGCTGTATTCTGGCTGTATCTCTCAGGAGAGATCTACATCCGGTTCCTGTCAGCCTGCACTTCTTTGCTTCATCCATCTTGTCTAATTGGGTGGCTGTATATGTATAGGCCACATGTGGGGCAGGCTCTGAATGGGTGTTCCTTCTGTCTCTGTTTTAATCTTGCCTCCCTATTCCCTGCCAAGGGTATTCTTGTTCCCCTTTTAAAGAAGGAGTGAAGCATTCAGATTTTGAATGTCTTGAGTTTCATGTGTTCTGCATCTAGGGCAATTCAAACGTTTGGACTAACAGCCACTTATCAATGAGTGCATACCATGTGTGTTTTTCTGTGATTGGGTTACCTCACTCATGATGATATTTTCCAGTTCCATCCATTTGCCTATGAATTCCATAAAGTCATTGTTTTTGATAGTTGAGTAATATTCCATTGTGTAGATGTACCACATTTTCTGTATCCATTCCTCTGTTGAAGGGCATCTGGGTTCTTTCCAGCTTCTGGCTATTGTAAATAAGGCTGCTATGAACATAGTGGAGCATGTGTCTTTGTTATATGTTGGGGCATCTTTTGGGTATATGCCCAAGAGAGGTATAGCTGGGTCCTCAGGTAGTTCAATGTCCAATTTAATGAGGAACCTCCAGACTGATTTCCAGAATGGCTGTACCAGTCTGCAATCGGTTGGGAGACTTTTAATGAATGCTTCTATTTCTTTAGGAGTTATGGGACTGTTTAGATGGCTTTTCTGATCCTCATCTAACTTTGGTACTTGATATCTGCCTAGAAAATTGTTCATTTCATCCAGATTTCCAGTTTTGTTGAGTATAGGCTTTTGTAGTAAGATCTGATGATTTTTTTTTTAAATTTCCCCAGTTTCTGTTGTTATGTCTTCCCCCTCCTTTATGATTTTATTAATTTGGTTTTGGTCTCTGTGTCCTCTGGTTAATATGGTTTATCTATCTTGTTGATTTTCTCAAAGAACCAGCTTTTAACATGAAAGAGTGTTGTCTTCTGTTAAATGCTTTCTCAGTGTCTATTGAGATGATCAAGTGTTTTTTGGGTTTTTTTTTTTTTTGAGACTTTTTATATAGTTGATTACCTTGATGGATTTCCATATATGAACCATTCCTGCATCTTGTTGATTTTCTCAAAGAACCAGCTCCTGGTTTTGTTGATTCTTTGTATAGTTCTTTTTGTTTCTACTTGGTTGATTTCTGCCCTCAGTTTTATTATTTCTTGTCATCTCCTCCTCTTGGATGTATTTGTTTCTTTTTGTCCTAGAGCTTTCAGATATGCTGTCAAGTTGTTAGTGTATGCTCTCTCCAATTTCTTTTCAGAGGTACTCAGAGCTATGAGTTTTTCTCTTAGCACTGCTTTTATTGTATCACACAAGTTTGTGTATACTGTGCCTTCATTTTCATTAAATTCTAAAGTGTCTTAAATTTCATTCTTTATTTCTTCCTTGACCAAGTTATCATTGAGTAGAGTGTTGTTCAGCTTCTATGCTTTCTTTTGTAAGAGTGGTCCTGGCCATGGCTTATATTCAGACAATAGAATAGTACCTAAGACAAAATGGAATGAGGAAATGATATGATTATATATAAAAATTTTACCTCAAAATGTCATTATTTTTAAAATGCTAAAAATAGATTTCCATAAAGCTGAGATTTATGCTTCTGAGCTGACTTGTGATAATTTAGTTTTGAGTTAGTCAAGCATAAAAGTAGGGAGCTTAGTTTGCTCAACAGAGGGAGGGGATGCGCTGAAGTACACGATACAGAAATTATCATTTTGTTGACATGGCCTGGACCTGAAGGGACCAATCAACAGTTCTCTGCACCCAAATCCCGTGGAAGGGAGAGCTAAACCTTCAGAGGGGCAGGCATGCCTGGGAAGCCAGAAGAGACTACACTCTGCCCACATTTCTGACTCCAGAGGAAAACACCTGACACAATCTGGGACCCCGGTGCATGGGGGCTCCTGGAAAAGGCAGTGCAGGCTGTCCTGGTTTCCACCCTCATGGAGAGCTCAAAAGGAGCCCCACCATGAGCAACTTGAGCCATGAGACCACAGGTAACACTAACTTTTCTGTTCCAAGTGACCTGCCTGGTGGACTCAGGACACAGCCCCACAGGAACAGCTGAAGACTAGTAGGCAGGAAAGACTACACACCCGAAAGCAGAACACACTGTTCCCACAACTGGCTGAAAGAAAACAGGAAAACAGGTCGACAGCACTCCTGACAGAGGCCTATAGGAAGGTCTAGCCACTGTCAGAAATAGCAGAACAAGGTAACACCAGAGACAACCTGATGGCAAGAGGCAAGCGCAGGAACCCAAGCAACAGAAACCAAGACTACATGGCATGATCAGAGCCCAATTCTCCCACCAAAGCAAACACTGAATATCCAAACACACAAGAAAAGCAAGATCTAGATTTAAAATCAAATTTGATCATGATGCTGGAGGACTTCAAGAAAGACATGAAGAACTCCCTTAGAGAAACGCAGGAAAACATAAATAAACAAGTAGAAGCCTATAGAGAGGAATCACAAAAATCCCTGAAAGAATTCCAGGAAAACACAATGAAACAGGTGAAGGAATTAAAAATGGAAATAGAAGCAATAAAGAAAGCACAAAGGGAAACAACCCTGGATATAGAAAACCAAAGGAAGAGACAAGGAGCCACAGATACAAGCATCACCAACAGAATACAAGAGATAGAAGAGAGAATCTCAGGAGCAGAAGATTCCATAGAAAGCATTGACACAATGGTCAAAGATAATGTGAAACGGAAAAAGCTAATGGTCCAACACAAACAGGAAATCCAGGACTCAATGAGAAGATCAAACCTAAGGATAATAGGTATAGAAGAGAGTGAAGACTCCCAGCTCACAGGATCAGTAAGTATCTTCAACAAAATCATAGAAGAAAACTTCCCTAACCTAAAGAAAGAGATGCCCATGAAAATACAAGAAGCCTACAGAACTCCAAATAGATTGGACCAGAAAAGAAAATCCGCCCATCACATAATAGTCAAAACACCAAATACACAAAATAAAGAAAGAATATTAAAAGCAGTAAGGGAAAAAGGTCAAGTAACATATAAAGGCAGACTTATCAGAATCACACCAGATTTCTCGCCAGAGACTATTAAAGCCAGAAGATCCTGGACAGATGTCATACAGACCCTAAGAGAACACAAATGCCAGCCCAGGTTACTGTATCCTGCAAAACTCTCAATTAACATAGATGGAGAAACCAAGATATTCCATGACAAAACCAAATTTACACAATATCTTTCTACAAATCCAGCGCTACAAAGGATAATAAATGGTAAAGCTCAACATAGGGAGGCAAACTACACCCTAGAAAAAGCAAAAAACTAATCATCCTGGCAACAAAACAAAGAGAAGAAGAGCACACAAACATAATCTCACATCCAAATATGAATATAACAGGAAGCAATAATCACTATTCCTTAATATCTCTCAATATCAATGATCTCAACTCCCCAATAAAAAGACATAGATTAACAAACTGGATACGCAATGAGGACCCTGTATTCTGCTGCCTACAGGAAACACACCTCAGAGACAAAGACAGACACTACCTCAGAGTGAAAGGCTAGAAAACAACTTTCCAAGCAAATGGTCTGAAGAAGCAAGCTGGAGTAGCCATTCTAATATCGAATAAAATCAATTTTCAACTAAAAGTCATCAAAAAGATAAGAAAGGACACTTTATATTCATCAAAGGAAAAAAGATAGTGTTTTCAGCAAATGGAGCTGGTTCAAATGGAGGTCAGTATGTAAAAGAATGCATATCGATCCATCTTATCACCCTGTACAAAGCTTAAGTCCAAGTGGATCAAGGACCTCCACATCAAATCAGATACACTCAAACTAATAGAAGAAAAAGTGGGGAAGCATCTCGAACACATGGGCACTGGAGAAAATTTCCTGAACAAAAGAGCAATGGCTTATGCTCTAAGATCAAGAATCGACAAATGGGATCTCATAAAACTACAAAACTTCTGTAAGGCAAAGGACACTGTTGTTAGGACAAAATGGCCACCGAGTGATTGGGAAACAGATAGAGGGCTTATATCCAAAATATACAAAGAACTCAAGAAGTTAGACCACAGCGAAACAAATAACCCTATTAAAAATAGGGTTCAGAGCTAAACAAAGAAATCACAGCTCAGGAATGCTGTATGGCTGAGAAACACCTAAAGAAATGTCCAGCATCTTTAGTCATAAGGGAAATGCAAATCAAAACAACCCTGAGATTTCACCTCACACCAGTGAGAATGGCTAAGATGAGAAACTCAGGTGACAGCAAATGCTTGCAAGGATGTGGAGAAAGAGGAACACTTCTCCATTGTTGGTGGGATTGCAGACTGGTACAACCATTCTGGAAATCAGTCTGGAGGTTCCTCAGAAAATTGGACATTGAACTACCTGAGGACCCAGCTTTACCTCTCTTGGGCATATACCCAAAAGATGCCCCAACATATAACAAAGACACGTGCTCCACTATGTTCATAGCAGCCTTATTTATAATAGCCAGAAGCTGGAAAGAACCCAGATGCCCTTCAACAGAGGAATGGATACAGAAAATGTGGTACATCTACACAATGGAATATTACTCAGCTATCAAAAACAATGACTTTATGGAATTCATAGGCAAATGGAGGGAACTGGAAAATATCATCCTGAGTGAGGTAACCCAATCACAGAAAAACACACATGGTATGCACTCATTGATAAGTGGCTATTAGCCCAAATGCTTGAATTACCCTCGATGCACAGAACACATGAAACTCAAGATGGATGATCAAAATGTGAATGCCTCACTCCTTAAAAGGGGAACAAGAATACCCTTGGCATGGAATAGGGAGGCAAAGTTTAGAACAGAGGCAGAAGCAACACCCATTCAGAGCCTGCCCCACATGTGGCCCATACATATACAGCCACCAAACTAGACAAGATGGATGAAGCAAAGAAGTGCAGGCTGACAGGAACCGGATGTAGATCTCTCCTGAGAGACATAGCCAGAATACAGCAAATACATTGAAGAATGCCAGCAGCACTAGTAGACATAATCTCGTTTATGATCTTGACACCTTCTATCCCACAGTGTTCTCTGAGCCTTAGGTTTGCGAGTGTTTTGTAGACGGATCCACTGTGACTGAACTCCACATCTTTGCCTTTTGTGTGGTTGTGGTTTTCTGTAGTGACTTCTCTCTGTTCCAAAGAAAAGTTTCCTCAATGAGGCATCAAGACTCCTCTTACCTGTGGGTATAAAGAAAAATATTTAGATTGTTTCTAAGGACTGTGGTTGTTTAGTAAATGGTGGCTATAGGTTCTTCTCCAAGATCTATGACTTCACTAGTACTGATTAGTTTGCTAATTTTCCATTATGAAGCAAAGTTTCCCTTCTATTGAGCAGGTCTGAATTCTAATTAGAAAGCTCTTGGTTACTCCAATGTATGCCTGCCACTAGTATACTCTTGGGGTTATTGTCTATTAGCATTTCATCGCTTTCAACCTTTATGATAAAAATGAGAACTGAAATTCAAATCTGTTTTTTTGGTCTTGAGTACCACATCATTCTTAGAACTTTCCACTTTGTAAATCATAAAATGATCAATTTCTTTGATTTATAAACATACTTATCAATTTCCCAGTGTCAAAGAGCTAGGAAGTAGCAGAAGGAGATATTAGAAACATCTTTGATTCTGTCAGAGTTAAGCAGACAGGATTTCAATATTCTCTAATAAAATGACTTGAATAATGTGCTCACCCTAAATGACCAGAGCTGCTGCTCTGTTCATCCATAAAGAGTAAAACAGATGATCTGGTTAGTTGTTAGCACCCTGTGCTGATGCTAGCCTGTACCCACGTTTATTGCTCTACTTTTAGTCTTAATGTTCCACAGCTGTTTGAAGTTCATGGAGACATTTGATGAACAATCAAAATAGACATTTAAGAGAAAGGTAGATATTTTTGGCTGAGATGCAATACTTCACAGAAAACAGAATGTACTGATTGGAGATTTACATTTTAGTGAGTTTTAAAGTGACAGAAGTGGTTTTGGTTTTGTTGCCATTGTTCATCTAAAAATAATTTGGACTACTTAATTCATCTGATTTTTCAAATGCAATTTAATTCTAATAAATAATTGGCATATACTTTGCACTGCTTCTTTCTTTGTTAATATTTATGTGGAATTAGTAGCTTTCTACTCTAATAATAAAAATAAAAATGATATTTTTGTCAAGCAAAACTTGAGCAAAATTTTAGATTTAGATGTTAATGTTTTGAATCTACTTAATAAATATTTGTGGAAAATAGCCATTCTGTTTAAAACCCTAAAAGAAATATATGAAGAGACTAATGAAATAACAAATTTACAATGTCTCACTTTGAGACCCCATATGTACAACAATGCCAAGCAACCAGAGCTTCCAGGGACTAAGCCACTACCTAAAGACTATACATGGACTGACCCTGGACTCTGACCTGGTAGGTAGCAATGAATATCCTAGTAAGAGCACCAGTGGAAGGGGAAGCCCTGGGTCCTGCTAAGACTGAACCCCAAGTGAACTAGACTGTCGGGGGGGGCGGCAATGGGGGAGGGTGGGGAGGGGAACACCCATAAGGAAGGGGGGAGGAAGGGGGATGTTTGTTCGAAACCGAAAGAGAATAACACCAAATGTACATAAGAAATACTCAAGTTAATAAAAAAAAATAACAAGTCTCTCTTTAAAATGTATTGCTAGAAAGTGAGTCCAACCACCAAAGCTGTGTAATGACTGAGGCAGCATGGTTTGCTCACTGTGCTTGTCCTTTAAAATGGTTTCTACCAGTAAGCTCAGAAGGGGCCAAATAGGGACTAGTAGTTAAGACCTCGGTAGTTAAAGGAAGCCTAGAAAAGTGTTGGTACACCAAAACAATCTTGTTGATGCTACAAAAGCATTTGATAGTCAACATTAGTAAATATTCACATCAACTGAACTCTTGAGTAAAAAGCAAAATGCAAAGATCATATGGATTAAAACAGCAAATATAAAAATATACATACAAGTAACATACAGACTGAGCAGATTATATTCAAGCATCTAGGGATATATTTGTATATACATTATATACATAAATATATGTAACAACAACTAATGAAGAAAAAAAGAGACCATGAATTTGAATAGAGAAATGAGGCAATTAATTATAATCTCAAAAATCAAAGAAATTCTTAAGAGAAAAGAATAATTAGATCCATTAAACATTCGGTTTTGATAGTTTCTCCATTAAGATGGATTGAATTACAGATAATATTTAGTATTTCTGCTTCAAGTCTCTTAAAAAGTGGAAGACTTTTCTGAGGGTATCTTGCCTCCTTCAAAACCATAATTTTGGAGCTCTAGAGCTCCTATTTGACAGAATCAAAGAATAAAACTTCCTAAAAATGTTAAGTTGAGTTAGTGTTAAATAGTACATGCCAAGTTAATTTCTCTCAAAAACATCTGCTGTTAAATGGCAAAAGAATTTGCTTTGTGTATTTTAATACAAGTGGAGCACATTTTCATCAACTTAATCCTCAAAGAATTCATGGAACACCTATTTAATGTTTAGTAAAGAAGGAATTCACTGTGCTAATCATGGATCAGAACAGATCCAGACACTGAGGGGATGAAAACAATCGGCTCAGGGGGTAACCCCCCCATTTATAGCATGTTATGTATTTGGCCTACAGATTTTATATTTTACTTTTTGTATCATCCAGCAAATGGACTTTATAATTTGAGATACTTACTTGCTTAGGTTTACTATTATAATAAATGTTAACCGAGTTTATTTGAAAAGTGAAACAAAATGCAGACCACTAGGTCATTAACTATAATGAAAGATTTTGCACCTTAATGGCTAAAAGTCTTGAAATAGTATCTGTGATGTTGTAAACTTCTTTATTTGTATATTTAAATGATGAAATTGGATTAAAACACAGAAAACAAAGTAATAGTTATGTGATATGTATTATTTTTAATATAGTCTCCTTAAAATTTCTCTTAAGTGAGTCTTAATGCTTTTAGCATAATTTTGGAGTTGGCATAAAACATTGGATTTTGAAATGTTTGGTATTCTTAGTAACTTGGTATTTGTAACTTGTAGACTTCTTTTATGGAAAGTACCTTATGTCTTCTTCCATAATTTTCAAAAAACCTATGGTTATATCAAACCATCCATGCATGTAACTTACATTTGGTCATTTTTAGCTACTAAGCTGCTTCGAACTTTCAAGACTCCATTCTCTTTTAACAGAAACAAGAACTCAATTTGAAGTATTTATTATAAATGAAACAATATAGTATGTGGATTTGTATTTTAAAATGCCATTTTATATAAATACATAGAGGTGTAGATCATAGTCAAGAAACAGCAAATAGACTAATATGTGTGGGTCACTGGTTTTTTGACAATGTGCAAAAGCTATGAAATGAAAGAAGGAAATATTGATGCTCAAAAGCATGAAAATAACAGAAAAATGCGTAGATGTCACAACAATTTTTTTACAACGAATGTATGGCTTATATATATGCAGAATAGTTTACAAATATATGTGTATGCATTGTATGAGCATTCATACCAATTTATCCTTAATGATTAAGTTAAAAAATTAAAATGTAAAACTAGGAGGTCTAAGAACACACAGGATTCTCTTACATGCATGGACGGCTTGATTCAATCATGGTTTCTGTGTCATTGGGGAAAATAGAAGACACACATGCACACACACACGGAAACATACATAAAACACACAAACACATGGTGAATGGCTTATAAAATATTCACCACCATTAATCCTTAGGGAAAAGCAAATTAAATTTTCTGAGACATGTCACTATATAGCCACTTAAACAGTTAAGATCAAACATTGGCAACTAAGAGGCACTGGTGAAGACAGAGCAACCAGACTTCTCAGACTGCACCTGTGCGTGCAAACGGCTAGAGAAACGCTCTGTGAGACACTGTGGTAGTTTCTTATACAATTAATCTCATGTTTATTATTTAACACAGCACTTGTATTCTTAGGCATTTTGTACGTAGAAATGAAAACTCTTGCTTGCACACTAATTTCTACATGAATTCTACATAGCAGGTTTGTTTGTATTGACAAGCCTTTTGAACAGTAGATTCCCTTAAACAACATTTATCCTGTCAACACAAAAGAGTATTTTCATCAGAAAAATAGAATCAAGTATTGAAACATGCAACAGCGTTGATGAGTCTGAACTGAAACTCAGCCAAGTCTAAAAAAACTTCAACGGCACTGTTCTGCATCCTCGAAATGATAAAACAGCAGTCTGGTGACTGTTGGGGGCAGGACTGAGCAAGAGCTGAGAATATAAAGATGTGGCACAAAGACTTCATTCTGTGGCTCATCCAGGTCTGAAACTGTTCTGTGACAGAAATGGTGTGGATCCACACAAGGGATAAATACACACAATTTACACATCAATACCAGCACTCTCAGACACACCACACACACAGGCATATGCACTTGCACATCATTGAAAAAAGCCATGGATTTGTAAGAAAACATGGGAGGTTTGGGATGAAGAAAAAGAAAGAGGGAAATTATGTAACTTTATTATCTCAAAAGAATAAAAATCATTAAAAAAATTAAAATGTTTACTATAAAAATGATCAAATAATATAGAAGCCAAGTCCCCTATCTTCACTGGTATGTGTAAGTATTGTTTTAAAAGGAGTTTGATTATATTATGTAGAATAACAGCCTGTACTTTAAAAACAAATTTGTGTTATACCTTATAAACTTTTTATAGGTCAATTAATACTTTTATAATCAAGTAATTAAAGAACTGTATGTATGATAGAAACAGCTACAGCTCCCTAAACCATAAATTAGAATATTTTATGTGGAACAAATGTTCGTTTTTTCCACAAAAATTATTCAACCTTTATATAATCCATTGTCTTTAAATCTAACATGAAAATCATGCCAGCCCATGTGATGCTGTAGTTGCCATGGTCTTCCTTTTCTTCCCTGCTCCTTCCCTAGTCCTGTCTTTGTTCCCCCTTCCTCCTCTATCCCTCTTCCTCCTCTCTCATTGTTTGAAAACCACATTACATATGAGTAGCATACAAAATAACAAGAGATTTCATAAAAGCCATTTTGTTACAAAAAATCATTTTTCTCTTGCACAATTGATAATTTAAAAATATATAGTAGTATAAAAAGGAAAGAGATCAGAACTGTTGTCATGATGAGATTGTTTTCAGTCATGGTTGAAAATTAAAGGTGTTTGTTTTTGTTGTTTTGTTTTATTTTTTTCTGCTATACACATTAGCATATAAACTTCAGGCAAAAAAATTGCCAAAATGAAACTGAGGAGTTCTAAAATGCTCAGCAGAGAAAATAAAGTTAAAGCAAGTTGTATTTTAAAAGACTGTTGGCCAGGTGGTCTCAGCAACTTATTAACATGCTGAATTTGTTTCCTGTTTACTCCTGAGAAACTGATCCAGAGCATTTGTAAAGACTTTACTTGGTCACATTGTAGTTTGTATGTATATTGCAAATAAAGTTCAGATTTCTTATTTGCAACTAGGCCATTGGACATTCTCCAAAAAATTCTTTCTCATATTACTTAATAATGAAGTAATTTTTGTGATTTTACCACTCAGTATGATTGTGCACATGTGTGTGTGTATGTGTGAGTGTGTGTCTGTGTGTGTCTGTGTGTGTGTGCACACACATGAGTGTGTATGCACGCACGTGTGTGTGTGTATGTGTTTGTGTGTAGCATATGTCATATATATGTATGGCAAGAAATACTAATTTATTAATGTATAAAATCATATTCATTCTTACCTGACCTGGTCTATATGTTTGATGTTATAGACTTTGCTGTGGGAACAGTCTCCATCTTGGAAATGATTAGTTCCTACATCATAGAAAGAAAACAATCAGGGGAGTCACACTTTGGCAGTTAAATACTGCCAACTCCTGGGACTGATAAGCATCATTTACACTATAAATTCATTGACCAGAACAAGTTTTATATTCACATGAACTCATACAATTAAAAGGGTGCCAAATACTAATGTCCCACTCTCCTCAACCAATCAACTCTAATAATCACCAATTGGGTATGAGGTATTTAAATCTGTCAAGGTCAGAAAAATGTTAAGATTCAGTCATATAAAAAATTAAAGAAGGGCCTGGGGACATAGCTCAGTTGGTAAAGTGCTTGCTAAGCAACATAAAGGCCTTCTGAGTTCAATCCCCAGCACTCAAATACCAAGACGGACAGACTAGTGTGTGACTAAAATCCCAGCTCTGGAGAGGCAGAACCAGGATGATTCCTTGGGTTTACAGGCTTTCCAGCTTTGCCCAATCAGTGAACACCAAATCCTAATAAGTAATTCTCATTCCTCAATGTGATGTCTCAATCACCCCTTTCCTCTCAAAGCTCAGAGATCTATGTAGAAAGACAGAAAGCGTACTATATTAAGAAGTGTGAACAGCTTCTAGAAAACAGTGTTTTCCAGACACAACAAGGCTGATGCACACATGAGCTCACAGAGACTGTAACAACATTTCTAAGACTTGTGCATGCTCAAGCCAGACAAAAGTCTCAACAGGGAAGCAGGGAAGTGGGCACAAATTCTCACCTTTAGCCAAGAGGTTATTTGCCATGGAGAGATACTAGGAACTCATCATTTTGTTCCCCAGTGGAATAACACTGGGCATGTCAATCATAGTCCATGACAAGGTTCATGTTCAACATCAGTTGGCCAACCCAAGCCAAACTCTATGTTTTTGGGTGTTTTTTTGTTTGTTTGTTTGTTTGTTTGTTTTTAAGAGAGAGAAAGAACATAAAGTTGGATGTTTAAGGAGTTGCTGGGGGATGATTTGGAGGTGTTCAGAGAACAGGAAAAAATATAATCAAAATATATTTTATGGAATTCTGAAAGAATAGATCAGAGCATAAAAGATGTTATGGTAGATGATTCCTAAAAGAATGAACGTGGAGCATGACCTGTGGCACTTGCATTCCTTCCTTCCAACATGCATACTCACATGTGCACATCAACACACACACACACACACACACACACACACACACACACACACACACACCAATAGACATACTGCTGAGTGGGGTGGTCCACACCTGTCGTTTCAGCACTTGGGAAGCAGAGGAAAGGAAAGCTTTCCTGAGCTGCACGGTGGAACCCTTCTCCAGCTTGAACTCCCACAGTCTTCTTTGCCTACCACAATAAACATCAAAACAAACCAGGGATCAATGTTAAAAAAACAGTTAAACACGGAAATAAAAAAACATGTGATGAAGTGTTCTTAAGAGATATTGCCGATGACTTGGTGGTGAAATGTGAGGGGCTTGGATCCTTTGTGGGATCTCTATAAGCGTTGCTTACCCCTCGGTGGGTCACGATACCCTGAGTAGTATTTTGCTTCTTGAACATTAGGACAAATCCATGGCTTTCTTGGCATTCATTTCAACTCTGTGCTTTCTAACAAACTCTTGGTTACTATCTACTAATATGTTTAATTCTTTGTCTAACTTCTCACAAAGGTTTTCATCCATTGAAATTGAGTCATTTTATTACGTAACAACAATACCAGATAGGTGTGTGTGTGTGTGTGTGTGTGTGTGTGTGTGTGTGTGTGTGACCATTTGGAAAGAGGAAATATGGTCAAAAGTGATAAGGACAGAAGCATGAAGAAGGGAAATGGAGGAGGGAAGGATATTTAGGTTAGAGTTCACCAGAGTAGTGGAATTAAACAGCTCCTCTGTTAAGATCACAGAGGAAGCCTCTAAATCATTGAGTCGTTGATGCCAGAGTAGTAAAAACATTGACTTTCCCTATCTTTCCTATTTGTCTTAATTACAAAAGATTGCAGACATTGCTGAAATTTTCTTTACACTAAGAAGGCAGTAGTTTCCACTTGGATTCAGAATTCTTGTTCCATTTTCCATTCTTGGCAAGACTACCCATGGAATGATGTCCAAGAGGAATTTCTGTGTATTCAGGCCCTACCACTAACTGTCATGAGTAGCTTTCTTCCAGGCAAAAATAACAAAGAATTTCTCCTACAAAATAAGTGCCAAATTGTATCAGCGTCCTAAAATTCATCAGAGAAATTGTCATCCAAAACCTGAGATTTAAGAGTTCCAACTACAGGGAAAAAAATTAAGCACTCTTTCACCATTTTTATAACTACAAATGTTTTTCCACAAAGGAAAATGCTTTCTTTTTTTAATTAGTACTACAATAGTGACCACTGGCAAATTTTCATTAAAAATATTTCTGCAAAACTAGATAAATTTATGAAAAATTAAATCTTTGTTTTTAATAATCTATTGCAACAAAAATATTTGTTTAATAGAATTTAAAGAGATTATAACCGAGTAAAATGAACTACATTTTTCTTATTTCCCCAAACCCTTGGAAACAAGTATTAATTTGGAAATTTTTGTTTTTATAGCTTTTTTATGATAAGGAATAATTCTTCAGCATTGTAGTACTTAATATATTTACAAGAATATCTATTTGATAGGTGGTTGAAATTTGAAGAAGATGTGGAAGATGGAGGAGAAAGATGGAGTAAGCCCTACGTGGCTACACTTTCGTTGCACAGCTTGTTTGAGTTGAGAAGCTGCATTCTGAACGGAACTGTGCTACTGGACATGCATGCCAACACTTTAGAGGAGATCGCAGGTGAGCCACGCTCTGTTTAATTCTGACAAGTTCAGCTGATTTTTATTATTATGCTTTTTCCTGATAATTCCATATATGTGAAAAATAAGTTTTCATGGTCTGCGTAAGGACCATTAAAATAATTTTCTTCTTTCTGTTTATTTGAAGTAAAGTAAATTGAATATGAAATAAACTGCATCTCACTTCTAAATAATGATTTATAACAGGAAAATAGATAGCCAGTTCTCCCTGAATATTTACTATTTTCATTTGCATGTTTAGACACACAAAGAAACTAATCTTTATAGTTAAAGATCTCCCCCAAGGAGTTCGTTTACCTGGATTAAGTGACCAAATTAGCTTTGAAAATTGATTAATGAAAATAAGTTTTGTACTTGCTATATGAAATGTATCTGTTAAGTTCTCTTACAACGCTGACCCCAGAACATACCTTTTATGATTTTATTTAACTTTCTTAAAGAATGTGATTTCTAATATTTTCCTTAGAAAGTTACTCTGAGCAGAAAGTGTCCAGTAGGTTAACTTTTGATTGATTAGTTGCCTTTTTTCCTATCTCTGCTGCCTTTCTTTGTCTCAGCTCAGTAGACTCAGTGAAGAGGAGCTGTGTTCAGTCTAGTTCTCCACAACTGCATTTTCTGAGTCTATTCTTGCAACGAAAGTAGTTCATGAGGCTCAATACACCAAAAGGCTTTTTATTCCTTGTTGTTTTCTAGTCTGTCTGTCTGTTTGTTTGACTGGAAGTAGTCGCACTTGAATGCTCCATTTTTGGTGTAGAGCACGTAGTACAGTGCCATTCGGGCTATAACAGTAGTTCAGAGTGAGCAGTAGACAGAAACATATAGATTCTGTACATACAGAAACATATAGGTTCTGTACATAATTATGTTGACTACTTTGACCTCATTTCCCAATGAATAAAAGATTGTGAATAAAAGATTTGTAATTGCAACTTGAGTTTAATATAAAAGATATTTACTCCAGCCTTCATTAAAATTTCATTGAATATCTTATTTCCATTTTATGTTTATTCATGTTGTGATCATGTAATTTTATTATATTAAATAAATAAATAAATATGCTTGCATATTTATGTCTCCTAAACTTTACAATTTGTTCTTATCTATCATTTTATCTTACTGTTATAGTAATCTTTAAATGTAGGATGGAGGCTATTTTCCCTTAAAGGTGATATTTGCAGATAAGGAAATAGTTTCTTCGAATTAACCTGTAATCATAAAGTTGGTTTTGTTCATGATTATGATGATTTAAAAACTAGTAAATTTTCTTACCAGTTATTTCTCTATTTTACAAAATCAAAATCTATGTACATATATTAATAGCTAGTGTCTATTTTCTAAAAAAAAAGTTTATTTGTCCTTAAGGATTCTATATCTTGGATCCTGTCATTTCAGGACTGTATAAAGTCTCCAGAATCAGTTCTTTCTAGAGATTTCTTTGTAAAGGAACCAGATATTGTTTGAAGTGGTAAAATAATGTACGTCACTGGTTTTTGTTTTGTTTTTTTCATCAGATTTTTTATTTTTTAAGACTCTCATAACTCCTTAAAGAGATTTTGTTAGATTTAGCAGCACAAAATCCCATTTTTATCTGGCAGGCCTGTCAAGAATTTCTGGTATAATTAAAGTAGGATTTTCTTCTGGATGAAGTTAATTTAAAACATATCTATTTCCCTGTGTTTCAGGGAACTCCATAAATCCAAACTCTATCCCTCAAAATATTACTTAACCTTTTCAAATCCACAAATCTCTAGGTATAAAATTTCTTACCATGATTTATTCTGGCGCAGAGATTAATTATGTTGAAAGTGTTTCCTACTTATATTTATATACATTGTAGGCAATTTATGGTCTGTACTAATCTCTTTAAAACCAGCATTATAAAGATTAAAAATGGAAATATTCTCTTTGAAGTGTGAATACTTTATCCTGATTCTGTCAATGAAAGTTAGAAAGAAATTAAAATCAAGCTAAAGTTAGTATCATGGACAAATAATCAATCATAGCTCACAACTGATTAAAGCAACTTTTGTCACTTAAACTTTTTCACTGAAGGATGAATTTAATAACTGGCTCCACCGAATACAAACTTTAGACTGGTCTGAGAATGCATTACTTGCAATCAGGTTCATGCCAGGCACATACCTTTAATCCTAGCATAGGCGGTCAGGTCTCTGTGAGTTTGAGGCCAGCCAGGCCTACACAGTAAGTTCCAGGCCAGCCAGAGATGCATGGTGAGATGCTGTTAAAAGCAAAACAAAGCTCTAAGACCAACTTAATATTATGGCAAAACTTAGCATATAAACGTTAAGTGTTGTGCTGTGTGTGCTGTCAGCGTTGGCAGCCAAGGAGAACCTGCCACTTCATATTCCCAACTCCTGCTCTTGTCTCTTTGAAAGTTAAGACCACGAGTTCTCAGAGAGCACTTACATGGGAAATTTGAAGAAGACAGAGACTTATATAGTTTTTTCAAAACATATGGTTTCTTAGGATTCTTTGTGATCATGATAAGTTGATTATACTAAAGCAATTACCTAATTACCTGATGAAAAAATGACTTCCATCCTCAAGCCTTTTTACACAGCACTGAAAGGTCTTGTAGATGCTTTAAGTCGGAACAATGTGCTCTATTTATCTTTTCCCTTCTTGCTTCTTTTCTTTACAAGATCTTGGCATAGAGCTTTGGCAAGCTCACTGTGTTAGGCACCATTGCCTGCTGAGATGTGCGGGCTTGACTTTGGGCCTAAAGCCACCACGGCTCATGATTCCTTCCTATGTTTCTAGTTAATGAAGAGAAGGATTACTGTGGGGAAGAGAACAGCGTAGGTGAGGACTGAGTCATGTTCACGCCTTTGGTGTTCACTCACTCAGTATGCTTTATTGATAAGCAGGAAGAGGAGCCTTCCTCATTCACTAATACAGTCTGTAGTGTGCTCGTGCCTTAGATGTATGGACTGGTTTTGTGTGGCTAATGAATGGATGAGTACTTTTTAAACCCTGTTTACTTTCTCCTATGTATCTGCCTGAAATAAATGTCTACCTCTATGTAATATAAAGGTAGACATTAGGGGATTTTGTAGTGCTCCTGTGACTGTGGCGCAGTAGAATTCTAGTAATAACATTATAACATGTATGGTTTTTATATGATCAGTTTAGGCTCTGTTTAGCATACTGAACAGGGGTCTTAATATCCTATTTCTAGCTCTGCCTAAAAAGTGTGTCATATTGGTATTTCAATAACTTTCTTATAACTTGAACTATTGTATGTAAATACATATTTTATATACATTTTTGGTCACAGCAAGTTTTCAAAGTAATATAATAAGATGACAGTTCTTTAGTTCCTTTATTTTGTTTTAATTCATAGATGTCATAATTACTGATCTCCAAAAACCTGAAACATGAATTTGCATGACATTGTTTAATGCCATGCACTTTTCAGAATTGAATGGGACTTTTCATTGTAATGGATGACTTCTAAGTACTCACATGCATCATTACCACTCCCAAATATTCATTTTTAACTCCTTCCCATTGTGAACAGAAAGTGACAGAGCAAATTATATTCCTCGTTTTAAGTATGGATTGCTGCCTAGTCGTGTAGGCCTTTTGAGCTGTGACTTGGGACATTTCACATGACTGAAATGAAAAAAGAAAAATCTTTTTATAATGGAAAGATTGTATGAAACTCAAATTTCAGTAATCTTTAGGAAGTTTTAATATAGTTCAAAGGCAGAGTTGGGTAGTTGTGACAGAAATCATTTATTATCAGGCTCATGGCAGAAAAATTGAGGCTAATTAATTCAATTCTTATTCTGTCCAAAAAGCTGTAGGAATCCCATTTCTGCTGACAGTGATAGGTTCATATCAGTCACAAGTAGAAGTGTTCTATGCCAGGTGAAAAATGAACCTTTCATAAAAGGAAGTGACCAAAGGTTAATCCATTTCCTCTGGATAAGAGCAAGGATATTTCCTTGTTCCTGCTGGCAGCCTCCTTACACCACAAAGGAAATGAGACTGTGCCCAAAGTGCACATCCACAAGAGGAAGCATACAGCACCACAGGGAAATGGAACGGGAAGCAGCCTCATTTTGTGTTTCCTCTTCTGCAAGTCAATCAGATGAGTCAGTTTATCTAAGGTGATTTGCACTTTCTGTTATTGACAAACTCAACTTAATATCTACTATACCGTGAGAATACTGAAGCCTTCACAAATTTCAGAGAACTATGCCCTACTTAGTGGAACATGCAGAGAAAACCGTGTACTGGGAAGTTACCTACTGATGGGCTTCAGTCTTCTAATGAGTGCTTTGAGGCCTTGGATTACTGTCCTAGCTGCAAACCTGATGCACATGTTGCTGCTCCCACCCCTCAAGTGAGAACCCGTCACTTACTCAGCTTTGCACGGTCACACAGCTGAAGCGTTGTAGAGTGACCCAAGTCATCTCCATTGTCCATTTCCATTTTGTACCAAACAGAAAACTGAGTTTTATATGGTGAAAGTTGGCTGGTGTTGATGCCTGCAATGCACTGAAGGTGTTGGCAGGAGACAGGTCACTGGGGTTTGCTCTATATAATTTGTCCTCTCGAAAAACAGTTCAAGTTACTATTGACAATCTGAAAGCAGACTAGAAATATTGAAACTTGGTATGGTGATAATACATTATTAAGAAACTTCAAAGGCCCTTCCCTGCTATTTATTTCATTAGCATGCTTGATACTGTGTGAAAAATGTCAATGCACGAAGTTCAATCTTCTGAATTCTTTCCTTCTACGTTTTAGAGTTATAGTTCTTTGTTATCAAACACATTCTATGGGCACTGTTGGGAAAGGAGATGAATTTGTAACACATGAAGTGCTTGTTTACTCTGTAAATGGTGGATAGCTTCTAACCCCACTTAGAAGAATCAAGAAAATTCTTCTTCACTAGAGAGTCATAGAAAAACCGCACTAACACATGTGTGTGATGTCAAGTGTGCAGCTAGTGCACATCTGTAATTTGTGTTCTTGGGTGGCTGAGAAATTTGTAGTGTAATGAAGTTTGAAGTTCACCTGGGTTGCAAAGAGGGACTCGGTTAAGTTAGGGTGATTTACTTTTTCTATTACTGAAAGGTATAAACCTGAACTTTGTAACCAGTTGATACTGTTTTAAACTTTGGGTGTAGGAAGACTCCACTAATTAAAAAGAAGACAAACCTATGTGCTATGTCATGTAAAGGTGTGTGTGTGAGAGAGAGAGAGGGAGAGACAGACAGACAGAAAGATGGAGAGACACACACAGAGAGTTAGACAACGACAGAGACAAAAAGAGAGAGAAACAGATACAGACTTTAATATAACTTTTTCTATTATAATCATCTGAATCCGTTTGATGAATAGCATAACTTTTTGTTTAATACATTGAGTATGTTTAGAAAAATAAGTTATTTTCAAAATTAAGTGATCTATAATGAAAATTCGTTTTTCCCTATAGCAATCCTATAAATGATAGACTTTTATATCTTACCTTGAGATAGCCAAAAGAATGCCTTCTACTTTAATATCATTAGCATTCAGAGTGTCTATTGTAAACAGAAAAGCTGTGCTCTCATCATCTCCCTGTTTCAGATATGGTCCTTGACCAGCAGGTCAGCTCAGGCCAGCTGAATGAGGACGTGCGCCACAGGGTCCACGAAGCCCTGATGAAGCAGCATCATCACCAGAGTCAGAAAAAGCTCACTAACAGGATTCCTATCGTCCGATCTTTTGCTGATATTGGCAAGAAACAATCAGAGCCAAATTCCATGGATAAAAATGGTAAGTGCTCTTTCGTATCTACTATAGGACCATAGGCATTAAATTCTTTCTAGTACTTAAAACCTTTTATCTGAAAATTGTTTATTGAAATTAATATTGTTTTAATAGAATTGTTTCCATTTGTGTGTGCATATATATGTATATATACATAGATATTACATATAATATATACACAAAAATACACTGTATATTGGTCTTATTTTATCATTAAATTTTATCAAAAAACTTGTTTTTAGAAAAGCTTATAGAAAGAGTCAAATAAACCATTTCTAATTGTAGTGGCCTTCTAATTAAGTCATCTATTTTGTAGAAAAAGGTTTTCCCATCTTGGCCATGGTCAACAGATTTTATTACGGATAATAAAAGAGCACAGTGCTCTTTACACTGCAGCGTCTCTGTGTGCAGGGAGCCCCCGCCACATCTTCACGGCATACGTGAGCAGGATGACTTCCTAGTAACCCTGCTCTTCTGTTTTCTCCTTGGATGAATTTAGTCATTCATCATTTACATCGGGAAATTGCTTCAGTTTTTGTTATCATAGCTTCATAAAGGAAAATGACGTTATCATAAAGATATTATGAATTTGTTATTCTTGTATCAGCTATAAATGCTTCTGAGTTCTAAAACAAAACTTAGTGGCAGGAATGTAGTCCAGTCAGTAGAATGCTTGTTAGTGTGCAGTGTCTCGCGTTTTATCTGCCGCACTAGGTAAGCGGGACACACTCACACTTACACTTTCAGAGTTTAGGTAGAAGCTGCAGAAAGTTCAAGGTTAACCTCAAGTACATAGAATGTTCATGATCAGTCTAGCAATAAGATGTTGATTTAAAAAATCAAAAAAAGTAAGAATATTTTCAAATGATTTTTTAGAAAACCTGACTTATGCAAAATTGACCACAGTTACATGGACTGACAGAACAACATATTTCTGTGATTTTCTTCCCTTTTCAAACATTTCAGATATACTTTACAAATACATGAAGATAAGTTTCCTTTAGACTCTGCATTGTGAGGGATTTTCATACTACTGAGTCAAATGTACAGAAACAAAAGAAATACTTCAATGAATAGTTCAATTTGTTTCAGTGTATCTTAAAGTCATGAAATACATTAAGTCTCAGGATTTAATGCTGAATAGTAATGAATGATATATTTCTAATTGAAAAGTCACAACTGGAATATTTGTTTTCTATCTAGGTACTATGAAAGAGGTGTATCTTTCGTTGAAATCCCTGTGACTGGGTAGACAGAGTTCTCCCTTTTCTTATACTAGAAGGCCTATTCCTCTTGTTCCTACTCTGTTACCCTTTGGTATTCTCAACTCTTGTCTGTGTTGCTTCGTGTTTCTACATTGGGTGTCTGTCTGTATGAGAATGTGTTATCCAGTGATTACACACTATAAAGCCAACAAAGGCAGCTGAATTTTTGTTTTTAATTTTTAATAATTCACACACATGGAAATGAACATAGAAGCTGTCCGTGACAGACAGTAAAGCACTGGTATAAAGCATAGACGCGTGTTTATGGAAGTGTCCTATGTATGCCATGGCGAATACCCACTTACGTTAGTAGTTTCAAGTGACTATTCAAAATGTAGAACTAACGCTGAGACAAATACTATATTTAGATTAATTCATATTCAAAATTATAGTTTGATTTAAAATGTATATATTAATGTGAAATTGAAGATTTTATAATTTGAGATATAAATGTAGGGTTTACTTTTTAAAGGGAAACTTGAGGACAATTTTATTAGATTTTAAGAGGAAAACCCCTGGAGAGACAAACTTACGATAAGTTCTGGCCTCTGCCTAGGGAAAGGGAGACCATGCTGTTGAAGCTATTGCTTTAACAGTGCAAACCAATCTAGAGATTTAGTAATTTTTATGGGTGTTTTAAGTTTTCTTGATTCTTAAAAATCTTTTTAAAATATTCCATGTTTTAATTTCCAGAAATTTTGGAAAAATTTTGGACAAATAAACAGTCTTCGTCTCAGTACTTTTTCCGACATCAGACAAGAAGGTGTAGACCAAACTGTGTTACTGAAACAGCTAGTCCTCATACGTTGGTGCATTTCTATAGTCTTTACTTCAGTTTTCACTGAGAATAGTGTTTGTATTTGAAATGTTTGATACACTTTAGGGAAAGGAAAGAAGAGGTGGAATTTACTGACCTGACCCTATTTGTCATGTGCAGACCTATACTCACTGCTGACTTTGAAACTTCCACTACCCTAAGGAGAGAGGACAGAAGCACAGCTGTGAATCACAGGTCCACATGCAGATGCAGTGACACAGCATCACAGAGAGTACCTTTGTTTTAGCTGTGGCTTAGTTTTTCTAAAAGCTAGAATCTGAGTAATTCTGTTGCCATCTGTACAGTCAACCTTTACATGAACACATACAAATCTTTCCAGGGCATGTGTTAGGGTAATAGACACTTGGAGGCACTCATAATAAGATTCATATATCCAATTAAGTATTGTTGTGCAGCATCCTGTCAGCAGTGCTTTCTAGGCCTGGGCTTCCAACGCCTCCTCATGACTCTGTTTTGCTTCCTCACACACTTTACATAATTATGTGTTCTGAGAAGTCTGAAAATGTGTATAGACCTCAGCAATTTAGAAGTAAGGCTCCTACCCACAAGTGAAAAAAGTGCGAAAGACCTTTACTACTCAGGCTCTCAATCTACTCGTGCACTCTATAAACTGACAAACGAGATAAACAGAGAAATTGGAACTCAAAAGCATAAATACAGAATTGACATTCTGTTTCAAAACATGGATAGAGACTTAATTTTTATGGTGTAAGAGTAAAGGGGGATGCAATGGAATCCTACCATGCAAAAGCATAAATGTAATAGTCTTTTTATTAAAAAAGAAAACACTCGAGCAAAACATTTTTACTCAGAAAAATGGACTTTTCCTTTTTTAACACTGTAAAATTAAAATTAATAGAGGGTTTTCTAAAAAACTTGACAACAGAACAAGCTTTCTTTAAAAGAAGCAAAGATATAGAAACAAATTATCTACCTTTGTTTAGTGTGTTTTTGTTTTAGGATCAAAAATTTGAAATGTCCTTAAAAAAATGAAGTGATATTTACATAAAGAAATCTAAGTAACATTTAGAATGAAGTTTCTGTTTCCTTAACTGACTGCTCTTGGATATGTTACTTGTTCTCTCAAGGATTAAACATCCAGATACTGCATTTCAAATGCAAGTCTTCTTTGTTTTATATGTTACATAAAAAAATAATATATTTTCTTTCTCTTTTTTCCCACTCCACATTTTCTGTCTGTTACTTTTCTTTAGCGATTTGTGATTTTTTTTTCAATCTTACCTACAAATTCTCTGATGTATATATGTATGTATGTATGTAAATATTTTTGGTATTCTGCACATTATCCTCAGGGTTAAGATGCAAGATGCTATGGATTCACCATGCATTTTTAATGCCACCATGCTGTGTTTAACTTTCACTTTTCATTAAGCATCAAAACTGTGAGAATTAAATGACTGATTCTGATGTTTCAATAGAAAGTGACAGTTACATTTGGCAAAACAATGGCAAAAAATAATAGAAAATTGTATTTACTTTGACATTAGAACCCTGAAAAGAATACTGAAATGAAAATATCAAGACTATTCAAGTCATTTCTTGATTCTAGAAACACATTTCAAACACAAATGTGACTTGAGTTAGATGATCAAGAAACTAAACTACATTAATGCTTCTATTTGTCATTTCTGTCACGCATTCCTGTACACATGGAGTGGCTTACATTGCAATTCTGTAATTTTCTGATTACATATTTTTGATAATTCTTGGGGCTCATGGCTTCTGTAGCATAGGGTATCTTCACACCCCCATTCATTACCACTAATCTCTATTTCTTCTCCTACTTCCTACCTTTTCTCCCTCCTAGTTAGAATAATTTCCAGTTCTCATTTTTATTTATAACATAAAAATAGTTAAAGAGCTTCTGCTAATTTCTTCTAATTTACTGTTGAGAGTCTTAAGTGAAGAACACTTAGATGGGCTATGCGTTGAGTATCTGACCTGGGTAGGTTGAAGCCCTTCCTGTAGTATACACAGATGTATGGTTAATGATATTTCTTTGTGGTTTTTAATTTGTTTTACTGCCTTAAAGTTACTTTTCTTATAATGCTGCAGTTTTATTACCAGATACATGATGCCTTTATGTGTTTAGATATTCACTTTATTTATAAAGCACTGTATTATTGTAAATAATATAGTATGTAGTATTTATTCCTCATAACAATCTACCTTGAAAGGAGAAAGCTAGAATATTACTTCTTAATGTTGCTTAAGAGAAAGCACATTAAGAGATTCCTATATATGAAAATGTGAACAATTCTACTGTTAAAAGAAAATTGAAATTATGTTAATTATTAACATGGTTTGTGTATATATTTAGAGGCTGTATTGTCATTGAGCTATGAAAAATAGACTACATTTTAAGAACAAATATATTTCTAAGATAACATGTTTAAGGTTTTAATTTTTATTTGAAACTAATTATTTTGAGGCATATCAAATTTCAACAATTAATGGCATGAATACTCTTTCCATTTTTGAAGCTTAGCTCACCTAATCCTAATTTCCTAAAGATTTATCTCTTTCTCCATGTTCTCTATTTCCATAAAATGTATTGTTGCACATATATGTAACTTTGTCATTCATCTCTATATTTCTTCATTTTGCTGTCTTGTGTCTGTCTCTAACAGGCTCATCTCATCTCTGTACCTCCCTCATCTCCTACCCTTTGGGTATCTAAATGCGTTGAAGGTTCTGAGGTAGTGTAACCATCCAGCTTGGACTCTAGGATAATAGTACTGTACCTCCATGTCTTCACCCCAGTTTCCTTCTACTGCACAGGATTTATGTTGGATTAACCAGTAATAAAGAATGACATATGAAGGAAATAAACTATCTAACGATTTGATTTAGGCCAGGTAAAAAAATGTAAAACTTATTTTATGTCATGCATTCACAAAGTTTACAGATAGGAAAGAGCTATATGTAAAGCCTCAAATACGATTCAAAGAAAATCAAACAGGTGCTAATATACATGCAATACACTCTACACTTTAATTCATCTATAATAAAATAAAACAAATTAATTTTTATTAAAAATAAAGAACCATATATTTAACAGATAAAGTAATAGTATAAATAAACTTAAATCTTGAATAAAAAAGGATGGTGTTATATTTCTCAAATATTTACATTTAAATAGTTATAGACTTTAATCAGGTTTTGAATAATTTTCATGAAATCTAATAAAATTACTAAGTTAAATGTTTCTTCATGGCATTTTCATGCCTTAAGATTTACATATTTTAATAGTTCAGGCAATGTAAGTTTTCACTATCATTTGATTATATGAATTTTTATCTAAGCATTTACCAGTGCTCATGTTGTAGGAATGAGAAAGAAACAGGGAAAACTGCTTGTTTGTAAGTAATTAGAAAAGTTATCATAAACTAATAATATACTTGCAAAGTTTCTAAATATGTAAGGATTTATTTCTAAATTTTTTATATTTTTCCCTTCAAGAGGAAAATATCCTTGCAAACTCTTTTCTATTCTTTTAGAAAATAGTCACTGTGCCTAAAAATTGTCATTTTATAAATGACATTTTTTCTTATAGAAATTGTATTAGAAATATCCTTCTCTATATTTGACCATCTGTTTTATGTGACAATCTTTGAGTCCATGAAGTGTGTTTTGAAATCTAAGCCCATCATCTTCTTGCAAGTGGTGATACTTGAATTAAGTAGACTTCAAGCCAGGAGTTATAGTAGACAGCACATTATGAGAGCTATTCTACGGTCTGAGGAATCTGGTGGTTCTGTGGACTGTTACAATGCATGCATTTTAGCCTCATGTATATAACAAAATATATAAGAGTTATTTAAAGCGTTGTAATTTTTCCCTAAATAACACAAGCTAACCTTTTAAACTTAATTCTTAAACCCACATATTTTCTGTGCCCTACAAAGTTGTCAAAACTCCTTATTTAATAAGGAGTTATTTAATAATTTAATGTATAGTTTTAGAAGAAGCACTTCTAAATGATTCTAAATTCAGATTTTAAATCCTATTTAAACTTTGAGGGACTTTAGATGTGACAAATACTGTCATGCATTTTCTAAAGTATAGAAGATACAAATACGTGTGGTTTCCATACCTATACAGAGGATGGCTGCACTGTAGTGCACATTCTTCCCTCTCTGCAGGTTCTCTGAACTTGTCTGTACTCTTGAAATACACAGCTCTTATTGTCATCCAGTGTGCTTCTTACTTGACATTCAAAACTAGGTCATTATTGAAATCACTTAAAATATTCAGACTGTAGTTCTTAATTCACTTTCTGATTATCAGTTTTAGAAGGTAATATTTTATACTTTTAATTCTTAAAACATGAGTAGTATAGAAGAGTAAATTTCCAGATATATTTATTACAATTATCCAAAACTCGCAATATATATATATATGAAAGAAAAACCAGATTTTTCAAATTATAACTTCTAGCATATTTGCTATCTGATTCAATCTCATCAAAGTTGGTTTTGTATTGGGTTGACTCTTTTTATGTGTTTTCTTACAGCATTATGTAAGTGATATTTCATGTAGCTGCTGACTACATGGCATAAATAATTATAAGAAAACATATATATTTTATTTAATTTTTCTTAACATGAGTCTTACCACTTAATTTTACAGAACATCTAATAAATTTAGGTTTAAATATAGCTAATGTTCCAACTCATGCAATTATGGAGAAATGTTGTGAAACTGGGGATTGAAGACATCTGTTAGTAGCACAAATGCATTATGTAAAGGCTTTTTAAAAATAACAGTTATTATTTTGAGAACAGTAAATTGAATGGCTGCTGATGAACAATTCAGTTGTAGCTGTGCGTTGCAGGTAGAGATGGGAGAATGTAAAGTTTGTCTGACTTCCCTTGAAGAGTATTCATTGCCCTGAACTATGTACTCAAAATTGAGAATCTGTGTCCATGGTTTGAGGTGAACTCACTTTAAAAAGTCATTAGATCTTTACCTTCACAAAATTCATTGTTTTTCTGTTTTGATGGAAGCAGAAAAATACTTAAATTTTAGAGTATTAAATCTATTCCTTTCTAACAAAGTGATTTTAATCCAGAAAATGTTATCTATTAACAGATGATCTCTGACTGTCAGACTTACAAGTCTAAGCAGTGAAATTATATGAGCATGTAAACTAAGTAATTTTGGTTTTAATCATCTTTGTTGATCAGCAAAAAATTGAAGTAAAAAATTCCGACACCATTTAAGAGAGTTAGAGAAGTTCAGAATTGGCAGGATCCGGGGCGGGGGGGAGATGAAGTTGAATTCTGATTAAAACTGAAATGGCATCATGTAGAGAGAAAAGGTAGGCACAGAGAGTAGGTCCCATGTGTGAGATCCATGAATGTAAAACACAGATTTTGAAGCCACTGAGTTAAAAATGCAAAAATAGTCACAGCTTCAACACTGTATTGACATTACCCACTTCACAGCAAAAGTAAAAACATGGTCAGAGGGTAGGCTGAGCAAAGTGGGTTAATCATAATTTACAGCCAACTGTGGCGTATTTAGGGCTGTTACATAGTAAGTGATGGAACTTAATGTCTTCTGGTCACTGTCACACCCCATGTGATCCTGCAAACTAACCTCACCTTGCATACAAGGGAGAGACCCACATCATAATTGTAATTTCAGTAACGTTCATGAAACACCAGTGCAGCGCTGGTTTAGTGACCATTTCTTCCATAATAGATAAATAGCAGAGCTTATGTAACTGAATAGGTATAGGCACAAAATCACATGTGTTTCTAATAAGCTCCATTTTTAACTTTCATTGCTAAAGAACACAGTGATCTGGATTTTTAAACGTAATAGAATGAAAAATATTTTGAAGACTTACCAGTATCCATCCTTTTTTATATTGTCAAAAATTCTTCAGAGTTTGAAAGTTAGGTCTTTTAAAATATATGCAATTCATTTTTATTTATATTTAGAAATAAAATAGTAGTTTATGGTTAAATTTAATTAAATTTTGTAGGCACCTTTTCAAAGAGATTAACCATTTAGTGTTTTAAATTGATAATTGGCTTAAATGTTCTTGATTGATTTCTCCCATTTCTATCTGTAACTGATAATCTTTGTATTGATATAGTTCCATTTAATTGAACATTCATGCTTACAGCATAAGCTTGTTAAAGTTTCTACTGAGTTTGGTTAAATTGGAGTTCACATTTCACCCACTATAAGTAGTTGTCTGTGTTCTGCAATAACAATCTCTTTTAGCAGGTCAGGTCGTTTCTCCTCAGTCTGCTCCAGCCTGTGCTGAAAATAAAAATGACGTCAGCAGGGAAAACAGCACCGTAGACTTCAGCAAGGTAAGTGCCCTCTCCTCCACTAAGGAAGCTGCTAAGTCCCTAGTAAAACTGCTACCTGTGGACACATTTGCATGCCTCTATTTGCTTTCTTAGCTGAAGCCTGAAATTGTTATAGACAAGTGTCAGAGTTCAGTCTACACGCAGGGCTTTGCCTGTTTGAGAAAACAGAAGTGTAAATTTTGAGAATCTTTTGGATGTAGCCACTCAGAGTAACCCTTGCAGTAGAATAGACAAGTGAACATTGTAAGGAGCTTATTCTGTTGTATAAAAACATGTGCTAGATTCCCTCCATCAAAATCACCTTCCCGTTACTTGTAGAAAAACAAGTCTTTGATATAAGTCTCTATCATTGTATTTGGGGAAAGTCAGTGAAGGAAACCCTCAAAGGTAAAATTAGCAGAACTTTGAATAAAAACATATAGAAGGTTTATTATGGTGAAAGCTACTTCAAGTTGCATTTGATCTAAATGAAATAATTTGTTTAAATTTATACTGAGAAAATAATGAGTTAGCAAAATGAAGGGATTTTGGTTAATATGTTCCCGACTTTTTATATGCGCTACAGTAGCTATGGCATAGCAACCATTGAATAGAACAGAAGACTTTCAATATTGATCAAGAATAAGGATGTTGAACCACATCCTTTTAACTGAGTGGCTGATAAATATTTTGATAATGCTCTTAGCACTAGCAATAATGGGAGGCAGTAGGAATGGTCTTCAGTCTGAGGAAGTAATCTAATTCAAAGTTCTGAAAGGATTGACAGAAGTCAGCTTCTTGGACCTGTTTTAGCTTCCAGGGATGCTATACACCCTAGCTAGCCCTAGTTATGTGCATGCTTTCCCTCTGCTGCCTGGAGCCTCTTGTGGGAGCATGATGTATGAGCTTAAGTATGTTAATTATGCGTGCAGGGACTGGGAGGCCAGCAAAAAGGGCATACTAGTCCATGTGGGATGAAACAAAGGCTTGACAAAGGACCACCACACCAGCAGGAGAGAGAGGTGAGGGCACGTGGGCGGGCTCTACTTCTACAGTAGTTCAAAGCTCATTTCACTGTATGTAGGCATGCAATTCAAATATTAAACCAGTTTAAATGTGTTCCATCTGCCACTCTAAGAGTTATATTTTTAACGCATTACCTCATCATTCATCTGCAAGTTATAATAAATCTGTCACAAACTGCCATAAATTTAATTTCTGCTGTTCTTAATTCAAAACAATATCTTAAAAGTGATGACATAAAAATTGACAATGGAATAGTTGACATTTTTTAAGAACGGTGATTTTTAAATTATGTAGATAAATTACCTTTAAACTTAAAAATCTTCTTATACATCGTGGTCTATATTTCCATTTCATTTTGATGTTTTTGTTGACCTATCTTCATTCATGGTCTTCAAAATTAATTGATCTTCGTTAAAGAGAAATAAAGATTGCCATTTAAGGACAGTAGTCTCATCCCTAGGCCCCTAACAATTAGAATTACATAAATGTGAAAAGTAAAATTTCTACCCTTTAATTCTTTCCTGTATTGTTGCATTTTCATGTTCTGGGCTATTTAATGGAGGAGCTTGAGCCAGTCATCTGCATCCCTCCATGTTTTCTCCATAGCATTGTTCAGTGGAAAGAACGTATCTTTTGAGAAAGGGCATGCAAACTTGAATGCTAAATGTCTAACATCTATCTGTTACTATTTCTGGAGACTCTCCCTAACTGCAGCATTATCATCTCCTAAAGCAAGTGTAATAAATATTTATTGTTCTGCTGTAAAGACTTAATGGTATTAGGGCCTGTTAGAGCACTGAGCAAGGCTATGCAAGGAAAATGGCTGCTGTCTTAAGATTGGGAATGGTAGTGCCAAGACAAATTCCACCCCAGACTTAATGTGCTGCTCTCCACTGGGTCTTCTGTAGTGCTTGACTTAGATTTTTTTGAAGGGATCTGAAAAAGTTCTAAATAATTTAAGTGCTTAGTTTTAGAGTTACAAACCAAAACAAGAAACATTTGTAGTTTTATAACCCCGTAGAACAGAGAGGTGGAGTTTGGAAAGAGTTCTTGTATCCATCGCCTTGGAAACAGTTCGCAGTGCCAAATTTGGAAAGTATGCAAGTTAAAATGTCTTTAACCTGGTGATTTTAGGTTGCTGGTGGATTTATTAAAATTTAGCCAATCTCCACATTACTGTGTCTATTTCAATATTTTAAGTCTTGTTACGTGGATCATAAATCTCAGTTGAAATTGAGATATTAAAAAAGTTCTTTTTCATTTTATGTAACTTGATCCTGTGTTCTATCAACCCTTAATCTACACAATTTTACTCTATACAGTGATGAGGCCCATCAGCTTATTAAATTAAGTAATGAACTAATATAACCCATTGCATCAGATTATAGCTCTTTCACTTACGCCTTCAAAAATTTGGTGCTTTAACACACTGTGAACCTCTTTGTTGTTTAGCATGGTAGCAATGGCTGCTGGACGTCAACAGTGACTGTTTATTACAAACGGTCCTAAACGGACATTACAAATGTCCCATAGTTCCCCACCTACCATCTCGTGCATTTTCCTATCTTTCTGTTCGGCGTGAAGCATATTAGGAGTAAGGAACCTTAGTTGTCTCACTTAGGCAAAAATCGAATCCTGCTGAAGATTTCAGTGCTGGACACCATTTGCTGGGGAAGAACCTCTATTAACTTCCAGGCCTTCGATAGTAGTCTTAAGATTTGAACTTTCTCTGTGAATGTCCATGTCCTCATCCTCCAACTTCAAGTGTGTGCCTTGGGCAGGCAGTTCCAGCTCCACTGTGGTCTTCTCCCCCATCTTGTTGCCTAGAGATGAACTATTTTCATCAGCATTTTAAGTCCCAAATAGCTAGAATCAGGCATCATTCCCTTCTTGGCATAACAGTGGGGCCCACAGAGCCTAGAAATATGGTATAAATCCAGAACTCCCAAAATGTATCTTGACACTCTCAAGGTTCTCTACAAAGCACTGGAAACTTCCAGGGTTCCTCTGTTTTCGTTTCAACTGTTTGAATCCATTAAAGGATTTTCTTAAAAATACATTATGACCTAGACCCTCAACTCATCTTTTAAGTAGCTATGAATTTATGCAAGATTAAATTTGTGATTCTTAAATGTAATTTTCTGTTTTAATAAAAAGTGGATATATTGCTAAATGAGATTCTTTATAAACTGAGATCTAATGTAAATATAAAGTATAAGACTATTCCAGGTATAATTTAATCTGAAAATATGAAAGTGATTAATGTATTACAAAATCTTCCACCTTCTCAAAACCCATATCTCATTCAGGAATAATACAACATAATGAATGCAATATAATGACTGACCACAGATACATGAGTATAATTTATTACATTTAAAATGAAAATATAAACTTACTGATCTTGAAATAGATTATGCATAGCTTTTTTGGTAATAGATATCAATTATATATTTGGTTTAATGTACCTTCTAAAATCATAGATAATGATCACAGGGGTTGTTTTTGTAAATTAAACTCTTTCATATGCTATGCCATCCTCGATCCAACCTAATTCCAATTTAAAGAAGTTAATTCTGTATTTGTACCTTCTCTGAGGTAAAGATTTTAATAGCCAAGACTGATAGTTGTTGAACAATAAATGAATTGATCACAGTATTCTAGGTAGAATTTATACTTCAAGCATTACCAATAAATTTTATATTAATTACAAATTGTATTATTTTATTTTTTAAATTAACAATTTTATTACATCTGTGTTTGTGTGTGTGTGTGCACTCATGTGTGTACATCTGTATGCTATAGTGTATATGCGAAGATTAGAGGAGAGGATGCAGGGGTCAGTTATCTTCTTACACCATTTGGGTTCTAGGGCTCAAACTCAGGTCTTAAACTTGGCAGCAAATGCCTGAGCCATATCACAGGCCTCTACTTAAATTTTGTTCCATTGCATTAATAGTAGATCCTAACTTTTAATCTTGATAAGATTATTTATTTCTTTTGAGCTTAGAAAACTTTGTAAAACTTTATTATGGATTTCTCAGAGCCCTCAGAGCAGTGAAATGGACTGCTGAAATCTGAGGGTTATGTTCAGAGTCCTAGCACCCACATAACTGCCAGGCAATCTGGATAGCGCCCCTATAAACCTGATGCTCAGTGTACAGAGACAAGGGATCCCCGAAGCAAACTGAACAGGTAGACCCGAGGAACCAGTGAGCTCTTGGCTTAAGAGACCTTCATTTTAAAAGCTGGATGAAGCCAGATAAACGACATTAACTTCTGGCATTCACACATGCATACACTTACACAATGCAGACATATGCATTTACCACACACATGCACATTTACAACAAAAACGAACATCCTAACACATATGGAATATAGAAAATCTTTTATCTGTTTCCTGGAATCTTTTATGGGCAATTATAGCAAAAGTGTAAACATTGCTAATTTAAGCATTTTAAGTGTACAATAAAAGCCTTGAATGAACCTTGCTTATCTATGAAACAAAAGGTTAGATTCTAAAAGAAGAAAAGCCAAAATACATGGCATGTAATAGTCATCACACATACCTCAGGAACTCATATTTGTATATCTGAAGAGTACAAGTGGTGGAACTTGTGGCTTATAATAGTTGTGAAATATTTTATCTACACATACATTTAATTTCATAAAGGATTCTATCCTTTAAGATAGAAATATGACTACACTATTAACAGAATGCTATATTTTTTTAAGTTATGTTATTTTTCAGTATTAGAAATGGTATCTAGAGCTGGCCACATGCTAGGTAACTGATTTACTCTTACAGCTATATAAACAACTATATCTAATCCTTTTATAGAAATATAGCTACAGGTACTGTTTTGTTAACAGCCATATCTTACATATAGTTTAATACATATCTTTAAATAGTTGTACTAATGCCCTAGTTTTAGAAATTCTTTTATTTTTGAGATTATATCATTTCCCCCATTTCCTTTTTTCCTCCAAGCCCTACCATATACCCCATTTTGCTGCCTTTCAAATTCATTTATTTTTCATTATTAAATGATATATGTGCATATATTCTTAAATATAACTCTCTCCATTTGTATAATGTTACTTATGTCCATAAGAGTTACATTTAAACATTTTATTAATTTAAAACTCCTTGGAATAGTACTTTCTAATTTTTAAGACTTCAAAAAAATTAACTGGTCTAAAAACATCTTAGACTCATTGATACAAAGCAGAACTCTCTCTCTCTCTCTCTCTCTCTCTCTCTCTCTCTCTCTCTCTCTCTCTCTCTCTCGCTTATTCCCACTTTGAGCCTTGGTCCTGATTTCATTAACATAATGGCATAAAAATTACTAGGGCAGATAAACTCCTAGTCCCTAAAACAGTGTTCCATAAAAAGCAACCCAAATGAGTTAGACACAAGAAATAGGCCGTGCAAATTTTACTTTAAAGTCACTGCTTCATTTTCATTGCTGCTTCGTGCATAAAAATAATTTGTATTTAAAGACTATTCTTCATGCATTTTCAGACATCACCCTTTAGTCTTAGCATTTCCTCCTTTTAGTGGTCCTTTTTGTTTTATTTTCATTCATTTAAATCACAGGCATTTCATAGTAGAAATTCACCTATGGATCAGCAGTAATTCTAAATGCTTTTAACCAATTTTTCTCTATGCTGTTATATCTCAGTTATATGGAGAATTATGTAAACAGAAATTTGTCAGGCCAACTATACTATATGAAGAACATAATATAATTAAATAAAAACAAATGCTAAAAGCCATATTATACTATAAAAAATATATTTACTTTAAAGTAGACATATTTGAATATTAGTTGAAATGTATAAAATTAGTCTATTCTAAAATATTAAATTTATTAACATTGTAATTTTTCATGATTAAAATATTTACTTGTGATGCTCTCAGGTTGATCTTCATTTTATGAAAAAGATTCCTCCGGGTGCTGAGGCTTCAAACATCTTGGTAGGAGAACTGGAGTTTCTAGACAGAACTGTGGTTGCTTTTGTCAGGTTGTCTCCAGCCGTCTTGCTCCAAGGACTGGCTGAAGTTCCAATCCCAAGCAGGTAAAAGTAGTCAAGCATTTTTCATGTTTATGGAATTATTTATTTTAGGTAATGGCAATATTTTAATACAATTTTCGCTTGATTAGAAATGAGTGTTGTATCCACAAACTTACTGTTTCTTGCTTATAAGCATGGGGAGTGCTTTAAAAATTAGTCTAACCTTCCTTGTCCTTCTAGAAATTCATATTTCATTTCAGGCATGCTCCCCATCTATAAAGTTTAATTTTACAGTTTATCAAAGATTATATTGAACTGTGTGTTCAAGAAAGAGGATCTTATATATGTGTAGTTCCAATCAAGAGGATGATGGTTTCCAGGGAAACCATGGCTTTGTTTGGTTAGGCCTTCAACTCATGGAAATAGCTTATATGGGACCAAATACCTCAAGCTTCAGCCCTAGGACAGTGGGTCTTCAATTCCCATGATCTGAAGACTCATTGGTAGTCAGTCATATGATGAAAGTGGTTGATTCTGGTTAAAAGGTCAAGATTAATTTGTTTATCTGAACTTTTTCTATTTAACTATGCATTGAAAATAATAGGTAATGTTAAAACAAACTGAGTTCTATTGTTATTTACTCATGTCTTATAGATAAGGGTTCTTGTGAATAAAGCTGAGGGAAGAGAAAACAGAAAATAGAATATTGACTTTGTCATGCTAGGTTCTTACTGTTTACCTGGGAATTGCCTTTCCTTCTCTCCTGCTGCCAACTCTCCTGATTCTCATGCACACCTGACTGTCTGACCACAGGAGAGCCCATTCGCTAAGGGACATTAAAAGAGTTGAGAAGTGTGGATGCTGTGTCTAATGGGTTTGGAAAATCATTTTCTTCTATGAAACTTTGACTATAACTCAAAACATGACACATATCATACCACAGTTTGGTTACAGATAAGTTTTTCAGGAAATAGGGAAAAGTAGAAGCAGGAGAAGCCTCATTCTGTAAGGACCCTGTTGACGAGAGTAGCAATGAGACATGTAGCACATGACTGCCTTGGTCCGAGTAGGAAACCTAGTTACCATTAAGGTTATAGAAGTAAATTTCTATTTATCCTATTTCAAGGTTACTGTAATATATGCCAGCTTTTAACTAAAAACTGAGAAGATAAGCTGTGTATATTAAAATAGAATATAATTGTGCGAATAAGGTTATATATTTCTACATGTAAACTATAGGCTACTAAGAGTTTTTAAAAATCTGGGATTCCAATTTCATGTGTCATGTTTATTAATTGCAGAGATACCTGAGCAGTTTAAAATTCCCATTCAGTTGGATACTCACATTTCACCACTAACGAAGGAATTTGGATACACATGAGTAAATGCAGTCTGTTTATCACACTCACGGTTTCTGTATTTCAAAGAAAAGAAAAATTCCCAGGGGTAGACTATAGCCATGATAAGGTTATACATCTTCCCTTTGAAAAGTCTCAGGCTTTAGTGACCTCTTTCTTACTGATTCAGCAAAGAATTAGAGACAATGAAGAAAAATTCGAGTCACTATAGAGCCACTCTGTAGGGAGAGATTCAAAAGAAAAGCTATTTTGTAGGAAAGGTGAAAAATGAAAGAAGATTAGAATAAAGAAGTGAAGAATAAAGAAAACTATCTGTAAACCCCAATTATCCTTTCTTAGGAGGTAAAAGGTATGACATGATTATAAAGGCATTATACAATAAATGTCAGAAAATACGTTTTAGGGCTTTATAAATAGCACATGCAGTAGAAAATTTAAAAATAGCAAGATACTCACAGGTTAGAAAATTTTCAAAAGTAATATAGTTGATAAAACCTCTGACACTACATTCACCTATTCTTGTTTTTTATATATTACACACACACTCACACACACACACATGAACCCATGCATACATATACACACATATACACATACCACACACAGAGAAGCACACACATGCACATACACACATAGAAGCACATGCACACACATCCCAAACATGGACCCAATCACTCACAAACACACACATACTCATATGCACACACAGGCACACATGCAAAAACATGCACACACACATGCACTCACATGCACATCCACACAGGCACACAGACAGACACACAGAAAAACACAGACACACATGCACGCACTAAGAGAGAACAGAATTTGATGTGTTCAATTATAACTGAAAGAAAATTAATGTCATATATAACCTCAAGGTTGTCTAATAGATGCTTCATATAAAACATATATAATCACTAATATTTACAGCTAAAGAAAGCATAGAATTATACTAACTACAAACTGTACCAGATAGAGTTATTCATCCTTAGTAACACAAACCATTTAACAAATGAATACCATAAAATACTATGGCAGCATAAATGAAACACTATAATTTTCATACTTTTTTCTTCTGCCTAACTCATTTTTAAGTCCTAACAGTTTTTATGTTCAATAAAAATGCATGTAGATGTTAATAATGTGCTCTTCCTTAATGTGCAATGCTGTATTGCCTTTCTTCTCGGTCTTCATTTTATGTACTAGTGAGCATTTCTGCTTCCTAGTCAGATTTAACTTTCCCATCATCCTCTTCTAAGGACTTATAATCTTTAAAATTCCTGGCACTAATTCATAGGCTATATAGACAGCTAAAAAGAGAAATCCTGGGGTTAAAAGCAATCCAAATTCATAGGCTATATAGACAGCTAAAAAGAGAAATCCTAGGGTTAAAACCAACCCATCATTCCCTTTGCATGAGGATATTACACTGAAGTCTCAACTGTAAAACATTTCAAAGTCATAATGAACTGCAGAAAGTCTTATATTAAAGTCCTCATTTTGTCTAATTACTTTGAAGGGAGAAGTTCTGTTCCAAGGGGGTTATTGCTACATTTATACCTTGAATTTTTTCTTCTTAATTACAGATTTCTGTTTATCCTTCTGGGACCACTGGGAAAGGGTCAACAGTACCATGAGATTGGCAGATCGATTGCAACCTTAATGACTGATGAGGTATTTGTTCATGTTCCTACAGAATAGTTCCCTCACAAGACACAACTAAATTTGGAGGTCTATTTCATGATAGTTTTCTGGGAATTTTATTTATGTGTATTGAATCCCATTTTCCCAAGTTTTCACTACCAACTTTCTTTGAGAAAACTGTATCTGTATACATTAACAATAATAATAATAATAATATGTACATGTAAACTGTACATATTCCAACAAGATAGAGATAGATAGAAGATAGATAGGTAGATAGGTAGATAGATAGATAGATAGATAGATAGATAGATAGATAGATAGATAGATAGACAGACAGACAGACAGGCAGATAGATTTCTCCATATCCCTAACCTTGGGATCTTTAGTCTATTTGTGGAGATGTAGATGAATTTTAAGGGGTTGCTGATCTCTATTATATAAATATATTTCTATGTTAAAAACCGTGCAGATATATTTTGGATTATATAAACCTGTCATTAGCTTCTCAAAAGAGATATAATCTCAAAAATGTAAGGCCTTAAAATCAGAATCTATGACATCTTAACAGTGTGGCTGATTAAACAAGACGTGAACAAGAACAGCACCAAGCAATATGTTAACATGGAAAGTCATCTCAGGGGTGCTAGCCCTTGACAAAGAATTACAGGCAGCTAAGGATGGCTGAAAGAGATGTAGGGGAAGGAAGGAGGGGGAGAGAGAGATTCAGAGACAGAGACAAGGGAGGAGGAACAGAAATAGAGACACGGAGAGAACAAGACAGAGACAAGGGAGGGGAGACAGAAAGAGACACAGAGAAACAGAGTCTTCCCCTGGGCTGACTTTGGTTGTCCAGTACCAAGTGGTCAGCCCTGAAAATATACACACAAGCAATGCTAAATGAGCTCATACACTAATGTTATTCAGTATATACATGTAACAATAATAAACTTTATAAAAAGGCCTTGAATTTGAGAGGAAGCATGTGGAGAGAGTTGGAGGGAGGAGATGGTGGATTGTTAATTTATTCAAGTATTTATTAGATATGAACTATATTTCAGCACTTATGCAGATGGTAGATAAAAATACGGACAAAAGATTTTTCTTTTATTGAATCAATTATTGAAAGATAGAGGGACATCAAAGCTAAATACACCGTACACGGAAATACATGTTACAGAAGAAATCACAACAGCAGAGGAGGGAGAAAGAGGAGGCATGAGTTGCCTTTTAAGTTAAAGAGAGGACTTTTGATCCAACAATCAACAAGGACTAAGGTTCGAGATGGGAACACTTCTGGATCACTCACAATATTTAAAACAAAAAGGCTCAGGAAGAATGAGGCCAGAGTGGTAATGCACAAGTTGTCAAGGGAATTGGTATATTACCAAGACCTTAGACTGACTTGGGAAACAAGTGGAAGAATGCGAGTGGACCCCAAAGTCATCCTTAACTCCTCCTCCTCATTTCACACACACATTCCATCCATAAGTGAACCTGTCAGACTCAGGCACTATGTGCAGAATCCTGCCATGTTTCCCTTTCCACATGGCTGTGTCTGTGTTTCCACACAGCTCTGTCTATGTTTCCCATCATCTAGTTTTTTCTGTTAGCACAGAGTCCCACCATTGCACCAATCTGTTATACAGATTACTGCTCTGCCTTTGCTTTGCTTCATTTGCTAGTAATACAGTGGTTAGAGAAATCCCTCTTCTGCTCAAAACCCTCAAATGGCCTCCCATCTCATTCACAGTCAGTGTTTACAATGAACTACAGAAATCTTCAATGCCGATCCTTCCCCTCAGCTCTCCTCTCCTGCTCACATCTCAGGAATTCCACCCTTACTGTTTTTCAAACATGGCATGCATGCTCTACATTTGCAGGCCCTTAGTTTGGAATGTTTTTGTTCCTGAAAGCAATAAGGCTTGGATTCATAAGGTCTTGGTAAAAAGAAATTACCAAAGGCCCCTTAATTACTGCGTTAAAAAGCAGCATCACTTCACTTTCCTGGTGTATCTTGTCTATAATGCTTTCCATCGTCCACCAAATGTATCGTCACTTACACTCGTCTTCTCTCCCATCACACTAGAATGTAAGCTTCACTAAAGTGTGGGTTTTTTAGGTTTGTTCTTTCCCATATCCCTTGCATATAAATGATTTGGCATACATTTACTGAAGAAATGTTCAGAGATCATTTTAACAAGTAAAACAGACTTTAAACAGGTAAAATAGGCATTATGTAATTAATAATTAGTTCTTAGAAATAGTGACAATGACAACCTGCTGAGTCCATTTAGGGCTCCTTGTGTGCATATAATTCAGGGCTGATCACTTAATATTGGATAACCAATTAGTGGGTTCATCCCTGGGTAGGACATTTTCTCCTATTTCCAGCATTTGTTGGTTGCCATGGTTATTTGTCTATGGGTCTGACTCTGTAAGATATAAAATATCCCGTCCATGTTAGCAGTGTATTGTTGTTCTTCAGGTCTTGTTGAGGTACCTTGTGTGAAGCTTTTCTGTCATCTCTAGAAGACAGCAATAGAGCCTTTACATCAGTTTATGGAGAAAACGATGTCTTGGCAGAAGTCTGGGGTATTTGGGGATTCCCATGGTCAACAACTCAATTAGATCCCAGGATTGGAAGCTTCATTTGGTGACAAGAGATGTCCAGTTGGGTGGCTCTACCTCCCTGGTGATTTTGTTTAGGTCACCTTCATATATGTGTATATATGACCAAGAGTGTTACAATTGGATCCTCAAGTAGATAGATTCCCTTCTTCCCATGGAACCCCCACACTCATTTCCATGGTGCCTGTACACGTTTGCCTTCCCACCAGCAGTGAAGCAGTGTTTCCTTTCTCCACAGCTTTGCCAGCAAGCGCTGTCATTTAGTTAGTGACCGTAGCCATTCTGACAAGTGTAAGACGGGATCTCAAAGTACGTTTAATTTGCATTTCCTTAATGGAAAGGATGCTGAGTATTTCTTCTAGTGTTTCTCAGCTTTTGAGTTTCTCTATTCAGGATTCTGTTTGAATCGTACCCTATTTTAAATCCAGTTATCCAGTTTTATATCCAGAGGGTTTTTTTTGCTTTTTGTTTTAGCTTTTATATATTTTTGGTATTCGCCTATAAGATGTGGGGAGTTGGTGAAAGTCTTCCAATTTGTAGGTTGCCACTTTATTCTGATTGACAGTGTCCTTTTATACAGAAGCTTTTGGTTCATAAAGTCCCATTTATTAACTTCAGTCTCAGTGTCTGAGCTAATGGTGTTTTGTTGAGAAAGTCCTTACCTGTGCTAACAGGGTCAAGGCTGCCCACTTCCTCTTCCACCAGGTTCAGTGTATTTTGTTCTATGTTGAGGCCTTTGGTCCATTTGGAGTTGAGTGCACGGTGTTAAGTGTGTATCTATTTGGATGCTTTTATGCAGCCATGCAGTCTTCGACTAGCAATCGTTGGTTGAGCTTTTGCCCCCAGTGTGTTTATAGCTTCTTTATATTAAAAACTCCACATGTTCACAGGTGGATTTATGTCTGCATCTTGTTTGATTCCATTGTTCACCATGTCTGTTTCTATGCCAGTAGTATGTTGTTTTAATTATGATGGCTCCGTAGCACGCCTTGAACTCGGGATAGATGATGATACTTCCTACAGTTCTTTGATTAGTCAGGATTATTTAGGCTAGCTGGGGTTTTTGTATTTCCCATATGAAGCTGAAGTTTTCCTTTTCAAGGTCTGTGAAGAATTGTGTTGTAGTTTTGACAATTGCGTTTAATCTGTGTGTTGCTTTTGGTAGGATGGCCAATTTTATTATATGAATAATATGCCACTGCTTTTTCTTCTGTAGGTGTTTCATGATGTTGCTTATAAAGCTAAAGACCGCAATGACTTGGTGTCAGGAATTGATGAGTTTCTGGATCAGGTTACTGTTCTTCCTCCTGGAGAATGGGACCCAAGCATACGAATAGAACCTCCCAAAAATGTTCCTTCCCAGGTGAGTATGTTTAAAAACACCCATTACAATTCTAACAGATTGTTTTTCTTTAAATTCATTTCCCTAAAATAAGTCAATGTCCCATAAATGATTTATTACATTAAAGGAAAAATATTAATTTAGAAGATCTTCTTAATATAACCTAATATATTGAGAAATTTAGAATTTTGACCATGAGCCACTAAATAAGTTTCATGTGCCTGAAAATATTTAACCAACACAAAAGATATTAAATTTTATAACACCATAAAATATGGCCTGAGATAATTCCCACTATTTCAGTGTTCTGAAATTTGATGAGGATTCAGGAAAATTCAAAAGAGGATTTGTAAAAACTCCCTATTACTGCTAATCACACTGAAAACTAAGTAAAGTTTTTCATCATGATTTTTACGTTTCTATCCTTTCATGCATGGTATACATTTTTGTAAAAATTCTGTAAATGGAAATCAAATGTGTATTTTACCTATCCCGTGTTATAGTAAGAAAGAATAAAGAGCATTGTTCATGCTCAGGGCATTTTCTTATCTCAGGCATGACTGTTGAAAATGGTGACCAAATGTTTGCAAAGCCCTCTCTTTATGCTGCCCCTTGTTTCCTCTGGAATCTCTCTCCCACTTTCTTCCAGTCGGTGCCTTTGGGTCTTGTTCCAGCAAAGCCCAGCCTTGTCTCACTCTGAGCTTCTAACTGAAGTGAGAGAGGGGCCTACTGACCCAATCCTATACTTAGATTTTCAGGTCTGTTAGAAGTAGGCAAACTGGCAAATAAACCATGAGTATGTAAAAAGGTCATGCCAACTCCTCTGTCAGCTTAAACGTATGATTAATATCTCAGTTCTGTGTTGTTATTTTGAAGTCCTTTTACCATTATTAAAATCTGTTCACTTTCCTTAACGATTACCATTTTGTAGATGTGTAACTGAAACCATATAGCTTAAGTTCCTCTACTACTAAATAAAAGCGGTGACATAGAGAGTGCTTGTAGAGGCTTTCTCATTTCTCTACTCACACATGTCTGCACTAATGACATTAGAAATGACAACAGGACGCTTTCTAAAGTAATATGAATGAGCCTCTTACTAATGGCATTTGGATAAATTTAGTGAAAATATTAAGATATTGAGAGTGAGACTTTGTAATCCACTGTACCACCAATTAATATTCAAATGTTAAATTATTTTTAATGTATTCTGGTTTTAAAGAATAGTGTTTTTTGAGGCAAAGTGAATTAAAGGGAAATTGTATTTTTTATTTTTTAGGAGAAAATAAGAATTAGCAAATTCCAGATATTAGGAAATGGTAACATGAAGAACATTGAATTAGGAATTATATTATCTAATTACATGGTGTTTTGTTAATTCAAGAATGAATTTATTTCCGCAGGCTGGATGTTTGTTTGGTAGAACTTTTTGCTCAACAAATTTTATCCAGTAAGGAAAGTATATTCTATAGTCATGGTCTCAATCACTAACCTACTATTAGTAATGTGGCTACTGCAATTAACAAATTGAATTTGTATGAATTGTATGGTTAATATTATTATATTATTATTATTATATTAGCTATTATATTATATTATATTATTATATTATATTAGCTATTATATTATATTAGCTAGCAAGATATTATACAATGAGTATAAATTTAGATATATACTGTGTACTTGTATAATATTAATATTTTAAACTCCAAGCTATATTTAAATATTAGATAATATGAGCTGTTTTCTTTTATTAAGGTACTAAAATAAATTAGCATATATTAAGCATCTTGAATTCACCCTCATTTAAATAATATTATTCTTGTCAAATATTTTTGTGGGTTTTTTATTCCTTTTGAATTGTACAGATGACAGCATTTTTAATACATTTTCTTTTAAGTAATAAAAAAGAACAACCTGTCATCTCAAGAGATGAGCCTGAAGTTCTCCTTTATGCTCTTATTTCTGTCACTGCAATCACTCTTCCTTCTGCTTCTTTGCTCTTTTCATGTTGTCAAACCCACAGCTCTATAAGCATCTGACTTTTTGCTCTGTTTGACACACTGTCATTGCCAAAGCGGAAGGGAAGAGTGTGGCTTTATCAACTAGCGTCCCATCATTTAATGACCACATAGCTCAAGTGAACCCTTAATGCTCCCCATTCACCATCGTGTCCTTCCCAAGGCCAGCCGTTCTTTTGCACCCTGGCTCTCTGTCAACATTTTAGCATACTCTCTGTGACCCTTGTTGCTACATGTTTTGTTTCTCAGTCCTCCCTTCACTGCTTGTGATGACAGTAAGCATTCTAGTTGTGCCCCACATGCCAGCTCTAGGCATCTACTCAAGGACTTTGCTCTGCCAAAATGCCCTCTCTCATCATTTATCAATCGTTCTGTGTTGTCTCACTGTAATAAAATATTGTTACAAAGTAACTGCTTTAATATCACTTTGTCAGCTACTCATTTTTGCTTTCACGTGCAATAGAATGCTATAAAGGAGGTCTCTAGGGGTTGGGGATTTAGCTCAGTGGTAGAGCGCTTGCCTAGGAAGCGCAAGGCCCTGGGTTCGGTCCCCAGCTCCGAAAAAAAGAACCAAAAAAAAAAAAAAAAAAAAAGGAGGTCTCTATAATACACATCTCCACTACCTTTCCTATACTTCTCTACACATACCTAGCTCATTGGCATCACCCTTTATGTCACTAAACTAATTGCCACCAGTGCCATCCACAGTGATAAAAGCTATGGTAACTTTTTGGTCTATATTGCACTTAGTACATTCAAAGCAACATTTGATAGAATTGCCCTTATCCTGAGTGTATTCTCTTTGCTTAGTTCCTAAACAGCACAGCCTCATGGTATTCCTACAGTCTCATGGGTCACTTGGCTCGTTCTTCCTCTTCTCTCTGATTTCTTTATGTTGACACTAACACTTAGACCATTACCATGCTCGCTCTATTCATATCTGCCTCTATCTGTGCTCATGTTATTGATAATATCATCAAGTCTTAGAGTGTTAAACCTTTTCCACATTTACTTTCTAAACTGAACTCGTGTTAATCATCAGCCTATCCTATGTGTCTACTTGAATATCTGATAGTTTAAGCCAAATTTAATACAGTCTCATTTCTTTATAACTCTCTTGTAATTATAATTTTAAGCTAAGCAACATATATTTCTAGGAGTATATAAAGATCCCTGAGTTTTCCTCAAAATCAATTGTATTTCTATCTTCCCATCTTATTTAATAGTTAAATATATTCTTGTAAATGATTGGACCAAAACAGTCCATTATTTCATCTCATACCTTATATCTATTCTTTCAGATTATTCAGATGCCTTTGCCTTCCATCTCTATCCATAAATATACTATTTCTCACTGTGACCACCCTGATTCAACTTTCCATCACCTTTTGCCTGGGTTTCTGAAATAGCTCCTTAGCTTGTTGCTTTATTCTATACCCTAGAATCTCTCTTCAACCTCATAGTCAAACTAATTCCAAGTTCTGTTACATTATTTCTGTCCTCAAACATTTGTAAACATTTCCCATTTGATGGAGAAAAAAGTCAGATAGGTTTATTGGCTGTGCAAGTCTCTACCTCACATCCTCTTTTTCTGTGAATGTGTCTCTTCTACTTTCTTTTGTCCTGGTGTCATTCAGGTCATCCAAACATTCTGCTCCTTAAGACTATGGCACTGGCCGGTCTTCCTTCTTTGATGTCCTCAGGTTATTTAGGATGCCCGACTCTCTCACCTCCACCAAGTTTCCCCACATGGTCATTTCCACAGAGCCTGTCTGAAAACTTAGTTTATAATTTCTGCTCCTTCCTCCCCTCCCAGTCTCCTCAGACACCTTGTGCTCTGGGTGAGATTTTTATTTCTTTCATAAATCTCAATTTTTTTGTAATCTACTGTAGAATTAAATATTTAAATTTAATTTTCTCTGTATTTCCTATGAGAATATATGTTCTACAAGCCTAATTTATCTATTGGTGTACTTTAAGGGTCTTTCAAACATTAAAAACGTTCAAAATAGACTAAAATAAATTCCATTTATTCAGAATATTGATTTTTTTTTTGGTTCTTTTTTTCGGAGCTGGGGACTGAACCCAGGGCCTTGCGCTTCCTAGGCAAGCGCTCTACCACTGAGCTAAATCCCCAACCAGAATATTGATTTTTATAAGCATTACATTCTTCAGTGGTTTTCTACTCCTTGAGTAAGCATGTGCTGAGAATGGTTAATATCTTAATTATTTATTGTCTATCTTATCAACATACAACTTTTTAAATGTATAAAACAAAAGTTAAATTATTCAAAGGGGTTATTTTCACAGAAGACTGAATATGTTCACTTGTTTACTGAGAGTTGTAGAAGCTCTGACATGTTTCCTAGGTAATTGGAAGTGAAGACAGCCACTCTTAAATCTTTCATATTTACCTTAAATGTCTTATATTTATCTGTAAAGATAAGCCTATCATCAGGTGAAATATATCTTCTCTCTCATAGTTAAGTTTAATCTAGTTCATCTTTTCCTATACCTGTAGGAATTGTAGAAATACTAATGCATGAACTTTCCTTTATTGTGCTTAATACAAAACCATTTCATCATATGTAAAACACATATCCTTCTATCTAAATGTCCTATTGTACATAAAATAAACTAATTTATCAATCTGTACTTCACATTTATTCTAATTCTAGTTTGGAATGGCAACCAAGTACAAATTTTATTGTCTAACTGAAATGTTCTTTATCATTCTTTTAAATACTTTTAAATACATTGACAAAATCTAAGATGACCAGAGAAAGAATTTTAGGGAGGACTCTGATTTCTTTCTTTTAGATTTCTCTGTCACTAGCAAAAGTAAGTGGAATAAAACAGGAAAATGGCACTCACATAAACCTCAGTTAATTTGCCATCGGTTCAACAGAAACTTCCTTTTGTAATAGTATTGTGCCTGAGGCATGAAGACTTAGAGCATAAATTATCCCTTTCTAGAAAGACATGATCTAGAGAAATAGAGGTAATGATACTAAAAAATAGTGAAATGGTAGAGAATTTTTTCTTTCTCCCCTTTCTTTTCTGATAGGAATTAAATTCAGGCCTTGGACACAATACACAACACCTTTCTAGTGAGCTGTGTGTATTCCAGCCCCAGAACACGGACATTTTCTGCTTACCTTTGCAACTATAGCATCTATATCAATGTATGGCACAAAATAGGGCAGCTAAAAACTGGTATGTGTAAGATGTAAAGAGTGCCCATCACTCATCTAGCTCGTCTACACTGTAAAATGGGGACTGTTGTCATCCCCGGTGATGAGGGAAGAATGAAAGCCTTAGCAGATTGGATGCATTTTCAAAGGCTAATCAGCCACTAAGCACAGAACCTCTGGTCCTAGCCATTTTACACATGGCTTCAAAGTAGGAAAATGTCATTTTTGTAATGAATGCCCACCATTGGAACAAAATACACACCCACAAAAATTCTCTGCAGGAGAAGAGGAAGACTCCTTCTGTACCAAATGGAACAGCGGCTCATGGTGGACCTGAGCAACATGGAGGACACAGTGGACCTGAGCTCCAGCGGACTGGGAGGTTAGTGACAGCCATGTTGGTGACTGAAATGATGTCTTATCTGTCAGGAACTGTTTCAAGATCTAATTTTTATATGTTTAATATCTACTCTTTGAGAGTGAAATGCCAATTAATTTGATGTCTCTGAAGTGAATAATGATTGTCACTACTGTTAAAAGAGAACAGTAGCTACACCATTCCATCTGATTCTAGTCTTTCATTTTATGAAGCATAAAATACATTCACGGAGTCTTAAAATGAATAAGAAAACTGTCAGTTGATGCTTCCAAAGCAGCTTGTTGAAAGCTTTAAGTTCAAGATGGAAATAAAACTAAATACCAAGAATTAAGTCCTGTAGACCTTACCTCATTAGATGCTAGCATGATGTATATAATGGTATTTTTTTATTATTCTGCCTGTGATTTGAAAGAGCTATATGATTTATTTTTCTAATCATACACCTTTGAAGAGATGAAAGCTTCAATTTATTTCATAAAATGTTTTTATGGGTTTTTGACAGCTTGTCTTTCTGCAAGCAATGTGTGAGGAGAAAATCAGAACCCTTGGGTGGATGTCTCTTCAGGGAGCTTGTGTGGACAGCCTCCCTATAATTAAAGACAATTGCCAAGGCTTTGTAGGATTGGTGGCCCTCCCTTGGGCCATTTTCTGTACTGCTTGCAGTGAGCCCACTGCTGACTTCCCAGTTCCTGACAACCCTGCATTTCGATTCTCCTTTGTTTCCCTTTATTGCTGTTTGTCTCTGAAGAAATGTCCTTTACCATCTCCCTTGGCGTCACACTGATGTTCAGATGGTTCAAGCGTTTCCTTCTCCCTTCCCTGGAAGCTTTGTACTCATTCTGTTGCTTTCATACCTTTAAATACTGTCTTTTTTACTTTTGATGGTATATATTTTTCTTCTCCTCTCAGGTGTAACATACCACATAGCTTAGATTTTTCGAGTTCACTTTTCCTTACTGCTTCCTAAATCCTCCCAGGTCACCAATATCCGGTATCTTCGCTTCTCCAGAGTTCTTCCACAGACTCTGTGGCTGACCTGACTTGAAGTTTCCATTACTCCTCTGCTCTCCTGGAATTGCTGGTGTACATCTGGGCTGCTCTTGCACTGTTCTTCTGTAATCAACTCCCACTTCTGGATTTAGATCTTTACCGATAAAAGCACTTTTATTACACAGCTATCTAACAACTATTCGAACTGACGTATGCTCGAATAAGTGATTACACAGCAGTGGTCTAATGAAATGCTATCAAACTACACATCTTAATTACCAATTAATAGTTCATGACTATCTCAAGTTATTTTTAGAAACAGGTAGGATATAAATCATAAATGAATGCTTAGCTTAGTGGAATAAATCTACTTTGAACTGTGACTTTGACAAGGTAACATATTATTTAGAAATAGAAACTATACAGCATTTACACACATATGTTTTGCCAAACGCAGTTAGAGAGACCTTATGTGAGGTTTGTATATGTGTGCATTCCATGTGTTCTCTGGAAGCATCTCTGAGCTTCAAAAGTCCCTTTGTCTCAGAATTTTATTCTCAATCATTTTTAGTTGAAGAAATCACTAAATAAACAGTGATTTTACACTCATATAACATTAGATAGTTACTAATAGACAACTATTATTTCTCCATTTAATCAAGAGAATTAAGGACCAGTGAAACGGCTCTGTGCCAAGCCTGGTCACCTGAGTTATCTCCAGAACCCACATGGCAGAAGAAGAGACAAGCCCCACAAACATACCACAGCAAATAAATAGATAAAAACCCAGTTATTCTGAACATAATTTCACAGTCAAATAAAACTCAATTTTAAGAAAAAAATCACTTTTGAGATAACATTAAAAAGGAACACTCTTTTCACAAAATAACAGAAGTTTAATTTTTTATAATCCAAGAATATTGAGCATAGTATCAGCACTTAGAAATCTTACAGTTCTTGATTTAGCACTTTTTTTGATACATGGTTTTGCTATATATTTCAGACTGACCTCAAACTCATAGTTCTGCCCCCTGCCTCTGGAGTGCTGGGCTTATTGGCTTGTGCCGCCCTCTCCAGCTATAAAATATTTCTAACCATTAGCGTCCATGTAGGAACCATATTACATTCTTACTTTAAGATCCCGTCTTTATTCCATGGAAAAGGTGAACTTTCAATATCAAATGTTAAATCTGAATGTTGTCATCAAATATTCAAGTATTGAGAAAGCCCACTTACTGGTGTTTTCATCCCTAATATGTTAGAGAACATTAGTGCTCAGATCTTAAACATCCCTTCACTGTTTAAATTCCTCTCCCAAGTACAAAGCCATCTGAGGTGTTTCAGGGTGTTTTCTTTGGTCATATTTGGAATAAGTGAAATATTTCCAGAAAAAGTCATCATTGTCATGTAATTGATCGGGGTTAGAATATGTGTCGGCAGTAGTGGAACAAAATAACATTTATCTAGTTTGGTTATATTAAGTTACCTTTTTAGTTTCCTGAAACAAACAAACCCTCAGAATCTATCTGTCTCTATTGAATATTGTTATCCATGTGTTCATTTAGCTGTCTTCTTACAGAGTCTCTTTTATTGGTAGAGGGACTAAGTGACGGGAGTCACGGTTAAACTCAGTTGTATCTGCTTTAGGATGATATTAATGAGTATCACTCACAAAGACCAGTTGTCTCTCTGCCTCTCATTTCCTTTTATGCTAAATGAGTTCAACACACACACACACACACACACACACACACACACACACAGAGTTCCAAGGTTGACAGTGAAGGCCTGAGTTTATTGTTAATAAGGGAATGACACATAGATTGGAATCTCTCATTATTTGAAATTTAATTGATGAATCCCTGATGAGTGCCTGAGAAAGCCTGATGATTTATTTTAGTTATAGGAGCAGTATTGGGGTAGGGTAGCAATGCTAAGCTGCTCCTGTAGGTCATCATAATGAAATGTGGTAGTCTAATGTGGGTCTCATCCCTGCTGATGGAAAATGTTACTGTGACCGGGTGACAGGGCAAAGGAACTTTCTAACTGACAAGCTTTTTATCTTTGGGTTTCACTCTTGTGTCCCCCCACCCTGTGTCCTAGGATTTTTGGGGGACTTATATTAGATATCAAAAGGAAGGCTCCGTTCTTCTGGAGTGACTTCAGGGATGCTTTCAGCCTGCAGTGCTTAGCATCATTCCTGTTTCTCTACTGTGCATGTATGTCTCCTGTCATCACATTTGGAGGACTGCTGGGAGAAGCCACCGAAGGTCGTATAGTATGTATTGTTCTTTTCTTTGAACCTTAATCTGTCTTCTAAGGGTTGCAGTTATGTTAGTGAGCATTGGACTTTGGATTTTTGGAGAGATTTGACACATGGTCCAGAGGATTAACTTCCTATGAATTTCCTGGATGGCTAGTGGAGCTGGTTATCAAAGAACAGAATGTCTTGTAAATACTAACTTTCAGTGTTGTGCAAGGCTGTGGCCTGATGCCATGCCCTCGACCTACAATTCTAGGTCAGTTTTAAGTTGAGTCCATTTTTGAAAATTCTGAGTCATGTTTCTGTTCAGACACTGAATAAAAATTTTAAATATTTTGTAAAGCAATAAAAATGAAGCAGGAAAATATAGATTATACTTCCCAGTTACTATCAACAAATTTGAGCCCTACTGGTCACTTTCTCAGCCTTATTTCCCACATTCTGCCCAAGTCTCTAGGAATAGCGCAGTGAAGGGTAAAACTGTGATCCAATGTGTCTGAAATGTTTACACCTATCACAAGTGCTACCTGTGCAGCTGAGGTAATATGTCCATTCATGTGTTTTCAGAGTGCAATCGAATCACTCTTTGGAGCATCTATGACTGGGATAGCCTATTCTCTTTTTGGTGGACAGCCCCTGACCATATTAGGCAGTACGGGACCTGTTCTGGTGTTTGAAAAGATCTTGTTTAAATTCTGCAAGTAAGTGCTGCGACTCTTGGCTACTGTATGCCTTTGCATTGCTTTGCTTGGTTTCTCTTCATCCAACATCATCACTGCTGGAGGTCTTCAGGGAGAAGTGAATTAATTCAGTTTCTCATTTTGTCTCTCAATGGGAATACAGGAAAAGTGAAAATATTTGTGTGTATACTGTGCATGTAGTATTTATACTAAACAAGATTCATTTTTAAGCGCTGAGAAACACCCATTAGTTTGTCCTCTTAGATTTCTCTACCGACAAAGTCTTGAGCTCAGAGAGCCAAGGGATGTGAAGTTGTTTCCTTTCATTTCCTGGTTTAGGCTTCTTTACTCTTGTTTAAATTGTATCAAGCTGTCAAATGACCTTCTTCCCACACTCTTTTATCTCTCCTAGAGAATATGGGCTGTCATACTTGTCCTTACGGGCCAGCATTGGGCTCTGGACTGCAACACTGTGCATCATACTCGTGGCCACTGATGCGAGTTCCCTTGTCTGCTATATCACCCGGTTCACTGAAGAAGCATTTGCTTCTCTCATTTGCATCATTTTTATCTATGAAGCCCTGGAGAAGTTGTTTGAGCTCAGTGAATCCTATCCAATCAATATGCACAACGACTTGGAACTGCTGACACAGTACTCGTAAGTAGTCCGATGTCTGCTCCTGCCTGCTGGGCTCCTCCTTTTACAAATACTGCTGTTGTTTGAGAAATATGAAGACCTTACTCATCAGAGAGAGGGTCTTGGATTGATCCATTACCTACATCCTGGTCTTTTAGAGCTGAATAGGATTTTAAGTCATCTAGTCAGCCCCACATCAGATTCTTGTGTTCTCGTCACATCATCCCTGCCAAGAACATCGTTCTAAAGAGCTGTTTGTCAAGTGTTTCATAAAATAAACACATAATTAACCAAGTCAATATAAATATAGATTGGTTCTGTTTTCCAAACTGTATCATTTTACTATGCTTTTAAGTTCAGATTTAAAAAAAACTAAGTAAAATAAACTCTTAGAGTTTAAGTTGTATTTACTTGATGTTTGAAATTGTGATTAAAGACAAATGAAAACCAGCAAAACTTAAGTCTAATTTTGCTTTTGGATGTTTGTAGTAACAAATACTTAAGTTTTATTTGCTGAAGGAGATTGTGTAGTTCAGACTGAAGACACATTGGACCTTTCTAATTTTGGTAAACCAGAAATCAGGGACTGCACCAGCATTGTACCTGTAGCGCATGTATGTGGTCATTAAATGGTATGCTTATTTAATTTTACAGTTTCTGTTCAATTTATGTCTGCAGCATCACAGAACAAATGTTTGAAGTCCTATGCTCCCCATTGGACGTGTGTAACTTTTGTTCCAGCCACCAACATCACTTAGATATAACTCAAATATTTTAAATATTTCTTTATTGCTAGAAATTCAATGTCAAAATTACTTAACAATAGTTTAGTGTTGTGACTCTTAAAATGTGAGACAATGATGCAGTTTTTAAAATAATGTAGTTCTTGGTATTTAAGGTTTTCCTTGACTTTGGAAAAAGCTTAGTACAAAGTACTTCTATTTGGAAACAAGAAAATTCAAGATTTACAGGTAAACTAATTTTCCCAAATAAGATAGATATTGGTAGCATTGTTATTGCATTAAGGAGATAAGTGGGTGTCACGGACGTTCAGGAAGAGTCATATAGTAACAGTAATTTGATCATAATCAAAATTTACACAGTCATATGCTAACATTAATTTTAAAAACTGTTGATGAATGGGGTTCAGAGCTAAACAAAGAATTCACAGCTGAGGAATGCCAAATGGCTGAGAAACACCTAAAGAAATGTTCAGCATCTTTAGTCATAAGGGAAATGCAAATCAAAACAACCCTGAGATTTCACCTCACACCACTGAGAATGGCTAAGATCAAAAACTCAGGTGACAGCAGATGCTGGCGAGGATGTGGAGAAAGAGAACACTCCTCCATTGTTGGTGGGATTGCAGACTGGTACAACCATTCCCCAAATCAGTCTGGGGTTCCTCAGAAAATTGGACATTGAACTACCTGAGGACCCAGCTATACCTCTCTTGGGCATATACCCAAAAGATGCCCCAACATATAACAAAGACACGTGCTCCATTATGTTCATAGCAGCCATAATTATTTATAATAGTCAGAAGCTGGAAAGAACCCAGATGCCCTTCAACAGAGGAATGGATACAGAAAATGTGGTACATCTACACAATGGAATATTACTCAGCAATCGAAAACAATGACTTTATGAAATTCATAGGCAAATGGATGGAACTGGAAAATATCATCCTGAGTGAGGTAACCCAATCACAGAAAAACACACATGGTATGCACTCATTAATAAGTGGCTATTTCAGCCCAAATGCTTGAATACCCTAGATGCACAGAACACATGAAACTCAAGAAGGATGACCAAAATGTGAATGCTTCACTCCTTCTTTAAAAAGGGAACAAGAATACCCTTGAGGGAATAGGGAGGCAAAGTTTAGAACAGAGGCAGAAGGAACACCCATTCACATGTGCCTGCCCCAAACTAGATGTGGATGAAGCAAGAAGTACATGATGTAGATCTCTCCTGAGCCAGCCAAACTAGATAAGATGGATGAAACAAATGCAAACAATGTGCAGGGACTGACTCCCCAAAGACTATACATGGAACCTGATGTAGATCTCTCCTAGTAGAGACACAGCCAGAATAGTGAACATGACAATGGGGGAGGATGGGGAAATATAGAGAGGGGTGGGGTTATGCCAAACCAGGAAGGGAATAACAATTGCAATCCACTGAACTGTTGATGAATTGAGGACCCCTGTTGAGGCAATGGGAATCAGAGAATGTATGGACTGGAAGAGAATAGTCTTGAAAAGGGCTCTGGATAATATAGCTGGTTTAAAGACCCTAAAAGTATGACAGTTGTAGAAGCAAAGTAAGGATGTATCAACAATGTCAAAAAATCAAGGAGTGGGCTTTTTCAGAAAGTTGTTATTACTTCCAGGGTTAGTCAAAGAATAAGGATGAAATTAAGCAAATGAATGCAGAACATAAACCTAGGCCAGTTGGGTGTCAAAGAGGATGAAATGCACATGCACAGAGGGCACTGAGAAGGCGAGGAGGGCAATTTGTGATGGAAAAGAATCAGTCTTGAAATGAGATGGCAGCATTAAATATAGCAAGACCCATGCACCCTCAGTCTCTGTGATCCCCTATGAACCCTGCTTAGTTAACCCTGTGGGCCTTGTTCTTGGGGTACCCTTGATTTAAATAACAAAAGCAACAAAACTTTCCTAGCTTTGCTGGCATCTTAACCTCACAGTGCAGTAATATGTAGCCCTTACACTTCAAAATTCACCTCCCTTTTATTTTGCGAAGAGCTAGTGCCAAGAGAATCTATTTCATTTTGAGTATATTCTATACCAGATGATCAAACCGAATTTGTCACGTTAGCAATAACTAATGAGTTTGAGGCAATTGTTTTCCTTGGTTGCACTGATTTTAAGGAATGGCAAAAATAAAATGTTCTGCTCGTGTCAGATGAAATGTTTCTTCAGTACATAATAATAAGGTTCTCAGATGACTAATAAAAGAAAGAATAAAAATGCATAATGTGACAAGAAAGGAGAAAGAAAAGGGAGAAGAAAGGGAGTTCCCTTCCTAGCCAGAGGGTGCTGGCTGTGGGTGAGAATACACGAGAACAGTGTATGACACAGTTTGAAAATGCCACAGTTGAATCCATTACTTTGTATACTGACCTAAAAAAAAACCTAAATTTTTAAAAAAGTATGCATTATTCTTTTCAAATATATGAGGTGAAGCAAAATTCAGGATCTCTGTTTCATTCATATATATATATATATATATATGTTTAATTCATATATATATGAAATTTTCAATTTTAAAAAATACTTTCTGAGTTTCTAAAGGAGAGTCCTGATTACTAAGTGATGAGTAATGCATTTTGCTCTTGCCACACTCCAACATTTGTTTTATGCTCCTTTACGTAAGAAAAGATTGTAATTTGTTTTGAATAAATGTTTCTAGTTGGTATTATACTCAATGTCCTTTCTTAGTTACTCAACAAAGTTTGAGCCTCTTTTAAGGTTTAGAAACTTAAATATAACTTTGTTCTCCATAGTTCTACCACAATGCTATAGAAATCCTCAAGTCATGTTTTAATGCACGTTGGTCAACTAAACATATTAAAAATAATTGTTGACAAGTAAATGGTTTGAGTGTGTGTGTGTGTGTGTGTGTGTGTGAGAGAGAGAGAGAGAGAGAGAGAGAGAGAGAGAGGAGGGAGGGAGGGGAGGGAGGGAGGGAGAGAGAGAGAGAGAGAGAGAGAGAGAGAGAGAGAGACTGACTTTGAATGGTGCGTATGGTGTCCATAAAATGATGTCGGATGCCCTGAAACTACAGTTAAACCTTTTGTGCCCACCATGAAGGTTCTTGGACCAGGTCATTTGGAAGACAAGTGTTTTTTTTTCCAGTTATTTGTCTTTCTAACCTCAATATTTCTCTGAGATTTATTTGATTTTCTTGTATGATTATTTTAAAGATATTATTCCTCTACAAGCCTGCCTGCTTTTCTGAATTACTCTGACTAGCTTAATGTTTTGTTGTTGTTTTGTTGTTGTTGTTGTTGTTGTTGTTGTTTGCAGCTGTCCCAAGCATGCTGTCCCTCATCCTTTGACTCCCTTGCTCTTCCCCTGACTCTCTCCTCCCTGCCACATGGCTGCTTGCCCACCACATGTCTGACTTCTATGCCTCCCTGCTTGCTTAAATGGAATGGTGGCCCCACTTCTCTCCTCCCCTACGTAGGTGTTGCCGTTTACAGTTTGCCCACCTTAAATGTTTCACTTTTAGCTCTCGTAATACAGCCTTCATTTAAAAAAAAATAAGTGAATCTACAAATTTTGAATAAACTGACACACTATTAGAATCTTAATATGGAATGAATATTTAATTATATATGGATATATTTAATTTATATATACAGATCCAAAAATTAGTTTAGATTGAAATTTTTGTCAGGATATTGACTTGGTGAAGAAATCTTCTGGAGGAAGTCGGTGAAATAAGACATCAGTCTACCCCGGAACTCTAGATGTTGACTAGAAATACAGGAAGAAGGTGAAGGAAGGTTTCATGGTCATTCATTAATTATAAGTCACTAGCCAAAAAATAAAGGATCAGATTTAGGAAAACTGCATTCTGACGTTTCTGATTGCTTTTCCTACATAGCATTGATTATATCCATCTAGAACTAATAACAACTAATTTTTGTTTTGTTTTCTTGTGTTTTGCTCAATAATCCCTGTATGCTTCCACTAGACGAGTTTCCGTGATGATAGGGCCAGGACAGTTGAGAACCCTTTTGCTGCCACTGTGTCTGTAAAGGACTTGTCATATATCTTATAAATATCTTTTTATGTGTACTCCACATTATCTCCTACAACTTCTCCAGGCCTCGCCAACACCTCCTCTTCCCTACTTCATGTCCTATGCTTTTAATAATGCACTGATTCCAATTAATGCTACTTTAAAAAACTGACATGCAATCTTGGCATAAGGTATTTCCCCTCTAAATCGTGTATTGTATGCCATCTTACAGAGAAGCAAATACACATGTAGACACTCCAAATACACATGTAGACACCCCAAATACACACGTAGACACTCCAAATACACACGTAGACACTCCAAATACACACGTAGACACTCCAAATACACACGTAGACACTCCAAATACACATGTAGACACCCAAATACACAATACACATGTAGCCACCCCAAATACACATGTAGACACCCCAAATACACATGTAGACACCCCAAATACACATGTAGACACCCCAAATACACATGTAGACACCCCAAATACACATGTAGACACTCCAAATACACATGTAGACACTCCAAATACACATGTAGACACCCCAAATACACATGTAGACACCCCAAATACACATGTAGGCACTCCAAATACACATGTAGACACCCCAAATACACATGTAGACACCCCAAATACACATGTAGACACTGTAGACACTCCTAATATACATGTAGACACTCCAAATACACATGTAGAGAGTCCAAAAGCTATCAACAAATGAGCAAACAATAAATAAATCACCTGGTGTCGGAGAACTGGCTCAGTGTTAAAAGCACTTGTTTTTCTAACATCCACATGGCTCACAACCAAAAATATCTCTCTAGTTCCAAGGGATCCAGTGTCTGCCTCTGACCCTCCAGAGCCTCCGGAATGCAAGTAGTGCAAATAGATATATGCAGCCAAAATATACATAAATAAAATAAAAATATCAATTCTTGATTCTTATTAAGCACTTGCTATTTTTGTTTTCTGTTCTTGATTTTGAACTAATTTTTTAAAACTAACATACATACTTCTTAATGTTTGAATACATATGTACATTGTATAGTATTCAGATCTAATAACATTATATACATATCACTACTCTTTTTTTTTTTTTTTTTTTTTTATTAACTTGAATATTTCTTATATACATTTAAACATTCAAACAAATTTTTCTAGCTTCCTTATGGGTGTTCCCTCCCCACCCTCCCCCATTGCCACCCTCAAAAGTTCACTGGGGGTTCAGTCTTATGGACCCAGGGCTTCCCTTCCACTGGTTCTTACTAGGATATTCATTGCTACCTATGAGGTCAGAGTCCAGGGTCCCATGTATAGTCTTTATTGGCTTAGTCCCTGGAAAGCTCTGGTTGCTTGGCATTGTTGTACATATGGGGTCTTTCCAGTCCTGATAAAACCTATTCTCAGTTCAGTGGTTTGCTGCTGGCATTCGCCTCTGTATTTGCCACTCATTATGTTGGAAACCAAACAAATTTTTTCTAGCTTTTCTCCATATCCCAGAGCCACGCTATTGCACAGCAGAGCAGCACGACCTTTGCTCCTATAAAACAGTGGCTCATGACCACTCATGAACCTTCTCCATATCCCTGGCTCTGCGGTTCTCAGCAGACTTTGGTAACCAACATTCTGCTTTCCACCTCAGTGAGGTTAACAGTTCTGATTCCACAGATGAGTACAATTTGTTCCTGACTTGTTTTACTTAACACAGTGACCATCCATGTTCATACAGTGGACATGCACTTAAATTGCTTTTCGTTCATGCCTCTTATGACGAGTTTACAATAAACCTGAGGTACAGATGGGCCTCTGACAAAACAGTCTCATTTTATTTGAATACATAACTATTTTTGATGGATCATGTTCTAGCTCTGATTTTAAATCTTTGAGATATTCCACATGATTTTCCACAATAATTGTAATAATTTACACTCCCATCATATGAAGGGTTCATTTTTCTACACATTGTGGCCAGCATTCTTATCTTTTTGATGATACCCATACCATCTATAGTCAGGGAACTTCTCATCGTAGTAAAATTCGTGTGTGACTGACAGTTCTGCAGAGCATTTCGTTCATACACTGGTTGGAAGACAGTTGAATATCTTCCTCAGGAGACCGGGAAAAACAGTTTAGAGCTGTTGTCTACTTCTAAATTGGATTATGATTATTTTATCATTACTATATTTTGGTTATTAATACCTTGTCAGGAATATGATTTTCTTTTATTTAAAGTTTCTTTGTATATTTATTCAAAGAATTGCATGTTACATGGTTTCCTTCTTTTTAAAAAGCCAAGTAGTTAACAGTATGATTCTGTATTCCTTTTTTTACTTTTTTTATTAGATATTTTTTATTTACATTTCAAATGTTATTACCTTTCCTGGTTTCTCCTCCATAAGCCCTCTATCCCCTCCCCTTCCCCTTCTTCTATAAAGGTGTTCTGCTCCCCATCCACTCCCTTCCTGCCCCACCCCAACATTCCCTTACACTGGGTGTTCAACCTTGGCAGGACCAAGGGCTTCTCCTTCCTTTGGAGTCCAGCAAGGCCATCCTCTACTACATATGCAGCTGGAGCCATGGGTCAGTCTTTGGGTAGTGGTTTAGTCCCTAGGAGCTCTGGTTGGTTGGCTTTGTTGTTCTTTTGGAGTTGCCATCCCCTTCACCTCTTTCAGTCCTTTCTCTAATTCCTCCAACAGCAGTCCCATTCTCAGTTTGCTGTTAGCATTAACCTCTGTATTTGACATACTCTGGCTGTGTCTCTCAGAAGACATGTATATCTGGTTCCAGTCAACATGTACTTCTTAGCTTCACCAATCTTATCTAGTTTTGGTGACTCTGTGTGTGTGTGTGTGTGTGTGTGTGTGTGTGTGTGTGTGTGTATGGTCCACATGTGGAGCAGGCTCTGAATGGCCATTCTTTCAATCCCTGCTCTAAGTTTTGCCTCCCTATCTCCTCCCATGGATATTTTTGTTCCTCCTTTTAAGAAGGGGTGAAGCATCCACATTTTGGTCATCCTTCTTGAGCTTCATGTGGTCTGAGGATTGTATTTTGTTTAATTCAAGCTTTTGGGCTAATATTCACTTATCAATGAGTGCATACTATGTGTGTTTTTCTGTGATTGTTACCTTACTCAGGATGATATTTTCCAGTTCCATCCATTTGCCTATGAATTTCATAAAGTCATTGTTTTTGATTGCTGAGTAATATTCCATTGTGTAGATGTACCACGTTTTCTGTATCCATTCCTCTGTTGAAGGGCATCTGGGTTCTTTCCAGCTTCTGGCTATTATAAATAAGACTGCTATGAACATAATGGAGCACGTGTCTTTGTTATATGTTGGGGCATCTTTTGGGTATATGCCCAAGAGAGGTATAGCTGGGTCCTCAGGTAGTTCAATGTCCAATTTTCTGAGGAACCTCCAGACTGATTTCCAGAATGGTTGTACCAGTCTGCAATCCCACCAACAATGGAGGAGTGTTCCTCTTTCTCCACATCCTCATCAGCATTTGCTGTCACCTGAGTTTTTGATCTTAGCCATTCTCAGTGGTGTGAGGTGAAATCTCAGGGTTGTTTTGATTTGCATTTCCCTTATGACTAAAGATGTTGAACATTTCTTTAGGTGTTTCTCAGGCATTCGGCATTCCTCAGCTGTGAATTCTTTGTTTAGTTCTGTACCCCATTTTTAATAGGGTTATTTGTCTCTCTGGAGTCTAACTTCATGAGTTCTTTGTATATTTTGGATATTAGCCCTCCATCGGATGTAGGATTGGTAAAGATCTTTTCCTAATCTGTTGGTTGCTGTTTTGTCCTGACAGTGTCTTTTGCCTTACAGAAGCTTTGCAGTTTTATGAAGTCCCATTTGTCGATTTTTGATCTTAGAGCATAAGCCATGGGGGTTTTGTTCAGGAAATTTTTCCCAATGCCCATGTGACCGAGACTCTTCCCTACTTTTTCTTCTATTAGTTTGAGTGTATCTGGTTTGATGTGGAGGTCCTTGATCCACTTGGACTTAAACTTTGTACAAGGCGATAAGAATGGGTCAATTTGCATTCTTCTACATGCTGACCTCCAGTCGAGCCAGCACCATTCATTGAAAATGCTATCTTTTTTCCATTGGATGGTTTTAGCTCCTTTGTCAAAGATCAAGTGACCATAGGTATGTGGGTACCTGCCTGTCTCTGTACCAATACCATACAGTTTTATCACTATTGCTCTGGAATACAGAGTATGTTTTTCTAACGACGTGTCCTGTCCTGTTGGGTGCTTCTTCCCTCTACTGCTTCTCTAGGCTGCTGGAGCTTTGTAGTTTCCTCACTCTGCTGCTTTTCTTTATGCCTTAGAGTCACACTCCCGAACCCTTCACTCGTTCCAATGTCCTGAAGCACTTCTTTGTTTTCTAGTAGAACTTTCATAGGTTTAGATCCTAAAATATTTAGGTCTGTAATCTACTTCATTCTGTACTTTTTATATGGCAAGAATTTGGGGTTTAGTTTCAGTCATTTATTGACCTAACTTACTCTAATGGTAAAGTGCTGTTTCCAGGACACTTCTACCAAAACCAGTTCATTTTTGATCTGTTCCAGTCTCACTGTCCCTCTAATAAGCTATGAAACGCTCAGGCACAGAGCTGCTGTGTCTTCATGTGTGTATCCCTGAGACCCTGCAGCTCTGTAGACGATAATGCATCTTCTTAACAGCGTAAGTCAACAATTTATTCTTTGTGTACACTGTCAGCTCTTCTTCTTTGCTAGAACTATAGTTCAATTCATACATCTTAAATAAAATTATCTTCCCTACTTGTCGAAGACAATAAGAAGGCAAAAAATTACATCACTACTCAATATTTAATAGAGAATTCGTTCCTCAAAAATGAACCAAACAGCTTTATAAACCAGATTTTGGTGAGATTGAAAGACTATTCTTAGAGAGTTTAGAGACTATGAAGTACTGACCCAATTTCTCTTTGCTTCTGAGCTGACCTAAATTTAAGGATGTATTCTGAAGTATTTAAAGTGAAATTTAATGGTGCTTCAATTTACATTGAAAGACCCCAGCCTCGATATTGAAACAATTCATTTTCTGCCTCAAAAAGCTAATATCCTGACCTAGAATCCAATGTAATCTAGAATCCTTAAATCAGAGAAGTTACAGTCTAGAAAACCTCCACAAACTCTAAAGTTCCTCGAATTTTTGTTTTTCTATAATTTTATGGTTACTCAAAATTTTGAAGCAGACAACATTTGCTTTAGAAAGAAGTTCGTGGTGTATGATTTACCAGTATCAAACAAGGCACAGTGAAGTAGAGCTCATTTTCTGTAATGCTTTCTCTAATTGATGTTGTGATCTCTCCATATCATTCAGCCTTACTTTCCTATTGGAAACATTGCCTTGGGTTCCATACAGAAATAATATAATGCAGCTATTGATGTTGTGTTAATGATTTGATATTTTTAATCAAGATATCTGCCATTCCTGTTGTGAAGTGTTCACAAATTATTTTGGTTCATGTAGCATGCAATGCACTGTTCATTCATTCAGCTCAGCTCCGCTGGGTGTTATAAGGGTCACAGCTACTTTGCAGCATTAGTCATCGTTAGAAGCTTTGCTAATAACTTGTGTTAGTGGAAGGAAAACTTCTTTAACCATGGAAATTAACACACTAATTGCTTTAAACAAGATACTTGTAAGATATTTATTGAACTGGCCAAATTTGGTTAATTCAGCATATTTCCTATTTGTAAATGCCTTTGTTGATAATATAAGGTGTTCTGCCTATATAGTTTACGTTTTTTAGTTAACATGTACAAAACATCAAGTGAAAAGTATGTGTGTGTGTGTGTGTGCATGAGGGAGAAAAACATTTTTATTTTTATATAAAATAAATATTCTGTGGTGTGGCTTTATTGATCATATACAAATCAAAATACTATTTAAATAAAATAAATGTTTTACTACACATTATACAATATAATTCGGTAATTTTCATATCTTGTATTAATATTTAATTGCTATGAAGCACTCTTGGGGGCTAATTTAGTTAATAAAAATGCTTGAAGAAACAAAGAAATCGCAAACCCTTCCTGTTTAGTACACAAAGAAGAGCACTATTAGTAAATGCCAAGACAGAGGGGTCTGAGCATCTGTAGTCCAGGAACTAAAGGTAGGGATAATGCTAACAGAGTTCTACGGAATGGAGCCTTCCAGAAGACAGCTGTAGGCACTTAGAAAGGAAGGCAGGTCTCCTCCATTAGCCTTGAAACAAAAGCTTGTGCAATGGGCATTCAGTTGCTCTGTTGACCTAATCGCATGTGGCCATTTACACAAGCAGGAGTGCTCAGAGAACTGACTTTCTGTGGGAAGCAATGGAAAACAGAGGACGTGCTCTTTAGAAAGTGCACTTTAAGCCAACTGATTCATTACTATAAAGCATTTTATTCATTTATTCAGAAATCACATGGTCAGCTCATTAGATGCATAAAAAGGCTTTCTGACTAAGTCTAACATCCTTGTATGATAAATATCCTAGAGAATCTAGGTACACAGAGGGCATACTGCAGCATAAAAATACAATATACAGGAAACCAACAGCCAACATAATGTTGAATGGAGAAAGACTCAAAGCATTTCTACTGTAATATAGAAGACGAGTATTTACTCTCTCTTCCTGTTCATATATTGTTTAAGTATTAGCTGGAACAACAAGATGTGTGAGAAATTAAGGGACACAAATACAGAAAGAAGAAGTCAAATTAATTATTTCTATGTTCAGATGACACAATTCTCTCTGTAAAAGTACCTATGTACTCTATCAGGAAGCTTCTACAGTCGGTCAACATATTCAGCAAAGTAGTGGAGTACAAAGTAATATAGAAAAATCAGCAACTCACCTGTAGACTATTGACAAACATACAGAGAAAGAAATTAAGCAAATTATCCTGCTCACAGAAATCACAACAATATCTTGAAATATATCTAACTAAGGAAGTGAAAGATGTATAAAGCAAAATCTTTAAGACATCAAAGAAAGTGATTGAACATCCAAGAAACCTCCCATGCTCATGGGTTAATAGGAATAATATTGTAAAATGACCATACTACCAAAGGCAAATTATACTCACACCAATCCCCATCAAAATTCCAGTTCAGTTATTCACTGAATTTGAAAACATAATCTTGAATCCCAAATCTTGAATTTTGAAACACACATACATACACACACACATGCACGCACGCACACACGCATGCACACACACATGCGCACGCGCACACACACAGGGTTGGGGACATCTCGAACAATGAATTAGTGGAGGGTATCACTGCTCCTGACTGATGTTCACAGCTGCAGAGCTTTAGGAACAATATAGAGAAAAACAATAATATAGCAGAGAAGTGGTTCTTTCTTCTGCCTTATTCTTTTACTTTCTATTCCAGGAGCATGTGGTAGTCACAAAGTAATAATAATCACATTGAGGATACAGAACACCTAAGTTGAATTTACTTATGATAGATCCTGTCTTGGGGCTCTGTTGATGTTAATTTGTTTGCTCTCACTATAACCTGTGCACTTGATGACTGTCACTGCCATTTCATAGGTGAAGACGACTCGGTAAAATCGATTGACTAAATGTCTAAGATCACTCAGCTAAATGCTTGCCTTGAGCATTAAGCTTGTCTGGAAAATTCAATATTGTGATGATCACACCAAGAAAGTCTTTTACTAATATTCCTACTGTATTGCTGGAATCCCTAGAAGTTACTTTGGGTGAAATTAAACAGAATTTGCTCTTCACTCAGATTTTATTCCCTCAGAGCATTACTTCTGGGTTTGGTTTGGTTTGGTTTGGTTTAGTTTGGTTTGGTTTGGTTTCTTTGCTTTAGATTTTAGGTTGAATCTAAACAATATGGATTGGGTTCATATTAAGGGAAGATAGGAAATTTTTCTAATTTTATTCTTGGTTCATATTTAAGAGCCTGGGCACTGGCACTCAGAAGTCCCCTTTGAGCCTTCAGGGCTTATACGGAGATCACTTGCATATTCCCCTGGTTCTGTACTAGGGATTCACCCCAGGCCTCACACTGCTAGACGGACACTTCACTGATAGCAGCGTGCTGAGTTCCCGAGATAACTTAAACTTTCTATGTAAGCATGTGCACTGTAAAGCCTGGCTGCCGAGAGTTCAGGTGTCTAGTGTGTAAACTCCAGAAAGAACACTGGTTTTCTTGCCTACTCATGAAGTCTTTATTATAAAATAAATATTTTAGACTAAAATATTTTTCCAGCTTGGAATTGACTTGAGGAAGGTAGTTTGTCACAGAGCCCTGCCGTGGAGACACGAGTAACTAATATACTTCATGACATGTCTTTCCTTTGAGTTTGCCATGGTTATATCGAGTTTCTAGCTTAACACTTTCAGAAGATCGCTGTCAGCATGTCAGTGAAAGCAGGACACCAGGAGTGCCGTAGCACTTTACACCTGTATGCTCTTCATGTTCGTCACCAACACAGCCAGTCGCTCCAGGTAGCAGAAACCACTGCCCCAAGGAAAGCCACACGGTGAACAAGGTGAATGGAGAAGCCACATCACCAGGTGTATATGGGACTATGAGAATCAGGACACTAAACAGCAGAAATAAAGGTGGTGGAGGTAGCTGTCATAATAGCAGGCAAGAGTGCAGGGCATATGGAGGCGACACTAAAGGAGACATGTCCTGGAAACAGAAATTGGGGAGGCATAGTGAAATGTAGATCACTCGACTTGATCTGGCACTTCCCACTTTTCTTGCTATCCTGATAGGAAGGGCACCAACTTCTACCTGGAATTATCAGCATATTACAACAGAAAGAGCAGGACTTTCAGGGTCAAGCAAGCATTCAAATGTAATTGTTAGTATGGCTCGACTGCACTATCCTGCCTGTACAATAGTGTAGTATTTTCATGTGACCTACACACACCCTCTTGTATCATCTCGATGTCTTATGATATGTGGCACAAGGAAACTAGTTGTTACCCTGCATTCTTTACGATATGGTGGCGAGGAATACATCCACACAAGTTCAGGAAAGATGTCATTTTTCTCGGAATTTTTTTATTAGATATATTTCTTTACTTACATTTCAAATGTTATTCCCTTTCCTGGTTTCCTGTCCATAAGACCCCCCTTTCCCCCATCCATCTCCCTTACTGCCCCCACCCCCATATTCCCCTGCACTGGGGGTCCAACCTTGGCAGGACCAACCCTTCTTGGCATATTTTTAAACCACTCTTGGTTGAAACTGTGAATGAGGACTGGATGAATAGAACTGACTGACAGGATACAAGTTTACTTTGAAATTGAACAAAGAAAACTAGCATGGTAGAGAAAACGATGATGCTTTCATATTATTCTAGGGTGAAAATTTAATGTTTATTATAGATCATGAATGACCAAAGAAGGAACTAGAAAATGATGATAATCTTGATGAGAGCAGCCACAATTTCAAAGGAAGCCAAATAGCACAGGGAGAGAGGGGGACAGAGAGATAGAGACATACTGGGGGCGGGGGAGAAAAAGAGAGAGTGGAGGACACACATCTGTGTGAGAAATTTTAATCTCTTCATATTGGTTCTAATGAGTAAGCATTTTCAATCCCATTTTCCATAAAAGGAAACATATTTATGGTGATTAAGCCATTTGCCATGGTTGTACAATCAGATGATTGAGCTCTCTGACACAAAAACCTGCATTCTATCACAATGTATCGCTTGTCAGGAACTTAGAGACAACCATTATTGATCACTTGGTGCCTTTGTTTCTTTTTATTAGTATTCTCTGTTAACATCCAAGTCACTAAAATTAACTGCCCATGGTAACTAATGCTTCCATTACCCATTCTCTTAAAACCCTTGTCACTAATCATCTTGCCAAAACCCTCTCTGAGTGAGCTCAGCTGGAGAAACTCTGCCTTCCTTTAGTGAGAGGCAAAACCATGCTGTCCTTACAGCCCATCCCAAGTAGGATTTCTTACAGCAATAGAATATAACTCCATTAGGAATGGAGGAGTCACGGTGATGAGCAAGGCAGGTTCCTGTAGTAGAAAACAGAGAGGGTGTTTCCTATGTAGAGGTACTTTTCCTATAGAAATCGTAGCAATGGTCATGTTCTACAGCACGATTAACATAACCGAGGCAGCAGTCTGGTGCACTCCACAGCTGTGTGGCTATGTGGGTTACATTTGCAGTGTGTTTGCATAGGAAAATGCTTCCCAGAAGACAAGGTAAAAGGTTTACCAGTGAATTCAGTATCCATCCCAGAACCTTTAGTGTGTACTAAAAATGTGCATTGGTGGTTTGATCTTTAGTAGAATTGTCACTCATCACCAAGGTAAGTATTACACTAGATATCTAGGCTTTTCACTTCAATCAAGCGCTAAATGAGAATTGTATGGGAAATTACATGTGACCTTTAGAGCGTGAATTAAATGTTGCCTTCATTTTTAATTGATGAGATTGTACAAATAACTAAGGTAGGTAATCATTACAATACACTGGAAAGTTATAATTTTTTCAGGTCACTTATACCTTACAGGAAAGTAGATACTAGAGCGGTTCTCTCATTCTCAGAAATGCTACACAGGGCTCTAGTATCCCAACTCTGTTGAAATAGTCTTTCCAAGGGTGGTCTAAATGACCCAACTACTGTCCTGCCAGATGAATGAATGCTTTATCTAAGGAAAACACATACTTTTCTCTCAGAAAAGGAATCATCTTGCTTTTTCAGATGTAACTGTATGGAACCACACAGTCCCAGCAATGACACACTGAAGGAATGGCGCGAGTCCAACGTTTCGGCCTCCGACATAATTTGGGGGAACCTAACTGTGTCAGTAAGTAAACCATGACGAAAGAACTCACATCTTGAGTCATTTACTGTAAAGACCTTCTGTCAACTTCTTGCCCCATTCAAGTCAGTTTAAGTCCCAGCAAAAACACGTAGTTAGGCTACCACGGTTGCTGTGGTCGATGGGACACTGGTAGAATTTGTGCTGGCATTTGTGTAGTTTCCCTCGCTGTTTGTGTTTGACTCATTGGTGGGCACTTGGTTTGAGCTGGCTCTGAGAATTGCGCCTGCCACGCTGCAGTGTGGTCTTGGCCCTGGTTCTGGTGTGTAGGTAAAGGTAAGGCTGGTGGAGTAAATGATTCCATCATTACGGACCAAAGTAACCGGAACTTGGATTGGATGCCGGACCCATCTCCAACCTTCTCAGAACGCAGACACGTCTGTGGCCACACAGAGCATGCTCTCTCCACATCTGTACATTGTTTCAGCTTCTACGTCCCCAAACCATACTCGTGAATTTGGAGTAAAGTTTTGTCCTGTAAGTTCAAGCATTGCTCTGTCCCCACTGCCCACCATTCAACCGGAGACTTTGTAAGACAGGCACAGGAGTTATGGGGCACTGACAGGGCGCATTCCCTCATAGAGCATACACTCTGCCTTATCTGTGCTGATGATGTCCAGGATGCTCCATCGTTTATCATTTCTGTAATTTGTTCTTTTGGACATGGAGTGGCCTGAAATTGGATTAATCTTTCTTGAGAAAGGCACAAGTACATTCTTTTTGTATCCTTAAGGTAAAGCGCACATTTGTGGTTGTGATACAGGTCTGCATCCAGTAATGCTGTCTGCAAAATCAAAGGGTTAAATGTTTGATAAACACCAAATGATTATGATGAACTACTTTCACCTCACATGTTTACTATTTAATTCAGCTTTTATGGCAAACTAATAGATGTAGATTTCTGTATCTGCACATACATAAGTACAGTCTGCTGTACATCTCACAGCAAGGAGAGATGAATGGAAACACTTAGAGGAAGGGGAGGGGAGGGGGATATGTGATTATATCGTAATTATTGTTATTATATTGTAATTATATTATAGCTACATTGTAATTACAAAAATCTTCTTAAAAAGAAGGAAAAGTGATTATCAGTCGCTTGACATTTGTTTCAATGCTTTTTAATATATATATGTATGAAAAGACACTCATAATTTTAAATTCTTATTTTCAAAATATACTAATAATTTCAGTTCTAATTTCTACAAGTTTACAGAATTGTTGAAATATATTGTGTTTGAAGAGGCATTAGAATCTGTGTGACATCACCGTCTTTTGAATACTTATTGCATGGTAAAACATGTTACACTAAAATGAGAGAAGGGCTTTGAAATTCGTTTGCATGTCCAAAGGACACCTTTCTCTCCCTGTGTCTCTGCAACTCTTTGACTCTGTCTCTCTCTCTCTCTCCCTCTCTCCCTCTCTCTCTCTCTCTCTCTCTCTCTCTCCCTCTCTCCCTCTCTCTCTCTCTCTCTCTCTCTCTCTCTCTCTCTCTCTCTCTCTCTCTGTGTGTGTGTGTGTGTGTGTGTGTGCTTTGAACATATAGATAGTGTAAAACTGAAAATAAATGTTGAATTCTGTAGGTAAAAACTTTCCATCTCCTGGAAAACAAGAGCAAGTGATACTTTGCTGTTTGCATTGAGCTGTGCTAACTAGGCTTTGGTATTGGTGGTTTGTTATGGATAGGCAGTTGAATGACCTTTTCTAGCCTCTGCCTTCTTAGGAGGAGAGGATCTCACCCACCTGCATCCAAAGAATGCTTAGAAGCCTTTCAGACATGAGCAAAGGACTGCAGGCGCTCACAAATCACTATGTAAAGTGTGGGATGCCCACTTCCTCTGCTTAGACATCCTGGTACACATAACACGGGTCAGCAATTGTTCCAAGCATTTCTGAATATGCACTCAAAAAGAGATCAGACATTTCAAGGATTTTTGAAAATTTTTTATTTATTAAGTTTTAAGAAGGAAAATTAAAGCTATAAATAAGTCCTAGAGGTTTACTCTATAGTTCTTCAGTAACCAAGTTTCTGTGCTCTGAATTAGCTTAGCATGAATAATTGAAATTTAGCTAACAATAAAGGCAGTGTGGGGTCTGTTATGTGGCTGTAAGTTATCCTGATGGGATTTCTCAAGAATCCTTAGATTGGGTACCTATATCAAGGGGAGGTTGGTTGGTTGTTTGCAGATGACAATGTGGCCACTTATTTATTCTAAATATTTCAGAGGAGTTGTTTTATGCTATAGTGAACTCAGGGGCTTGAAATCTGATTCAGTGAAAATACTCTATCTGTAAATATTCCATGTACTGTTCCACAAAGCAAGTTTTATTTAGGGTCACAATACCTAGAAGGATAAAGATTTCCCTGGCTTCTTTAAGCTGATATTTTCTATTTATTTTGAATGCAGTAATATAATTTTTAGAACACAAAAGTTTTCCAAGATGACTTAGAAATATTTTTTCCTTTCAAAATATTTAAAGCTTATATAAAATGCTGTTTTCCCCTCTTGAAATTCTTTTTGACTTTGCTGCCACCTAATGGCTAAGACAGTAATTAAATTTTCTTTTTTTTTTTTTTTTTTTTCCTTAAACAAAACATAGCAAACATAAAACAGAAGAAAGACCATAGGGAAAGCAGACTAAGCATGAACTTTGCTTTGTTCATGTAGTAATTTCTTTATCATTTGTTATTTGAATCCAACAGTTACCATATATGATTCAAATTTCCATTTCTTTAACTATGTATCATTTTTTTTTTGTTACCTTATCCTTCTTGGTAATTTTGAACTAGTTTTTAAAAATAATTATTGTTCTGTACTATTCAATAATTCCTACCAAAAGAGTGGCGCTCTACCACATAGCATTAGTGAGGCTGAAAAATGTTGCTTAGTTTCTCCATGTCTTAGCTTTCTCTGATAGCAAATAAAAATGAAAACACCGATTTATGTTGTTGGTGTGAGAAAAAAAACTAAAATGATATATTTAAATGCTTTGCCATATATGTGATGTTAGTACAAACTATACATTATCAAACATCACATTTAAAATATCTGTTATCTTGAACTTAAAACCTATCCAAGTAGAACTTGAAAACAAGTATCATGTCTCCTACATTCCCCGTGGGAACCATGGGTGGGCAGTCTTGGTGTCTCAGCTGCGGTTGATCAGGTGTTAGTTTCTGAAAGAAATGCACTGAACGTTCTTTACCAGCTGCGTTTCCCTTCCTCTCAGGAGTGCAGATCACTCCACGGGGAATATGTCGGGCGAGCCTGTGGCCATGGCCACCCGTATGTGCCGGACGTTCTCTTCTGGTCAGTGATCCTGTTCTTCTCCACAGTTACTATGTCAGCCACCCTGAAGCAGTTCAAGACCAGCCGGTATTTCCCCACCAAGGTACTTGGGTTCTAATATTTCTGATCCAAATATAAACTAAATATAGTTGTTCTGTAATCCTACATGTTCAAGACTAAGGGAGAGTTCCTAATGGAACGACATGAACTGTAGAAAGGTCATGAGGGAACTGGCAAGCTAGACATGGGCTCTGGAACAGGGCTGGGGAGGAAGCCCTTTGTGACATAGATACCAGAGGTGGCACAAGCTCTTCTTCTTGTCCTTCAAACTGAAAGGTCAACACTTCCCTTCCCACGTACAGTTTTGGAAAGTCAAAGTACACGCCATATTAGTGACTGTCGCTTTCTTTCCCTGGGAGCAGTGTGGCCTGTACTAGCCTGACAGGAATCTCAGCGGAGCCAGAGTTACTCTCTCTAAATGGAGAAACCCTGCACTGTGCACTAGAACACTGTTTTCTTTTCTTGTTTTAAACACATCACTCCTCTAAGCTACCGTGATTTTATCTGCATATTTGAGGAAATAAACAGAGAATCAATCAAGTTCAGTATTTAACACTGCAAAGTAAAATCTATGAGGTCTGATCCCACCATGAAAAGGGCCAGGATGAGATTTAAGACACACACACACACATGACACACACACACACACACACACACTACACACACACACACAGACACACACACACACACACACACACAGACACACACACACACACACACACACACACACACACACACACACACACACACACACACACACACACACACACACACACACACACACACACACACACACACACACACACACACACACACACACACACACACACACACACACACACACACACACAGACACACACACACACACACACACACACACACACACACACACACACACACACACACACACACACACACAGACACACACACACACACACACACACACACACACACACACACACACCACCACACACACACCACCACACACACACCACCACCACCACACCACCACCACCACCAAACCACCACCACCATCAAAGAAACAAATGTTTTCGGATCTCAAAAAAAAAAATCCACTTTGGTAAATAAGCCAAGAGTTCCTTCCAGGGACCCCTGCTTTTTCTGTCACTATCTTCTTTAAGATGACAGTTTTATCTCCTCTACCTTTCAGCTTAACTTGATCAATGCTGAACTATCTATGTTGGAACCTAAGGATTTTGTCCATAGCTTGCAAAAGCATACTAATAGAAAAGAAATATTGTTGATAGTTGTTTAAGAATAACTACTCAAAAATGTCCTTGTAGGGCTTGGGAGATGGTTCAATCTGTGAAGTGCTTGCACTTTAATCTAAGAACCTAAACCAAGAGTCCATGCAGAATCCATGCTAAAGAACAAACAGCTGGGTGTCTGCGGCAGACCTGTAAGACCAGATGGTGAGATTGCAGGGGAAAGAAGTGCATCCTGTGTGTGCCTTTGCCTGAGCTACCTGATGAGATTCCGTGCCAACGAGAAACCCTGTCTGGGGGCCAGTATCGAAGGAGGTTTTTCTCTGATTTGTACATTGTGCCATGAACTGTGCACCACTGCACAATGGCTTTCTACAATGAGAAATGGTTTGAAAACTGGCTTATATAAAGTTCATTTTAAATCAAAGAAATTTTAAAATTTGCCTACACTGTTGTATCTATTACTAATTGACATACCTTAAGTAAAGTAATTAAAACATGCTTCTTTAATAAAAACATTTCATTTCATTGTCCTTTGGATTCATGATGTTAAAATATAAGTTGTAGGAAAGAGTACTAAAATTCATCTGATACAGGGCAGGCAACTTTATTCTGTGTTCTAAATTTCCACACAAGTGCGTTTGTAATAGATACTTTAAGTAGATATTAAAAAGAAAATGACCACCATTATTTCCGTTCAACAAATCTTTATTCTGGATAGTATGGAAGAGAAACATAGGTAGGTACTCAGGCAGTAGCATCATGTAGTTAATGATACTACTTTATAATGTGCATATAACATAACATCACAATGTTATGTCACCGTGGTCTTAAAGCATGATTCACGACTTATCCTGAATATTTCTAGTTATTTATAGCTCCCTCAAACTAACAACATTTTTCATTATTTTTAGGTTCGATCCATAGTGAGTGATTTTGCGGTTTTTCTTACAATTCTGTGTATGGTTTTAATTGACTATGCCATTGGGATCCCATCGCCAAAACTACAAGTACCAAGTGTTTTCAAGGTGAATTTATCTAGCACATAACATCTATCTACTTTTCTATTTCTCTGTGTCTAATGGATGATATCTGTGACCCCAGTACAAGAGATTTTCTTGACAGCATGAACAATATACATTAAGAGATTAAGTAATAAATTGTTGTGTAGAATTAAAAAGAATCATAAAAATAAAACCTGAAGACTGCTGAAACATTTCCTATCATCTATTACAGTTGAATAAATACAAATACAACATGCCTAAAAACCAAGGAAGCATTCTGAAACTAAGGAACGTGCATTATTGTGAGGCAAAACTGCAGGGTTTGAAAAACAGATAAAAACTAGGCTTCCGATGAGTATGCCATCCATATTATAAAGGCAGGACAGCCCTCGATGCCAGCAAATTTACTACCTCAGCCTGTTTTCTCATCTGTCAAACAGAGCTAGGGACTTAATCATAGAATCATTTGCTGCCATAATGAATTCCTCTGGGACTCATTTCCAGCATCAGCCATGTTTTGAACCTTTTGCTGAGCTGCTGATGTGATTAAGTTCCTGTTGGGTTTTTTTTCATATAGTAGCCTGTGCACACACTTAAAACAATAAGTTACTATATTACACAAAACCTTCTGCTTCTATGTCTGTGACTCTAAACTAAAAGAAAGCTCTGCCTTGTTTCTGGTGTAGTGTGCAATGTGCAATTTTAAAGTTGCCTACGGTAAACAGTAAGAATCGATGTTACTTATTAAATATAGGTATTGATTGAGAATGACTTCTTAATTAGTCTGCTGGAGTTAAAATTCGACCTCAATTAATTACTAGCCCTGCAACCTGAAAGAATTTACTATGGCACTGTGTGCCTCAATTTCACCTTTACAGTGCTGTGAAGAGAAAATGGATTAATAGATAACACACTTAGAATGGTGTCCTTAATGATCGAAATGTTCCATGAGTTCATTTATATTGGATGCTGTTGTTGTAAAAATATAAAAATAAAAAAGTACGGTTGTCTTTTACCCGCTAGGTCCGCACAGGTAGACATCTTGGTGAAAACACATCCCAGCCGCACGCTTTCCTACACTCAAACCCTCACATTAAAGAACACACAACACAATGATCTTAGATCCAATTGACAAGATATAATTGTCCACCTAAACATACAAAGCCCGGTGCCATCCATCATCCCTTAGGAACATTGATAACAACCTGTAAATACACAGAGCAGAATCTTAATGTCACCTGTCCATGGCTTCTCCCCTCCTCCTGTCTCTTCCTCTTTCCAGTGTCCTCCTCCTCCTTCAAACTTCTCTTCCGCCCATCCTTCCTTCTCCTCCAATGACAGGACTCCTTCTATCCTGTACCTGCCCCTCACCTGTATTTTACAAATTCAATGGGGAGAAGGTTCTGGTGAAGTCACCTGATTACTGAGTATGTGACAGGGCAGCTGTCCTTGGGGCAGTGGAATCAGCATCAAAATACAGATAACTTCAGGGCAAACCACAACAGGATGCTCAACCAATCATTTCATAATTAAGAATTTCCTGTTTATATCTCTATGACTTAGTTTGATTAGGTATTCATCAATCTTGCTACTGATCTGTATGCTTAATTTTTTTCTCAGCCTACCAGAGACGACCGTGGCTGGTTTGTTACACCTTTGGGTCCAAACCCATGGTGGACAATCATTGCTGCCATTATTCCAGCGTTACTCTGTACTATTCTGATTTTCATGGACCAGCAGATTACAGCTGTTATCATCAACAGGAAGGAGCACAAGCTAAAGGTACATTCTTAACATCCATTATAATATAAGTAATTCATATTCAGCTGATAGTAATTGACAGTCATAGGTTTCGTCTTTATTATGTGTTCATTGTTCAGTACAAAAGACTGTTTTGGGGTTTGTAGTTTTTATTGTTTTCTAGGACACTTTGTCTTAAGGTGGTAGGAAAATTTGGTTGCAACATTTGTCTATCCTCCAGAGTCTGAAACCTTACTTTTAAAGGGAAAAGCGGTTCTAACTTTAGCATGCTTAACATTAATTTAATGAAATATTCAATTCTGGTAAGTAAATACTTACCAACCTGAATTATGTCTGGGATTGCTCTATTCCTTTATTTGATGCCAAGTATTTTCACTATTATAAGGGACCATATTTCAGGTATGTTTCACTGAATTATGTCATTTAAAAATTATTATTTGTTTATAATGCCTAAAACAAAGGGAAACCTTGGCCATAAATACTGTAGTTTATAAGTAACATCTTTGAGCATTATTGTGGACCTTTAGTAAAAATATTTTTTATTTAATATAATCTGGCCTGCTGTTTTGCAACTGTAATTAGAGATTTCCACCATCATTTATTTGTATGGAATAGACACACACACACACACACACACACACACACACACACACACACACACAAGTCCACAGGAAGAGGGGCAGAAGGAATGTGAGAGCCAGAGGAACAGGAGGTGTTCTATGAGTTAGGAAGTCTATACCCATGAACTGAAGCAAGGACAACGCCAAAAGACATGCTAGCATGAAATAGGAGAACCTCGCCAGATCCTTTAGTAGACAAAGAACTGCAGGGAGCTAATGATTGCTGAGAGAAGGAGAATCAGTCTTTCTCAGGGTTGAGCCCCTGTTTGATTATCAGCCCTGCAGTCGTATACACATAAGCAACGCTAAATGGAGTCAGCGAATTATATTCGTGTGTGTGTGTGTGTGTGTGTGTAACAATAATAAAGAAGTAGAGGCCATACGTTTGAAAAGGAGGTTGCAGATGGGGCAGAAGTTGGAGGAAAAAAAGCAGAAAAAGGTGGGGGCAGGAAATGACTTAATTGTATTTAATTATTTTTTAAATCAGAATCAAAACTTGTAAAATAGGACATACATAATTATTCCCTGACACTGAAGAAATTGACAGCCACCTCTGCACATCTTTTAAAGTAAAAGATTATGGACTGAAATAACTCTTTTGCTATGTACAATTTTATAAATATGTTAGGATAATTAAAATGTCTGTGTAAACTATTTTATTGATATAACAATAAGCATAGTTATAAGAATATATAATTATTTGTAATAAATTATACTAAGGAGTTTGCAGTACATATTAGAAAGAATGAGCATTTCCTCATTCTATTGAAAAAAATTTAAGATGAAACTTCTTTTAAAAATAATTAATTCAATTTGCTTGTGGTTTTTGTTAAATAAAAAAATATATAATTTACTTTTCTTAATTATTGAAAAAATATATAATTTACATTTCTAGTGAAATTCTTAATACCAGATATTGTGATTCCCTAACTCTAAAATCAAAGACATTTCAACAGCAAATTTTTAATAAAGATGGAGGAAAAAAAAAAAAAACAGGGAAGGGGGAAGAAGGTATTTGGGAAAGGAGATAACATTTGAAATGTAAATACATAAATATCCAAGAAAAAATAAAATTTAAAAAAAAAAAAATCATCAACACTGAGTTCAAGGCCACCTTCCATAAAGACTACTAGGACAGAAACTACCTTATTTTGTCAGCACAAAGCCAATCATGCAATGCTCTGTAAAGTCAATACAGCATAATGCTACCAAGTCTATTCCCTGCTACTCTCTAAAATCAAAGACATTTACAACTCTACACCTTGTTTTCCCTTTTTAAAAAATAAAAACATCTTCACCTTTCTGTTTTTGTATGAGTTTGATTTTAAACACAGAGACTATAAAGAGTTAAAGGAAAAAGTGAGAATTCTATATTCAATTAATCTGAAAGTGACGTTGCTTATCCTTTTCATACAAATGTAGGCAGCTTTTCTCTGGTACTAGGGGTCTGAAGGGTAGCATGCCCAGCTCAAAGCAAACATTTATATGGTGCATGTACTGCTTGCTTTTACTCAGTAGGACCATTACCTTAAAGACACACCAACGACATAATTTGAATCACCATTTTGAATACACACACACACACACACACACATTTCATTGTAAAAAATCATATTTTCTGTTTTTGTAAGTTTGGAAAAAGAGACTATAAAGAGTTAAAGGAAAAAAGTCCTATTTCAATTAATCTGAAATGGGTTGGGGATTTAGCTCAGGTACTAGGGTCTGAAGGGTAGCACTTGCCCAGCTCAAAGCAAACATTTATATGGTGCATGTACTGCTTGCTTTTACTCAGTAGGACCATTACCTTAAAGACACACCAACAACATAATTTGAATCACCATTTTGAATAAGTGCATTTCATTGTATTCATGTTCAAGGTTGGACGAAAAGACTCCTATTTAGGAAGTAAGTACGCTATACAGTCACCTTTTGCCTTTTGAAGAGTAGTTTAGTAGTAAACAGGCAGAAATACCATGACCTTGCTGAAGCTCGACCATGCGTACAGGCTGTGGTTAAACTGCTCTAGGTAGAGCTATTTCAAACCCTTAGAGGAATCATATTCAAAAGGCCAGACGTAGATGAAGACTTGCTGAGGTTGGTACCATCTCCTCTACTCTTAAATGCCCCAGCTCCTTCCCAGTGACTCAGCCTTGTGAGTCCCAGGCCCTTGCTCTTGCTCCTCAGCGTTCATACAAATGAGTATGTCCTCGACATTTATAGCTGTTCCATAGTTCCAGATCGACACATTCCTCTCCTCCTTGCTTGAGTACAGCGTTACTAGTGTACAGTAGAACATTCTTCAAGTGTTTCTTCAGAGTACGCAAATGGATAGAATGGAATAAAGAAGTACATCTTTTAATATCCAGTCCCTGAAATAAACACAGGCAATACTAAATTATCTCTTTTGTTACATGAATAAATCAGTATATATTTAACTTTTTAAATATAAATTTTAAATCAGCATGGATTTAGTGAATAGCAGACTGGCTTCATCACACTGTCTGTACTCCTCAGTAGTCAGTCTGTCCTCGGCCACCACACTGTGAGTGCTCTACACTCATTCTAGATAGAGTTTTCAAGGCAGACTTCCTCCAATCTAGTCATAGTTTAACAACAATTAAACATTATATTTATTATTATTATTATTATTATTATTATTATTATTATTATTATTACTATTTGACTACAGCCACTTTTTCCTGTTTGTACCACTATGGTGTAGTCTATTGTTGCTGATTTTCCTTTTGACAACAACAAAAATATTACTTCTTACAATATCATTGATTAAGAATAACATTTTGTCCCATGGATATTCTCCCTGCCTATTGCTACACTGAAATTTTTTCAAAGTTTCCTGGCTTTGGCATGAGCTTCATGTTCATGAAAAGATGTTCCCTGAGTTTATCCCCAAGTCACAAGCTAACTACACTTCTGGCCTTTATTAATCTTTTGACTGAAAGCTCCTGTCCCCTTTGTTGGAACATTGTTCTTGTCCCCTTGGTTGGAACATTGTTCCTGTCCCCTTGGTTGGAACACTGTTCCATGTCCCCTTGTTTGGAACACTGTTCCATGAATCGTGTTTTTTCATTTCTGTGCAAGCACATAGTCGATGCAACATGTATCTGAGCTCACACTGTCTCTTGAGGTCATCTCAGAATTCTCACCATCTTAGATCTCTTCCAAAGTATTATAGGGCTTTTGATTTTTCAGCACCTCATTGCCAGCACTAGTCATTTTCATTTACATGATATTTTTCATGACACCAAGAAAATGTTTTTACAATAATTTTGTAGTAGTAAATACACAATAAAGTGTTGTTACAGAGAATACACAACTCATTGGTTAGGTACCTTACTATACCCAAGAATGAGGGAGCATAAATTAACAAAACTCAAATCACCCCACTGGCCTTTGTGTCATGCAAACACTAAAGCGACCACAAAAATAAAAATATGACCAGGAAAATTATTATGTATCTACATAGATGGGCAAATAAATCTGTTCTCGCTAGAATTTATGTTTTCCCTTTTGAATTGCCGAGGGCGGGGCGTAGGCAAAGATTAACTAAATCCTCTTTAAAGGCACTAAAAACAAAAGCTTGGTTTTGTTTAGAGCGTACTCTGCAAAAGTGGAAATAAAGAGAGACATTATTTTGTAGAAAAGAAAGTTTCTGTTAAGATACAGCTCTGGGATTTTCTACATGTTTCTGTAGACAGTTCAGGCTTCTTTTGACATCATTTTTAATAAACAGCAATACAATCCCAGATCACTGGAGCAAATGAATGCATTCGCAGCGTTCATTTGGCACCACGTTCCCTTGATGACTATGGCATTTGATATGTTCTTTTTTGCCCTCTTTGTCAGCCTGGCTCCTCATGTCAATCTATAGTCTTTTATGTGGTTAACTTGACAGATGCAGGAAATTGCTGCCAAGCTTTGAAATGATTTTTTTCAGCAGTGGCATCTGGGTATCAGATGGTCCTCTTGGCTGGCCTCTTGTCTTGCTGCATGTTGGTTTTAGTGGGGTCTGGTGTAGCATCACCTGTTGCTATGCTCCCTCTTCCTCCCATATGTCCATTTCCCATGATTCAAGGATGAATGTGAGAATAAAAGCTACAGTTCTGTCTTTATTTTGAAAAAAAAAAAAACTACAGAAATATGTTGCAAGGTGCAGAGGTCCCTCTCTGACAAAGGATACTTCCCTTTGGCTGGCATGCCTAATCAGCTAATAATTTGTTTGCGACAAGCAAGTTTTTAAAAGCATTTTAAAAGAACGGCAAGAAGAAGGATGCTGATTAATGAGTGGAAATGTCAGAACTGCTTTTTCTCCTTTGGTTTGCATTAAGTCAAATTGTTCTTATTGTGCAGCATAATTAAGGGGAATCATGTATTCTTTTTAAAGACAGAATTGTTCTCTCTGAAATAATTATCTTGACTACTTCTAAAAATCCAAAATTCCACTGTTTACATTTATATATTTAAAAAAACAATAAGAGCTATAGGAGATTATTTTTGAGGAAGACTTTCTTTTCTCCATATTGTTACATTTAGTGAATATGGATGCTTAGAAAGTTAGGATGTGCTAAAACAACAATATTAAAAGGAAGGGGGGGCTCAATCATCTTTTTTCTTGTGTCTCCCAGCACTTCTCATAAATACAAATTCACTTTTGACAGCACCACAAATTTAAACCAGTTCCAGTGGCACAGCTGCATTGTTCCCCTTGGATGAGGAACTTGGGTAGATTCTCATTCTCATTCTGACTTGCACTCCCTAGAACAAAGCATTCCGGTAACTGGGTAACTGCTTCAGACACTGCCGTTTAAGGACTTGAGTTTTAGACTTAACCTGTAGCTCACTAAATGTTTTGCTGAAGCCTTTTTCTTATACATGTTTGATTGTGCTGACACCGGGATGGCTTCTCGTTTTCTAGATCTCCCTGGGTATTTTATTCACACTACCAGGCCAAATGTAGCTGCTCTATTTATTCTATACTTACAACCATTACACTGAATTTTAAAATATATATGTTATTTTATGTCAAGAATATGTCAAGAATATAAGTTTCCTTGTTTTAAAAAAGCCATTGTACTCAGGAGGCAGCAGTAAGAGGATTGTCCACGAGTTCAAGGCCAGGCTTGTGTATATAATGAATTGCAGGACACTTAGGCTACAGAATGAGAGACCCTGTGAATAAAAAGGGAAAGAGAGAGAAAGAAAGAAAGAGAAAAACAATTTCAATCTGTAACATCTATTGATTGTCTCTTGTGTGCTAATAATTATGCTAAGAAACTATGGAAAATACTGAGATATGACTTGAGGCTATCTGATTTTAATAAACTTGGATTTATTATAGTATAACTTAACATGCACTTAGTATTTATGATGGAAAGCACATTACTCTCATTTTTAAATTTAGTAATTTAATTATCACAACCTAATGACATTACCTTTTATTGACATTATCAACTTTCAGCTAGGAAAAGGCCCAAGAGATTAAATGATTGACCTAAGGCTACCGTGGGGCCTTCATTTATTTATTTTTTGTTTTTGAATTTTCACTTTTTAAAATTGAATATAGATTCTTCTCTCATATAATATATCTGACCACACTTTCCCTTCCCTCTACCCCTCCCTGATCCATGCCCCCACCACCATTTCCTCTTCAGAAAGGAGCAGGCTTCCAAGAGACAACAGTCAAAAAGGACAACACCAAGTGCAATAAGACAAGGCAAAAGCCCTTATTATATCGAGGCTGGAGAAGGCAAGCCAATAGAAAAAAAAGAGCTCCAAAAGCAGGCGAAAGAGTCAGAGATACACCCGCTCCACTGTCTGGAGTCCCACCAGAACAACCAGCTAACAGCTATCCCATGTACTCAGCGGACACGGTGCAGAGCCGTGCTGGCCCTGCTTGCCGTTGTTCGAACCCAGCAATGAACTTCCAGAGCAGACACTCTCGGTTGTGATATTGCATGGGCTTCATGAAGTGGTACTGAAAAAATATAAAGAGCCAAGTCCCAACACAAGTCCCGATTTGTTGCCACCTCTGTGAACAGCAGTGTGCTCCAGCATCTTTGAGCTGTCTCCTCAGAGATCTACCCAGTCAGCCGCCTGAGAGAGCAGTCTCTGAGCACTCTTGGCAACCACTTTACTTAATCTTCTGCCTGCATTTGAGTGCAAGAGAGTGATAGTGAAGTGGAATTACTACAGAGGCATGGCTGGAGTCTATGGCTGTTGAGAGCAAACAAAAGGAGAATAAGGTCACAGGGCACTGAGATAAAAGTGAGAATAAATAAGGGACATTCAAATCTATGATATTATATTTTCCAATAAAACATCAGCCCAGAAATGAGAGCACGGTGTTGGAGACAGTGTCGTAGAACTTTGCTGAGGAACATCTGCTATGAAGGGCCTTACAGTAATGTCAGGAAGTGGTTTCTACTCTCAACTAAGCCAAATAGCTGTGTTTGTGACACCATTGCTTTCTCTCTCTTTTGTTTCTCTAACAGAAAGGTTGTGGCTATCACCTGGACCTGTTGATGGTGGCAGTCATGCTGGGGGTATGCTCCATTATGGGCCTGCCATGGTTCGTGGCAGCCACTGTCCTCTCCATCACTCATGTCAACAGCCTCAAGCTGGAATCTGAGTGCTCTGCTCCAGGAGAACAACCCAAATTTCTCGGCATTAGAGAACAGAGGGTGACTGGGCTCATGATTTTCATCCTTATGGGTTCATCAGTTTTTATGACCAGCATTCTGAAGGTAATGAAATAATTACGAGTGAGAGAAAGTATTTATATGTTTAAGATATCGTTTTAATATAAGCATCAATATGTAAATATCACACGGCATGAGGTAAAAGTGATAATTTTAAAAAATGTTTATATATTTCTCCTTCATCAATGATAAATGAAAATTTGTCCCCTGTTTTAGAATCTAAAATACTTGAAAGAATGATTTTGTTATACTTTCTGGCACTAACAATTTTGATTTGTAATTTTCATGCCACTTTCTGAGTAGCTAATGACTAAATTCACTGCAGTTCTAACCAAATTAAAGTTCTTATTATTTTGTCAATCTGGATATTGAATGTTATTATCGGTCTGTAGATCGAGTATTATTGTAAGTGATGTAGACAGGACGATGGCTAGGCCATGCTTACATAGACAGTTTTATATTTTGAAGGCCTCACAAAACACAGCATTAGTAATTTCTACATTTAAAATTATTGAATTAATTTTGAACAATGGTAAGACTGATCATTTTGTCATATAATTCTGGAAAGTATTCTTATAGCATGTTAGCTACATTATATATTATTAGTCATTTTGATTGCTGAAAATATTAAATATCAATTGAATTGTTTAATTTACACAGTGTCTTGTATTAATAATTGAGAACTCATATTTCTGTTATATAACTAATAAAATAATGTATAAAATGAGCTAACCCAATAAAGAAAATTTGAATAGTCTACCTGTTAACAAATATTTGCCATAATGAAGGACCAAATTGTAAAAGTAAAACTTCACTCCTTGTCTTTAATCCAAATATCTTACTAATTTAAAAGGGAATGTAAATTGTCTTTAAAGTGGCTAATAGTCAATGTTTAGTGTGACTCCATAGAGCTTCCAGTACCATTTCTTTTCTTTTTTTTTTTGTCTCTTTTTTTTTATTATTATTATAAACTTGAGTATTTCTTGTATACATTTCCAGTGTTATTCCCTTTCCCGGTTTCCGAGCAAACATCCCCCTCCCCCTCCCCTTCTTTATGGGTGCTCCCCTCCCCATCCTCCCCCCATTGCCGCCCTCCCCCCAACAATCTAGTTCACTGGGGGTTCAGTCTTAGCAGGACCCAGGGCTTCCCCTTCCATCCAGTACCATTTCTTAGGAGTCACGCGGGTGTTAGAGTGAGTTTAATTCTTACAGCTACACTGTTGTTATCATCTCCTTGTAGATCTGAGTAACTAAGGTGTGGGCATCATAAGTAACTGATTAATGTTACAAACATAAAAATGCTAAGCTGCAGTGTGAAATCGTCTTCTGATTCCGTACTATACTTGATTCTAGCATGCGCCCAGCTCTCCTTTCCCCCTCTCTGATAACTGCGAGACTGAATGAATGACCGTGTGCTGGAGAGTAATGCCTGGCATCTTCTAACTGTTCTTTTACAGTTTATCCCCATGCCAGTGTTATATGGAGTGTTTCTTTACATGGGCGCCTCGTCTCTGAAGGGAATTCAGGTAAATCACCTCTACAGTCATGTCTGCTGAGTCAGTGACAGCAAGGCTCATCTGAGGGCAGGCTTTCCGACCACATGTAAATGTTATGAAAATGCTAAAGACGATTCTCTGCTAAGTGAACATTCTGTCATTTAATGCAATATTCCCCAAACATGAGTAACCTTAAATTACTGTGTGCGTGTGTGTGAGTGTGAGTGTGTGTGTGTGTGTGTGCATGTGTACGTGTGTGTGCATGTGTGTGAGAGTGTGTATGTGTGTGTATATGTGTGTGTGTGTGTGTGCGCGCATGTGTGTGTAGTGGGATTCACTACCTTAGAGTGGCTGGTCAGTGATCCCACGGATGTTTCTATTTTCTCAGGATGGGATAACAATCGAGTACCACCATGACTGGCTTTATTATGTGAGCTCTGAGGATCCAACCTCAGTCTTCACCCTTGTATGTCAAGCATTTTGCCAGTTGAGCTGCTGTTTACCATACATATATTAACACCGAAAAGTTTGATTTTAATCACCTTTTAGGAAATGAATTAAGTTCATTTCAAAATACATACAAATGCAATTTTTGATGCTATATCAAGCCATGTTTATGGGATCTATCCATAACAAAAGAAAAATACCTCATGCAAAAGACAAATAAATTCAAAAGAAAGTGTTTCATGTAACATATACTGTTAAATGTTGGAACCACGCAATTTTCCAACAGCAGTGAAGTAAAACACATTTCCTGAAAATTCATAATGAGAATAATCACAAAAGAAGCATGGCAGAATGACTATTACACAAAGGAAAGGAAAACCCACCATGCACTTTCAAAGCTCTGAGCTGGGGTTGAAGCAAACCCTCAAGGTAGAGAAATAAAAATAATTTGCCAATAGAGTAATATCCTCCTACTAATCTTTTTCTTTGATGTTTGTTTTTCTTCTATTAAAATTGCTTAATAAAGTTATTTTGAAAATTTAGCTACAATAAAGGCATAGCACAAGGAACATTCAAATGTTGGGAATGATGATATAAATAGTTGAATAAATATTTTAGGTATTGTGTTAGTTTTCTTTTTGCTGCTTGAGCTGTTATTCTGTACTTTAGTAGGTAAAGCAAGAAGTATCTGTTATCTCAATATTTTCAAGTCATGAATCTGGAAGATTAGCTGTATAGTACTGGTTGACAGGGGTTGTCAGCATCTGGAGATGTGATAGGGTTGTAAGGTTGTCTTCGAGTGCCTTAAAGCATCTTCAAGGTGCTGAGGGCAAGAGGTGTCACTGGCTCCCCTCCTTTCCTGATCAGGGGTCCTGTCCTTAGGAATGCTCACACCAGCGTTTTCTTCTTTGGAGTGAGAGATAAAGAAGTGTTGGAGGAGTGAGGAGGTGAAGGAGGGAGACAGACAGGGATAGAGGCAGAGAGAATGCTTTTTGGTTTATTCTCCAGAATCACAAGAGGTTAGTCTTTTGATTTTTCTGTTTGAAGTAAGCCACCAAGTCCATTTTGCACAAGAGGAGGGGAACCAGTCTTCACTTATTGGAGAGAGTCGAGGAATGTGTAGACACATGTATACACCTCCATGGGTGCACTCTGAATCTTTGGGGCATATCGGCATATTCTTTCTGCTGGTTTCCTTTAGGATGCTATTACAGTTTCTCCAATGAGTGGTTCCTCAAAGTCATGTCCCCCCAAATTAATGACCAGAACCAATTGTATTTCTATAACATAAATACTTGAGAATTTAAGACTGGAAAGATTTATTTTGGCTCATGGTTTCAGGCTATTTCAGGCCTTAGAGCAGAGAATTCCTGGTGGAATAGATCTGCCCCAGCAGTGGGAATATGTGCGATGGTGGTCACAAGACCGCAAAGCAGAGTCAGAGAGTGGGTGCTTGAACTGTGGGCTGGATGGATGATCTAAGCCTGGCCTAGGGATGCATCTGATACTCCCCACCACTCACTAAAGGTTCATAACTCCCACAGCAGTGACACACTGGAGAGGAAGTGTTCTGAACAGGCGCCTGCTGGGAACACTTAAGACAAAACCAGAACTTTAGTTGCCCTTGATGAATATAATTGTTCTCATCAGCACACTATCAAAGGTAAACCTTAAGCTTTTCAGAAAACCCTGTCACAAGAAAAGTTGGAATATAGAAAAATCTGTGCTATTGTTGAAAGCATGGACATGGCATGCTTAATATAAAATATTTTCTGTAATAAAAAAAGACTCAAATCATATCTGACAGGACTCAGACATAGGTAAGAGAGTGCTGGTAGCCTGGAGGTAGAGATTAGTTCTGCCGCCACAGTGTAAGAATATAGGAAGCTGTCAGGAGCCAGAGGAAGTGAAAAAATGTTCTCTCCTTGGCCAGAAGGATCAGAGTCCTGCCAAAAATCTCGACTTTGGACTTCTGACCTCTACAAATGGACAATACATTTTTACTGCATTAAACCAAAATGCTGTCGTAATTTATTCTACAACCTTCAGAAATGAATACAGATTTCTACTTAAATGTACCTTTGAACTGGCTTGGTTTATAACAATACCATGTCACCAAAACACTTCATTGTCTTCAGAGGAGACGACATTGAGGCTTGTTTATTGTACAGATCTTTTAAAATTAAATAATGGGAAGTAGAGTGTTTACTATGGAGTGGCTACTTTAACTGCTGATCAGAACACAGAGAAGAATTAGACCCCAGCTGAGGAGTAAGAAGCTCCATGCCTCTGTCTGAGGAATTGACCAGCTGTCTTTGCCTTTGAGAGAAGCAGCCTCCTGACCCAGCAACAGTGTTAGTTGTCAGAACTGAGGCTGTTGTAGACATGGAAATATACAAAGGGTAGGAACTCTGTGCCTCTAGGAGGGGAGGGAATGATCAAGAACTGTTGAGATTAAAATTTTCCTCAAAGAAGATTTAATTTGCTCATATAAAGTATCATATAAAACATGTTTCAATAGAATTAGTTTAGTAAAAGTTTTCATTCATTTGTTTTTCTGTTTTTGTATTTTGTTTTGTTTTTGTTTTTGAATTTTTTTGCCTTTGGCAAAAGTTACAATGAGTAGTGATTTCATCTGTAAATGAAAAGCATTTATTATTAGGCCTCAGGCTCACATAAATATAACAGCAGGAATTTTAAAAACAAAATGAAAAAATTGTGGGTAGATGCCGACAGATTTCCTTCTAATTCTACTCAAATGCATTTTTTTACCCACATAGTTTCGAATTAAACAAAAATGTCAAGTTTTAGAATTATTTGGGATGTGATCCTTTCAAGTGGAATTGTGAGAGCATCAAAGTCCTCAAGTCAAGTTTAATGAGTATTGAATCACAATAACGAAATAGAAAGCCAAGGCACACTTTGACAGGTCTCACACTGAGAAACAGACTTGGTAAAAATTTAAGTGAACAACTGAAGTTCCTATTGGGAGCTGGAGCTAACAGAATGGGAAGATATTCCATGTTGCTATTTGGGCACGATAAAAGCCAAACACAAACCTTAGAATATATTTATCACAACCGTTATTCCTTCAGTAATGATACACAAGCGAGCACGTTAGCCATCTATGTTAGATACTTCAAGGAGCTTGCTACTTTGTTACCAAGCAAATTGGAGGACTCTTTATGGAGCCTGGCTTTTTGACACTATATAGGAACTTACCATGTAGGCTTCTCACTGTGAAATATGGCAGAAAAAACAGATCACAATGTTCTCATGAATGCTGTTTCTGTATTCAAATATATAACCACATCTATATTCATTCCAACATTTCAGGGATCCAAAATGAAGCAAATGTGCCACTTAAACAATAACAATTGAGGCGCCCACTCACTGAAGCACACTTATGCAACACACACCTCCCGCAGCAGAAGGATGTGTGGAGAGCATTCCGTAGGACATTCCACTGTAAGCCGGAGGGCTTTACTCCTTCCCTATTCTTACTTCCATTGTGCACAAAATCGTATCTACTTGATGGTTTCTAAACTTTAGAGATCGTTTTAAAGTAGAAAAGGCACACACACACACACACACACACACACACAGATGAGCCAAGAATAAAGGTAGAAGTTGGTGCTATCATGGGTTCAGCAAATACTTTTGAGAAGTGATGAATGAATATCAATGGATGAAGTAATGTGCCTATGATAATAATTTAGGTAACTAAAGAGTGGTTTGCCACAGGTAAGACAGAGAGCACCAATGCAAAGATAGATTGTGTTTTTTGATGTCCTAACATACTTATCTGTTACATATAAAACTGGGTTTTTACAAAGCCAGATGCTCTAACCCTGACACAGGACACTTGTTTATCTGCATAGTAAATTCTGAAATATTTGATGATAATAGCTGACATTTTCCTTATGGTAACTAAGAAATATTTTATTTACCAATGTTCTTTTAAAGTGCATAGATTATTTTATTATCAAGAACTTCATGAGAGAGAATAGTGACTGACAGTGATCAAGACCGTCGTTTTCTAATTAATCACTTTTTGTTGGAAGTATTGTAAACAGCAGAATTTGACCTAAAGATTAAACAAGTGGTTCACATAAAATAAACTAACGTATAGTAAAATTAGTTATTCAATAAAATGTGTTGAAGTAAAATTCTATAGAAATGCAGTTTATAAATTAAATATAGTTATTTTATCTAACACTATGACAAACTTGATATGGAATAATACATTGATCACACTGGATCCATCTATATATTAAATTGATCCAAATAAGATAGTTTGCATTCATGTGTGTAGCTGCATTGATATGTGTTGCATGCATGCATTTGTGCAGGTATGAGTGCAGGTGCATATGCCTATGTATGCACAGGTTCACATGCATATGTGTGTGTGTGCATGTGGAGGCCATACGTCAGCATTTGGGCATCTTCCCCAGACACTTTCTGCCTTGTTTTCTGAGACAAGATCTCCTAGAACTTAGAGCTTACAGATTTGCTAGACGGACAATGTCCATCTTTTACATGGATGCTGGAGATTTGAAATCAGACTCTCAGACGTGCACTAAGGGCTCTTTGCTTAGTAGACTATCGCCTCAGCCCCCAAGGAAAACAACTTCAATAAAATAAAATAGATCACATTGGTAACAAAAATATAGGTAGGCCAAATGTTTATGGTAATGATATGTATGTTTCTATGTTTCTAAAGATAGCATCAGATCTCTTGTTGGGGATCAAAGTGGCAAAATCAAAACAGCAGGGCTCAGTAAGGAATTCAAGACACAATAGTAGGCTTCAGGGTTTGTGCAGAGCTTGGAGGAGGCTGAGGCAGAGAGTGAGTCTGGGAGTACTTAGCATGTGAAAGCTAAAGTCCTCTCCAGGAGAGAAAGAAGCTTACCAAGCATGAGGGGCAGAAGGGCAATATTTGGGGCAAAAGGGAGAGATTATGATGTTATAAGCAGTAAGAGACTGATTTGTTTTGCCTCTTAGGATGCTGGTTCTCAAGATAGCAAAATGTAACATTGGCTTTCTCTTTCAAATGACACCCTGTTGTAACACTAGGGAAAGTATAGCATAGTAGTCAATAAACAGTAGCTCAAACTACCCTGCAGGTTCCACAACTATGTCATTTGAACGTAATATTTGGGAGGATACTAAATATCTAGTTGGCCTATGGTCACTGTTGTCTTGTTCTCAAATACAATAACCATCTGTTTAATCTTTTAGTTGTTTGATAGAATAAAACTCTTCTGGATGCCAGCCAAACACCAACCAGATTTCATCTATCTAAGGCATGTACCTCTCCGAAAAGTCCATCTCTTCACAGTCATTCAGATGAGCTGTCTCGGCCTTCTGTGGATAATCAAAGTTTCAAGAGCTGCTATTGTCTTTCCTATGATGGTATGAAACCTTCCTCAACTGATTTTCCCTTTCACTAATTTTGGGGAAACACATAAACTAAAACTGCAACAGTAGAGAGGCCTAGAATCAACTTTGAACAGTTACTAGAAAAGCCACGATAAACTTGGAAACAAAATAAGTATTTGCATGTCTCTGTTTCATCTAAGGTTGTTTGCTTGGTGTTGTTTTGTTTTGGCCATCCATAATGTAGTAGTTAATTGAAAGCAGGATGGACATTGTAAATTTAAAAAAAATTGCTTGAGGTATACTAACAAATATGACAAATCAGGGGAATTTTTAAAATGACATTTTATTGTATATTTCAAACAAATTTCAAATATATTAAAAAATATAGTGAATGTGAATGACCATCCCTAACTCAAAAGCTAATAGCATAGTAAGAATCTTCTAATGTTCACTTATCATGGTTCAAGCTTTTAATAATGTATTTAAGGAAGCGTGATCAAATATATTTTATAGCTTAAAACATTTCTTTCAAATGCCTTCACCACTGAATAAAATATTACATTTCACTCTGGTGCTTTGAGAAGGGAAGGAGAGGCCAGGCCGAGCTTTATGCAGATAGGTTTTCAACTCTTAGATTCTGACAGCCCTAATACAAAGTCGTCTGCATCTGCATCTTCTTTCTTTGTTTTCAGTTGTCTTCTTTTGTATTTTAAACTACTTTACTCTTTTCTTCAGGTGTTGGCACTGGTATTTGTGAGAAAGTTGATGGACTTCTTGTTTACCAAACGGGAACTTAGCTGGCTCGATGATTTAATGCCTGAGAGCAAAAAAAAGAAACTGGAAGATGCTGAGAAAGAAGTAAGTCAAAATGAGACTGACACTTTATTTAAGAGAGAAGAGCAACAGTAGCTCTTTGCAAAACTAACTTTTTCTATTTTTCATTAAATGATGATTACCAAATACAACAGGAAGAAAAATTTGGAAGTTTAATGTTTAAAAATATTGCTGGGGAGGGGATCTTACCTGAGTAAGCCAACCCTACAAGAAATATGCAAATGCCTTTATTTAGTTGCTCTCCAAATGATAAGGCTTATTTTTCAGAGTTCATGATCATGGGTGGGAGAAAATTACTGATCTGTAGCTGTTTCTGAGTTTCAGTCATATAACTATTGCTTTTTGATTGACTATGTTTGAAACAGAAACAATGTGATACCTCACTGTTGGTATTTTTTATAGTAACAGGTTTCAATCAGAGTTAAATAAAATTGTTATCCTTAAGACAGACAAAATATTTAAGTGGAAAGAAATTGACCTAATTTGCTTCTAAAATGATCGAAGCTTTAAAAATTATCTGAGTGTGTTGTGGGTTTTAGTTGTCTTCAAAGACCACTGAGTTACCTCATTCTGTTCATAAGAGAAGAGGATGAGAAGGGAGTTTTACGGAATATACAGAGGTCATGTGTCCACCTGCACCTTTTAGAAGACTATTTAACATGCCATTATTACAGTATGTAAGAGCTACATGGAATGTTAATGAAAACAATGAGGCATTCGACATTCGTTAACAGAGTAACTGAGTCCACACACCACAAAACACAAGACCGAAATAAATATTGTATACATGAAAAAGAAAGAAAACATTTTAGAATTGTGCTTTTTTTCCAGTTTTGTTTTCACAGGTGTTTACTAAAAGGTTTCAGCCTCTTTTCTATAGAATATTTTTGGGTCATCCATGTATTTCTTTTCTCCTACAGGTAAATTTTATCTATAAAAATGAAGTTTTTGTTTTTGCTCAATCATTTAGATAGCCCAGATTGAACCATAAATCCTGATCAAGTTTTAGTCAAAAGCATTCTACGAACGTAGCTTTATAGTGTGTGATTGATGGTTCCTTTTTCTATGGCATCCTCATGCACAATGGGGTATCTTCTTTCTGTATGAATGTTTCAATTTTCCAAAATGTTGTAGAAGGCATATGTAGAATCTTACTTCTAATAATGTTAATGCAGCATTAAAATATTGTGAAACTATTATTGGTTCTTTAATTTTCTGCTTATTATACACATCTAAGCCAATAGAGATCTTAAAATAACATTTTAACAATCCATAATAGTGTATTCCACCATGAATATTTTTATGAGGCTAATAGTTTGAAGGTAAATAATTTTGAAGACAAAATTTATTGCCAATGACTTTTCAATATCTTCCAGGTAATTATAACCCCAAAATTACTCATCTAGTAATGGACACACTATGTTTTCTTTATTGTCTTGCTTTTATTTCCCATCAAACATCTTGGCTGTATCTGATACAGGTAGAATATATAGAATATGGTAGAAGCACCCTCTTCCATAGACTACCATCCCTTCCATACTATATTCCTAAGGCCATTCTTAGCATGAAACCTTCTCAGAATTTCCTTTCTCTTAGTATTTGGAAAGCGCTTCAGAAAAATGCTGTGTAATCTCCCGAGCTATCTTATTTTCTCTAGAACTATAGAAAGACTGTTGGATTCTCCTGTTTGTTCGTGACATTCTAGAGAACAAGTTGACAGCAATCATAAATGTATTAGAGCTCGCCACTGAAACATTGCAGAGTGGTACTCAGCCAAAAGGTTTAACTGAGATATGATTATTGCTGATAGAATTAGCCATTCCTGTGTGTGTGTGTGTGTGTGTGTGTGTGTGTGTGTGTGTGAGAGTGTGTGTGTGTGTGTGTGTGTGTGTGTGTGTGTGTTTGTGTGTGTGTGATGGATGTGTTTGGGGAAATTATTAACCCCACTGAGACCTTGTATAGAGTTTCTAACCATTTTCCATCATTTCACACTCTGCCTTACTGTGCTCTGATCATGTTTACTGGTCTTTTTAACTTGAAAGTAAAGATTTTTAAGACCAACTGAATACCACTAAATTTCCTAAAACTTATACTTTCAACAAGGATATAAAAATAGAATAAGACTTACTGAGGGCAATTTTATAGTTGAATCCTTCAGTTCCAAATATGAGGGGGAACAAACCTTACAATCTATTTATGGGGATGGTTTAGAGATCCTGAAAATTTTACGTAGATTATGATGATGATACTTTTATATGATCCTAATTGCATAACAATAAATAGGAAGCCCAGTACTTCATTCAAGAAATAACCTATGCTCAAACATTGAAATACAGTTCTAAGGAGTGCATAGAGGACATTACTCCAACACAGTGGAGAGATGGAGGAAAGGGCGTGCAGAGACACTTATGTTCTGTTTGGAATTAGCACTGGAAAAGTAGAATCGGCGAGGAGTGGAGGAGGACATGCGGGGGATGACTCCAAAGCTCACATCCAAGGTTCACTTTCTACTTGAGGACCCAAATTTGGGTATTTTCTTTTCTGGAGCCCATGATTTCCCATGAAAGATATGATTGTTCTATAGCATCTTGTACCAATGCTCAGTGCTCCAAGAATGTGTGCAATAGAGCGGGTAATGGACAAGTTGTTCCGAAATGTTCACATTAATTGAGGAACTCTGATTGTGATCTGGCAAGATGATAAACGGCAGAAATGTCTCAGCATCCAAGACTTGAATTTAAAGTGGGCTCACCTCTTGTCCTTTTGATGATAGTTACAAGCTTGTACCTTTATCCTCCAGGGTTTTCCTATCACTAGCCCATTTCTGGACTTATGGCTCCAAGAAAACATTCATATGACCTTAAAATTCAATAATGAGTTAAGCAGAATAAATAGCTACACAGGCCAGTCCAAGGTCGCAGAGCTTCTGTTCCAAATTTTCATGTACTTCATGCATATGCATATGCATATGCTTCGGTTTTTAGGAAGAAAGGATTATAATCAGGGTAGAAATGAATATTGGAACCCTGACATTTTGCACATTGCTCTGTGCAAAGGGAAGCCTGCAGAATCAATTCTGGATGTCCAAATGTGCTCAGAGTACCAACATGCCTGCCTTCCTTCTTCAGTATCCTCCAGGACATTACACACAGGACAGAAGGACCGCCACTAAATGCAGAAAACTCCAGCAGAATGTTTGCTCTGGGGTGGAGAGCAAGGGTACAGGCGGTAGGTAGAGGCTGGGAATGCAAGTCTGTAGAAGTGTTCGTATCTATACCTTCTTCATTACTGAGGCATCCCTCTAACACACACAGTATAGAGGAAAACAGAAAGAAGGCACGTGGAGCCGTGATCATGAAAAATTCCAAGAAAGTACAATCCAAAAATAAGCACAATTAAACAAATTACAGCAAACGCTTTACTTCTTAGAAAGGTAAGAATTGGCTGTAGGTTTAGGAAGCATGTCCTCATTACTGACACAGATAAGTGCTTTTATATATATAATTCAACCGAAGAGTGGGGCAAGTGTGTTCTCTCTCCTGCAGCAGCACTTTCCCAAAATGTGGTTCCAGCAGCCCTGCTGCACCAGCCAGCACCTTGCAATATTTTAAGAATGCAAATTCCTAGGCCTGTTCCATCGAAGCCAGAGTGAGAGCCAGCAATCTGTTTTCTTAAGACCTCCAGGTGAATTGACATCTGAGATAAGCCTTTTATTAGACTCACGGAATCTCAATCTCTCTAATACAGCTAAGCTCTTAGTACAAGATTATCGTGTCAGAATTTTTGCACTTAGAGTAAGTTAGGTGATACTTAAAGGTCCTGAATCAGGTCCAGAGAGAGTGAGGCTATCAGCAGTTACAGGTGCTGCCCATCAAGCCGTCCACCCAGATCGAGTCCTAAACTCACAGTACAGAAGGAGAAAGCAAACTGCTGCAAACTGTCTTCTCACTGCCACATCCCCCCTTACACACACACATGCACACACACGCACGCGCGCGCATACACACACATACACACGCACACACACGCACGCACACACGCGCGCGCACGCGCGCGCACGCACAGTCGTGCACACACATACACACACGCGCGCGCGCGCACACACACACACACACACGCGCGCGCGCGCTTGCTTCAGAATGTTGCTGAGTCAAATTCTGATGCATCCGTGGACTTAGAATTCTATGTCCCACTCCATTTTTACCTTTGAAGGTTTTATTCTTTTATGTTACCAACTCTTTAATCTATTGGAAATTAAATATAATCCTTTCGTCGTTCCTTCTTTCCTTCCTTCCTTTCTTCTTCTGGAGGAGGACTCTTTGATTTCCCTCTCCTCAATGTTGAACATTTTGCCTAAGGTTACCCCCATTGAGTCCTTAGAGTCTCCCACCTCCTGGGTCTCTGGTATTTTCTAGAGGCTCCCGCACCTCCCATCCCTGAGGCTGCTTATCTCTATTCATTCTGTTGGTCCTCTGGGCTTCTCTCCTGTCCTCCCATATCTTACCCTATACCCCTTTCCCCACCCTCTCCTGTCTCCCACCTATGTCTCTCCCTCCCTTTGCCTCCTGTGGTTATTTCTTTCCCCCTTCTAAGTGGAATTGAAATATCCTCTCGTGTGTCTTACTACTTGTTACACTTCTGTACTTTCTGGCTAATGTCCACTGATCAGTGAGCACATACCATGCATGTCCTTTTGAGCCTGAGTTACTCACGCAGGATGATATTTTCTAGTTTCATCCATTTGCCTGCAAAACTCATGATGTCCTCATTTTTCACAGCTGAATAGTCTGAAAAGTATTCCATTGTATAATTGAACCACCTTCTCTGTATCTATTCCTCAGTTGAGGAACATCTGGATTGTTCTCAGCTTCTGTCTATTATAAATAAGGATGCTATGAACATGGTCATTTATTGCATTTAAATTACATGCCTATGTACTGCCTGCAGCCCAGCACAGTAGTCGAGAGAATGAAATGGTGGGTGCTTCCCAAGTTCTTCAGGCCTTATTTGCCTCCTTAATGAAGTGTTGAACATGAGTCCTGACTCTCCTCCAGTCCTTTAACAAAGCATCAGTTACAGCATCACCAAGTGTTTACTCCCTGTAATAACTTAAGTACCTTTGTAAACACTGCCTCTGCTCTTGTTTATAAATTGAGATTTTTTAATGGCTCCCACATAGATACAGACCTTGTCCCCAAAGTGACTATAAAGCTGAAGTTACCTGCCTTACTGAAGGTAAAGGACAGGGAACGTGTCAGGTACTGTAATATAACAATTTTAATTTTAATTTTAAAGTTCAGACTCAGGATAAAATATCATTCAGTTTATCAAACACTAATAGCTGATGGGTTATATTTTCCATATCAACTCAGCACGGGCCTTTGTGTTTAATGAAGCTACTCGCTCACTGCCTTGAAAACATTTCACTAAGTTCCATCCGTTATGCTTGTCTCACATTCTCATCTTCCTACCTAAAGTTTCCTCTTCTCTCCATCTAGTCCTGTGCTCTCTGTGCTAATCCTTTATTTCCTTCGAGAATAAGGCTCATATCTTCTTTTACTTTTGTATTTCAGTACCTTATAGCCAAATATCATATAGGCCATGTAAATATTCATTCATTAAGAGAACTGATTAGTACTGTCTATTAATCATCTTTGAGGTGTGCCTAGAACATAATGCAATGAGCGCAATTGAGTAGATTCCTTTTTTAATGAGTCAGTTTTCCTGCTCTTTACTGGATATGGATTTACTTGTTTCCCTCTTACTTCATATCTAAGAACTGTTTTGGTAATCATCTTAATTAAAGTATTGTCTTAAAATCATAGCATAAAAGATTTCCAGCGTCTTGTTGGCCAAGCCCTTCCTTTGTGTTTGGATGGCTCGTTGTTGGATCGTTGATGGATCCTATGTGATGACATGCTAAATGGAAACCATGTTAAGCATTTCTACAGTAGTTATCTGGTTAGTTTCATTCGACTTGTGTCTTCTTGATGATGAGAGCCTGGGCGGGAAGCCTGTGCCTGATTTAATGGCTCTTCTATGAAAAGCCACCATTTGTGCCTCTCCAACAGTGCTGCTTGGCTTACAGCTGTCCCTCCATCACCAGGCCCAGGCCCACCCAGCTCCCTCTGGCACCGGGACGGCAGCAGTGGCTGCTCTGCCACCTTCACTGCAGATAAGCACGGCTGGGAAATGCTATCTTTAGAGGTGATGAGATTTTATTTGGATAGAATGATGACTAGTATAAAACCCACACATACTAACGAGCCTCAGATACAAAATAATTATTGAAAGCACTTTGAAAGAAAAGCGGAAAATTATCAAGGAAAACATTATTCACAAACTTTAGCCCCGGTCCTTGCTGCTAATGGGTCTGCCTGCTGTTGTTGTTGCCAGGTGACACCAGTGCTGACCATGCCCTCATTCCCTTCCATTTGTTTTGCATTTCAACCTTTATTAAATCTTTCTGGTTTGGCCAAAAGAGATGCTATGTGTCATCTGTGAACAACCAAAGACATATATATTTTGTTTACATCTTAGTTTGCCATATATAGCCTTTGGAATTACTGAGGGTCCATTTATGTTCCTCCATATACAAGAATATAAAAAACAACATTTTCCATCTGAATGGAAATATATGTTCTGACTCAGACTCCATGGTGTTCATATACCCATATGCCTTGATAGCCTAAGTTGCAAGGAACACCTCATTCTAGGCTGCAGATTAGCTCTTCTTATAGTTAAATGAGTTATTTTAACTAATGATCTTTTTGTTGTAAATTGAGTATAAATTGTTTCCCATAAGCTTGTGTATTTGAATGCTTGGTCCCAGATGATGACACTTTCTAGACGATTATGAAACTTTTAGGAGGTGAATCCTCTAGAGCAAAATGGCTACTGGTGGTGGACCTTGAGGTTTTAGAGCCAAGACTCACTTCTTGCTGCCCTCTGCTTCCTTAATGCTGATGCTGTGTAGCCAGGTCCCTCACACTCCTGCCAGCATGTCTTCCCTGACATAATGGACTATATCCCTTGGTAATCCCTGATTCCCATCAGGTCTTTGTTCACAATATTGAGAAAAATAACGTGGAGATTTGTTATAGAGGGATAAGGCCTGACCACACAGCTGCTGGCCCACAGAACAGGTTTGTGTGAGGAATGTGCAGGAATTTGGAATAGGACCAGAAAAATACTAGTACAGTAAGCAGACCTTTACTGGCTAATCTGGTAGGAGTTCAGAAGGCCATAATGCTGAAAGAAATTGGACAATAGAAGACCAACTAACTCCTAAGGGTTCAAAGGGAACACGGATTCCACTGAGTTGGACCAAAGACAAATTATGTCATATTCTGCCAAAGAACTTGGTTGAATTCAGCCTTTCTAAAATCTGAATATGAAAGTAATAGACTCAACTTTTGGGGGGGAAAAGGTCAAAATTGTGTGGGTATCTAGACTATTATGGTTATTACTTATTGCTTTTACCCAGGTCTATAATATAGCAGCTAGTGGAACAGAAAGCTATAAAAACTGTTCAGTTTGTTGGGAACTGTGAGCTTACAGTTATATACAAGGCTGCGGCTGATATGCCATTATAATTATTAGAGGTTAGCACCATTAAAAAGAAATCTTATGCTGTGTACAGAGACAAGAGAAAGGGTAACTTGAAGGTGAGACTCCATCCATATTAGACTTCACCTTGTGAATATGGAAATCTACTTTTAAGACTATATCTAAACTGAGACTACGTAGTCACTGAAGGCATTGCCCCTTGAAACAAACGTCTACGTGGGTGTTTCCATAGGGTCGGTATACAGAGCTGATACAGCTCTATCTGTGGGTATTTCCATAGGGTCGGTATACAGAGCTGATACAGCTCTATCTTGTGCTGGTTGAAGGACTTGGCAGAACTGTGTTGTAGTAGTTGGATAAGCATGTGAGTTACAAGAATAAGAGACTCAGTGAAGTTTTTGCCAAGATTTCTGAAGGCCTCTGAGGCAAAGAAATGTACCACAGGGTTTGAATCCCTAAAAAGGAGGCCGAAGAAAGAAATATATGAAGCTGTGAGGTTGGAGGTTGGCTTATAAAGAAAGCCTCATGTGGTAGATAACAGAACCAGAGGGTTACTTCAAAGGAAACCATGGAGCAGGTAGTGGAGTTACCAAAGAGAGGCGATGTAGGCAGTGAAGCAGGAGAGATGGGACTGCTGGAGCCCTTTGAACCACAGGTGTTTCAGGCGCTGGACATGAAGCTATAGGATCTCATATTTGTCTTCCTGCGTTTTGATCTTACTTTTGCAAGATCTTTCCCTTTTGTATCCCATTAGAAATGGGGATACTTGCAGCTAACCACTGGACTGAGCACAGGTACCCCAATGGAGGAGTTAGAGGAAGGGCTGAAGGAACTGAAGGGGTTAGGAAGAACAACAATATCAACCAATCAGACCCCACCAGACTCCCAGGGATAAAACCACCACCCCAAGAGAACACAATGATGGACCTATAGCTCCATCTGCATATGTAGCAGAGGATGGCCCTATCTGGCATCAATAGGAGGAGAAAGCACTTGGTCCTGTGAAGGCTCGTTTCCCCAGTGTAGGGGAATGCCAGGGCATTGAAGTGGGAGTGGGTGGGTAGTAGTGGGAGCATCCTCAAAGAAGCAGGCAAAGGGGCATGAGATGGGGGAAAGGGGATAACATTTGAAATGTAAATACATAAAATATCCAAGAAAAATAAAATTAAAAAAGAGATAGAGATAGTTAATCTGTACCATTGTGTGTTGAAAGTATTTAACTTGCCTTTATATTATATAGGGGTTCAAGTTAAGCTATTTTCTTGAGTCTCAAATATAACCATGACGCTGTGGTAAAATAGAGCGGAGTGATCTCGTCTAATTATAAAATGTCTTCTATAGCCATGTGTGTTTGCAAACTCATTTTCCAGTTAGTGACACTTTTTAGAGTATTGTGGAACCAGAACAGACTGAACCCTCACTAGAGGTTAGTGGGAGACCCTCAGGTTTCATATTTATAGTTGAGCCTCACTTCTGGTTTAGCCTCTACTTCCTGACTGCTTATGGTAGGTACCTCGTGTTCTTGCCACCATGCCTTCCCTACTGTTATCTGTAAGCCGAAATCACACTCTTAAGTTGGTTCTTGTCGGATATTAAGCCACAGGAGTGAGAAAGTGACACATGCACTATTCACCTTCTTCTTCTAAGAACACTGTCCATGACAAGGGTAAAGTGGGCTTTGAAAGAAACCAACTACTTCTAAAGCAGCACAGAAAGTGAATAGAATTATTTTCTTGGACATGAGGAAGTATTAGTCCCATGGAGTGTAATGCACAGGTATCTGAGGGGAACATATAAGCAAAGTTGGTAGAAGAGCTCATGGGGGCCCCTTACATTATCCACAGCATAGATGACCTGGAACTTCTACGGCCATCGTAGCTGAAGTAGCCTCAGAGGGGCCTGCCTTGATCAGCAGGCTGGGAGAGTGCTGTACAGTCACAAGTTAGCCAGCTGCAGAAGCACCTGAGATCACTTCATCACTTGAAATTATATTAAGTATGGCATTCAACATTTTGCCCATGGGAATAATGGCACTAAGCCAATGCCATCTCTTTACCAACTGGTAAACTAGTTCATTTAGGCCAATTGAACTAAACTGAGTTTAGGCAGCTGCTTTAAGTTGGTCTCATTAATAGTACCAGTCCTGTTTCGTCAGTCCATTTCCAGTGGGCAGGAACACCTGGTTCCTTGAGTCTGCACATCTTAGGAATCTCTCCCAGGAGTCAGACCCACAAATCTAACATTTAAAAATGGCCCTAAATAATGAACTAGGCCAAGGCCAGATGTAAATGAATGCCTTAAATACTACTGTGTGTATACACCCAATCTACATATATGATATCTAGACCTATATAATGCATGTAAAATTTTAATGGTACTGTCATTGAAAAATAAATAAGACTTGTGTACATGATTGCCATAAGCTTATCTTCATCTCAAAAGTTCATTGATTAAAAATCTTATAAATGAAGAAAATGTGTACAAGAGTATATTAAGTCTTTTCACCTTTTAGAGAAGGATAGAATATTGCTGTTGTAAGAAGAAATATAAAGCATGAAACAAAAACTTAATATACATCTAAATGGAGGGTATTTGTTTATTACTTCCTCATGGCGAGTTACAAATCTGCCTTTCTGTGGAAGGTTACAGGTACAGGTTTATGTGCACATATATGTATGTTCGTACATACATGGTCAATATCAGGTGTCTTTCTCTATCATCTTCTATTCTAATTTTTGAGCGGGGTGTATGTCTTGGAACCTGGAGCTCACTGATTGACTAGGCTAGTGGGAAAAATGCTGCAGGGCCTTCCCTGCCTCCTCCCTCCGCACTGGTGGTGCCGACCCAGTGTGGTTTCTGGGGATCTGAACTCAGGTCCTCATGCATGCGTAACAGGTACTTTGTTTCAACACATATGAGAAGGGATTTTCTGACTTTTTGCAAATCTCTACAGCAATTCTCAAAATGTGGTCCCAGGTCAGTGTAATCAACATCACCTGGACTTTGTTAGAAATGTACAGAATCAGAACCTCTAGGGGTGGGACCCGTGATGCTTTTAGCACTGCGTGCAGACAACTGTAAGGTAGAGTTTGAGAATCAGTGCTCTGCATATGTAACCCTCACCTCCTCCTAGCAGAGAATTGGGGGGATGTAAATTCAATTTATAAAACCAAAGTCTCAGTGCAGCATCCACACTCAAGTTCCTGTACAATTTAGGCTGCTTCTTTAATGTGCTCGGGAATTAACCATGTTTTGCCTTGAGTGACATGTAGGAGATTGTCGTTAGCATTTAAATTACTTCGTGTTATGAGACTTTCCTTAATTACTGTGTTCTTAGTCGCTGAGGCTTTATTGAAAGGACCTGTGCTAGCATTAATAAGTGCAAACAAAGTGGAAGGTCCTGAGGTTAATGAGATAATAAAACATTAATCTGTGTTTCTTCTTTAATGTAAAATAGAGACCCATCAGGTTCACTTTATACATGTTACATTTGTCATTCCAGGAAGAACAAAGTATGCTAGCCATGGAGGACGAGGGCACAGTACAACTCCCACTGGAGGGACACTACAGGTAAATAGACGCTTAAACCACAGCAGTGAGAGCCTTAGAATGTGCCTGTTCTATTCAGCTTAAGAATTCCATACCTATGCAGAAGTTATTCAGGTGGCATTAAAACAACAAAACCTAAGACCAAAAAACAAATTCTATTCCAGTGTTCTGCCAGCAATCGCCAAAAAATAAATAAATGAAAATGGTCTCTCTCTCTCTCTCTCTCTCTCTCTCTCTCTCTCTCTCTCTCTCTCTCTCTCCCTCCCTCCTCCCTCCTCCTCCCCTCTCTCTCTCTCTCTCTCTCTCTCTCTCTCTCAAAAGTAACCCTTTATTGAGGGAGATCAGTGTATATTCTCAAGTGAATTCTCAGGGAACTAGTTTTATAACATGCCATTCTAAAAGTGCTCAGTGGTCCAATTGCATGCTAGCTTGAAATTCATAAGCAACCTTTGTGTGTGAGATAATAAAAACAGTTCTGTCCCCTTAAAGTTTAATTTTGCTTAATTCAGAATTCTCTAAACCTTTTCCCCACATAAGTCTGTCTCCTAATATCATGAGATATTTGTTTTTTATGTAATGCTTCTTGGAAATTGATTGATCTATTCTGAGATTCCAGGAGGTTCCATTTTCAAGGAGGCTGGAGGCACTAAACACATGTTTTCTAACTGAGCAAGGCTGAGTCCTGGTGCTTTGTTCAGTAACTGGGAGATTTGCTGTCCTCTTGTGAACAGCCACCAACAGAGGTGACATGAGGCTAGCTCAGGAGTTTCGTTAACATGATTTTTCCATAGTAAAGTATGCTAGTTATATGTACTCAAAAATAGTGGTATTTTTGTAGTTACAAAGTTGTCACTTGTTCTGTGATTAGTTTATGCTGCCATTTGATTATGTTTTTACTCTTGGGAAGTTTTGAAGCATCATAAACGTTTTCTATAATTGTTGTAAATGTAAAGTTTAAAAACGAACTAAACCAACCAGCTAAACACCAGCATAGAATCTAATACTGTATGCTCCCAGCTGTATGGGAAATGCACAGGCTGCATTCGCTTTCAAACAAATAATTACTGAGTAAGTGGGTTGCAGTCCTAGTCAAGCAAATCATTATTGGTACATCCATGTGTGTGAAAGAGCATACCCCTAAACGGGGAGCCGCGTCTCTCGCTCCAATGGTGGGATGGGGTGCCCCCAGGAATCACGAGTAGCCATCTTGATGTAACAGCAGGAGGTAGCTTTTACTAACGAGATCCCGGGTCTTAAGGGATCCCGGGTTGATACGTGTCCCCACAGGAGACACAGGAATCGACCCGAGCTTCCAAACTCAGGGGTTTATATAGGGGACATTCGCGGTTACACATGATTGGTCAATTCAAATGGTGCACAGTTACTTTCGGCGCGAAATTACATCAGCAAGGTGTACGTGCTCTCTAGCAGCTCGGCAGGCAGGTAGGGTGGCTCATCTCACTCAGGGGAGTGAAGGAAGGGGAGGGGATGGCTACAGATGGTCAATGTCCTTGGGGCTGATAGCTGGTTTGGCAGGTCCTATTTCTAACACCCTCTCAGGCACGTCCTAACTTTTTGAAATTTTAATTCTTCATGTGCAGCTCTGTCTGACTTTCGAGTAAGCAGCTGTTAACCAGTGATCTAGAATCCTGCTGTTGCATACATTGTATCTAAGAAGAGTAAAGGATAACGACAGAGCACAGAAATATGCACAGCTAACAGAGTTGTACATGGCAAAAAGAAGAATAGGAAGACAAAGCAAACAAGGGGAAGGTTTAAGAGGCAGAAGAGCAATTTAACATATCCGCAGCACGGGCATGCCTGAGCAGGCGAGATTAGGATAGAGTTGGAAGCAAAAGTTTGATATCTGGGATGAATTAAGAAAACTGTAGCCCAACTCCATATCTATACATTAGAATATTTTCTTTAGATTTTTCATATGCTTTTTTTAATTGAGAGACTTAGTTATGTGCATTGTTACTCCTTTGATGTCAAATATCAGATATCTTGCATATCATATGTTTACATTATGATTCATACCCATAGCAAAATTTCATGAAGTAGCAATTAAATAATTTTAGGGTTGGGGATCACCACAACATGAGGAACTGTATTAAAGGGTCTCAGCATTAGGAACGCCGAGCTTCTCTAGACTGTTCAAAACAGTCTGGGGACTATTAGAATGTGGCTACAGATCGGTAAGCAGATGGAAGATAACAAGAGGTGAGGTCAGAAGGAAGGAAGGCACGGAGTATTTTAGGCATCTGGGACAGTGGCAGCCACTGCAGGGTTGGAGGAGATGAAGAAGGGATCCACCAGGCTGCAAATGATAGGGACTAGTGACTGAGCAACAACAAACACAGAAACTGATCTGTGACCTGGGATGGACTAAGGGGACTGTAGCCCAAATCTTTATCTATACAACTTGACTCTTTTCTTCAGATTCTCAAATATGTTTTTAATAATTGAGATAGTTGGTTAATGCTTCTATATTTTAATTATTAAAAATTTGCTATTTTAATAAACAAATGGGACTGTTATTCAACCTTAAAGAATAGAAATGTAGGCATCTTGAACTGTATGGATGGACACTTTCAGACAAAGTGAGCCAGTGACACACACACACACACACACACACACACACACACACACACACACACACACACACTGTGTGATCCATTTTCCATCGGTACTGAAAAGTCTCAAAGCATTAGACACAGAATACGCAGTGCAGATTGCCAGGGAAAGGGGCAGGAAAAAGGAGGAAGAAGAGAGTTGATTAATAGATATAAATTTCAGTTTGATGAAATGAAAAAATTCTGGAGACAGATGCTAGAAGTAGGCTCTAAGTTGTAAACACCTTTTATAACTTTTAATTGTACACTTTAAAATATTTTAGATGAGAGCTTTATGTTGTATTTGCTTTACTATTAAAATATTGATAAAATGTTTTAATACTTATAAAATTGTCTTTTATTCCTCTCTCTCTTCTCTGCTCTCTTACCCTCTTCTCCTTTGTCCCCTCTCTCCCCACTCCCCATCCCCCTTCCCTCCACGTGCTCGTGGCTGGCCTTTACTTCTCCCCTCTTTTACTCTTCTCTCATTTTCCGCGTGGAAAAAAATTGATAAAATGTTTTACATACTGATAAAATTGTCTTTTATTCATCTTCCCTAACTGAATGTCCCATTACTTACTTATTGTAATATAAATATATTTTGTTTTGGGTAAACTCCTATCTAGAGACGACCCGTCTGTGATCAATATTTCTGATGAAATGTCAAAGACTGCCATGTGGGGGAACCTTCTAGTCACTGCTGACAACTCAAAAGAAAAGGAGTCACGCTTTCCTTCTAAAAGGTTGGAATTTTGAAATAATAAGGTTATATTAATTAATATTTTATGGTATAAATTCACCAGATTGATTCAACAGATACTATTGATTTTAATAAAAATTAAAGTTAAAATATTTCAGATTTTTTTTCTAAAGGGAGAATGATAATTTTTATAAGCATTATGCTTCTCACTCAGTGTCTTCCTTTCAAATTAAAGCTCACTCCAAAACTATGACAGTGGGGGGGAAATGGAGCTGTTAATGACCCCGTGCATGACGGTTTTGAACATTCATTCTGGCCCACTCTTTGTTTGTGTGGTTTCATGGATTTCATCACACATTCCCAGGACTACTGAGGCTCCCCACTTCTTACTCCTTTGTGGTAATGATTTGGCACATGAAATGGTCATTCTACATTTACTTGATTTCCAGTTCCCTATTTTCAAGTTCCTGACAAGGTCCCCTAGCCTTACCCTGAACATCCATCCATTCTCATCTGTCTGTAGACATGTGAGCAGTCCTGTAGCTGTGCATGCTGAGAGAGGAAATGTTTTTAAGCAGTAAGAGAATCCTGGTATTTCAGTGGAATTTCCCAGAATTTATAAATGAGTTTGGACCATACCAGGCAGCCATCTTAGATGCTGAACAGAAGAGGAAAGTTCTGTGTTATGCTAGTTTTGCTTCTCATAAGAAAACGGTTGATGTTTGGGGATGGTGTGATAATGATTTTATTTATTTATTTTTATAACCTTACATTAACTTTTCTACTTAATTTTATATTACATTCTTTTGTCATAAGCTCCCCTTCCTAATCACTCTAGAAGCTGATTCCCCAAAGGTAAGATCTTTTCCCTCAAACCTATTCCCTGGTTGCATTTCCTTATGTTAAGTGGTGTCTTCTGGAAACCCGGTCAGCCTGTGTCATCTGTGTGAGTTTTGGGGAGGCAAAAGGCCTGGAGCGTCTTGGACTCCAATCCAATGCTAGTCTGATACATACGGTGGTTTATATCTACTCAGTTCTTTAAAGGGCTCTGAGAGATGAGGGAACATTTCCCCTTAATGTATGCAAGTGTATCACATATAAAAAAAACAGGCCTTACAGAACCATACCGAGCAAGCAATAATAGCAAATTGGTAGATTGGGAAAAGAAAATTTGTCCCTTTAATTTTGAAAATTGCAAATCTGGGAGCTTCCATCCATGTTGCTGTGGTATATCCAAACTTTCAAACTTCATGAAACACAATATTGGAGCCATGGGCTACATAGCGAGACTGCATTAGTCTTTGTGGGAACCTCTTATTGCATGTTTTTGTCACCCCAAAATGGCATGCTGCTTCCGTGTCATCTCTGTAGCAAGCAGAGTAAACAAGACAGCAATCATCTTCACCCCAGGAGCTGGGGTGGTCTTTCCTTCCTCTCTCCCTCCTTTCCTTCTTCCATTGGTTGACTGAATTCCACTGATTATACTCTCTAAATTCTTTAAAACAGACCAAAGGAGGGTGATATAAGCTTCTTAACAGACTATTTCTAAGACTTTTGAATGATGTCTTTGAACAGGCCAGCATGTATACCCCTGCTTGGATTTAGCAGCAGCGATGTTCATTCTAAAACATGATTTAGCATTCTTCATTCAAAATCCTACTTAGAGACCCTTGTAGTCATCTTCACAGTCATTGAGTTTTGTCAGAAATCCTAAAAGAAAATCAGAGTAACAACAGAGCGATTTGAGTCCATGGACAGTAAAAGTTGACATTTCTCCCGTTCATTTTAAAATATGAAATCTAGGTTGATGGACTCCAAATAAAATGCCACTCATGGGAACTGAGTAGAGAATTTGAGACAAACTTCCAGGTGCTTTTCATCGTGAACTATGGGGGCCCATAGTCCAAAGTTTCCTGGTTTTCTTTGTATTGAGCAAAAGCTTTATACTACTATGTGATACTACTATATGTGCTTCTTAAAGTCAATATAGAGTCAAATGGTGCCCTTTACTGGAAAACCTAGTTGTTTTAAAAGTCTAGTTCTAAGGAGACCATTATTCATACTGGTGTAGTCATGAGTTTCTTGTTCGATTTTTTAGTTATATAGTGATATAATGTCAATTTTAGAATGAAAGTTAAATCTAGTGCCCCCTCCCCCCTAATTCACTCCCCCCCCCCGTGTGTGTGTGGGGGGTGTGGGTGTGTGTCTGTGTGTGTGTGTGTGTGGGGGGTGTGGGATGTATGTGTGTGGGTGTGTGTGGGGTGTGTGTGTGGGTGTGTGTGTGTGTGTGTGTGTGTGGGTGTGTGTGTGTGTGTGTGTGGTGTGGGGGGTGGGGATGTGCCAGGGGGTGTGTGTGTGAGGTGTGTGGTGTGGGGGGGTGTGTGTAACCCATGTTTGCCTTAAACCTGTGATGTCCCTAAATGTGCTGCTCTGCCTTCGCTCGCTCTCTGATGTGATATAATTTATGTCTGTTAGTTGCTAGTGTCTTCCTTCTCACACTGAAAGAAAGGAAGTGGCTTTGAGAAATTCTAAAACCATCGATATTAATAGCAATGATACCCTTCTGAAGCAACTGCCTCCCCTCAACATCTGCTAAAGACAGCGAAATGTGACAAAGAACTCTGCACATTTGCTAGATGGCACCGTCACAAAGGAGGCCACAGATTACTGAGACACATATCTCCAGCCACCCAAGCTGACTCCACACATCTTCTGACCTACCCTTCCCCCAGTCATTTTCCACTTCATTCCTTTCCATAACGTACCTCAGAAGCTTAAGTACTTGTGCAGAGGAGCTTAGAACAGCAGTGTCCTCTCATTTGTTTTGCTTATACACTGTTTTTAGAAATATCACGTGTAGTTTGACCAGAAGTAGAGGCAGGAGCTGACTGACCCCAGCTCATTCTGAGGACGCCTGCGTTGGTCCTGGCAGAGCAGTGCCATGCGTGCACACCAGTGCTCCTCTGCGGCTTCTTGTTTTATGGACTTACATTTTATCTCCATCTTCTGACTGCCTTGCTGGGTAACTAACATGAAATATATTAACTGTAAAGTTCTAAGAACTAACTTTTAAACTCAACACTTAAAGTCCAAGAAACTGTGAGATTAAAAACCGGATGCAGGCACTGAGAGTCGCAAGTGGTTTGTATCCTGCACTTGTAAGAACTCTTCCAAGCAAGTTAGAGGTGATAAGTTGCGCCTAGGGAACTCTTTATCAGTCTCTCCAAAAATAGTAGCCCAGCTTATCCTGATATGGCAAAGGCTTAAAGGGCCTAAACTAAAAGCATTAAGAGAATTCTGCTCCTATTTGCTAAGCATTCTGTGTAAGAATGATATCTTTAAAATCACGAATCCAATAAGACATGTTTGTAATCACACTAAGTACTTTGTGAGCCCATTTGTCTCCTTCGAAAGGCACCACTGTTGACCATTACAGCAGGTGGTGGTTGGAATCTGCCCCTCTGCTCTGAGCAGGTCGCCTGGTCTCCTGGGACAGCTCAGCCTTCAGTTATGTTACTTGTGTGGTTCCTGTCAACTGCTGTCAATAATTCCAAAGATTACCTCTGTTTATATGTATTTTAAATATGTAGAGTCATGGGATACTTGTTATTTCATATTTTTTTCATTAATAGTATATGATTAATATTTTACAAACCATATTTAACTTGGTAAAACTATATGCCATCTAGCAGTGACATGTTTTAGTTTCCTACTGTCACACACTTAGACAACTTCTAATCTTCGTTTGTTTGATTTTTAAAAGACTTACCATCATCATAATCTTCCTCTTCCTCCTTCTCCTCCTCATTATCATAAAGACAGGGTCTCACTATATAGTTCTCACTGGCCCGGATCTGATCTGTAGACCAGGCTGGCCTACAACTTGGAGCCTAGTTGCCTTTGACTCCTGCGTTCTGGGATCAGAGGTGTGTGCTATGCCTGGCTCAATCTATTTTATTTTTAATGATGTGTATGTGTCTGTGTTTAGGTATATGCTTATGAGTGCCGGTGCCCAAGGAGGTCAGAAGTTAGAGGTGATTCTGAGCCAGTTTACATGGGTGCTGGCCACCCAACTTGGGTCCTCTGCAGGACAGCATGTGCCCTAATGCTCTTAGCCATGGGTCCTCTGCAGGACAGCATGTGCCCTAATGTCTGAGCCATGGGTCCTCTGCAGGACAGCATGTGCCCTAATGTCTGAGCCACGGGTCCTCTGCAGGACAGCATGTGCCCTAATGCTCTGAGCCAGAGCCAACGCTCTAGCCCCTTGTTTGCTTTTATATTTATAATTATATTATAATAATTAATTTCAATAAGATAAAACAAAAGCCAGCATATTGGAATTGGAAAAACAAAACAAAACAAAACAAAACAAAAAAACCAGGAGGGAAGGAGCCCAGGGAAAGCAGAGGCAAGAGCGCCATTGGATCGCGCACTCAGCATTCCTATTACAAACACTAACCTGGAAGCCATGATATTTACTCAGAGAACCTACCTGATGCAGACCCACGCGGGCCCTGTGCATGCTGCTTCAGTCTCTATGAGTTCATATGAGCTTTGGCCATAATTTATTTAAACAGCTTTGTTCCCATAGTGTCCTTCAGCCCCTCTGGTTCTTATAGCCCTTCCGCCTCTTCTGCAAGGTTTCCAGAGCCCTGAGGGGAGAGATTTGATAGAAGCATCCATTTTGAACTCTCTCTGCATGTCTGGCTGTGGGTCTCTGTATTTGTTCCTATCTACTGCTGGTGGAGACTTCTCTGAAATGGCTGAGCAAGTCACTGATTTCTGAGTATAGTAGTGCTTCAGGAGTCATTTTCTTGCAACATCGTGGTTTTGTTTGTTTCTTGTTTTATTTTTGAACAGCAGTTTTCTGTTTTATACTAGGCTGCTGGGCTATTTGGTCACAGGTTCTTGGTCACCCAAGCAGTGTTGGGCATGGGTTCCACATTGGTTGGTTACCTCCAGAGGCCTTGTGCCACCACTCCTCAGCATACGAAGCTGGCACAGCAACACTGTAGATTAAAGAGTTTGTGCCCGGTTGGCGTTTATGTTTCTCTTTTGGTAGCTTGAAGAGCACCTTCCTGTACCAAAGAAACTAGCGTGTAGGGTAAATGCTCTGTGTAGGCACCAGCTCGAGGTCTCCTCCACAGCTTCCTGTATAGTTCAATGGAAACAGTTTCTCAAAAACCGCACTTAGCTCACAGTTAGTGAATAACCTCAATGCCTTGTGAAATGGATTCCCAAGTATATTTCCTTCAGTGGCATCTGTCAGTGCTGGGAAAAGGAGCATTTTTCGGTGATTTAAAAATATATTTATGAATTTGTTATTCTTTGAAGTTTTATACCATATCTTTTTATCACATTCATACCCAACCTTTCCCCAACTCCTTTCTGATACTCTCCCAGATCACTACTCCAAACTTTGTCTCCTCTTTAATTTACTATGCCATAGACTTCTGTTTATGCTGTCAAAGTCCCTGGGTGTGTGGCCGTCCACTGGAACATGGTTGGCCTATCCGACTAGGCTCCTGCTTCTGCGTCTTCATCCCTCTCACCTCTGTACTTCCTACATCCTTCTCCTATCAGGAATCTCCTTTGCTGTGATTTCTTTGGCCTGAGCCTTTCCCCCACTTTTTGGCAAATACTTGTCAGAACAATATTTGAGTGCCATGGGAGAAGCTTCACCGTAGGTTTCTCAGTTGCAGGTCAATAGTGGTCTTTCTTCTTTACTTTTGAAGTGTCACTTTCTTCTTTTTATAGTTTTAGGTATTTTGTTTTTGACATTATAATATGATTATAACATTCCCCTCATCCCTAGTCTTCTTTGCAAACTTTCATGTAACTCTTCTCACTCTCTTTCAAATTCATGGCTTCTTCTTACATTAATACACACACACACACACACACACACACACACACACACACACACACACACACACACGTGCACGTGCAGGCACGCAACCTGATCAGATCATGTGCATATTTTCAGAGCTGACCAAAAAAGATAATTTTATCTATTGTGTGTTTTTCCCAGAATGTCTGATGATATATGTTTATTACGATAAGAAATAACACATATGTGATACATAGTTGTTTAAATGAAAGATTAAAATTGATTAGCATCTAGAAGAAACGTAATAAGAAACCGAGAGAGAGAGAGAGAGAGAGAGAGAGAGAGAGAGAGAGAGAGAAGAGAGCATCATATAGTTAGAAAATCCAACGAAAATATTTTTATAGAGGTCTTTGAGCTGATTATATTACGTCTGCCTCCCCAAATTAATTTTAATTGTTATAAATTAAATTATTGTAAATGTAATGGTTATAAACCAAAGTTACTATTTCATAATATAAAATACCCATATAATAAATCATCTGAAGAAGCTCATCTGTGGATCAAGTTGACATCTAAATCTCTCTCCTCCTCTTCCTCCTCCTCCCCCTCTCCCTTCCTCCCCTCACTGCTTAGTGACCATTGAGAAATCATGTATTTATCAAGAAGGTATATAATACCTAAGTCTGAAGTATTGTGCACAAAGCAACTGTGCTTGAGTAGAGGCCATTGTATCTATCCCCCTCCCCACCCCCAGTCTCCTAAGATAGGATCCAACATCCCATTTTACAAAAGACAGTACATTAGAAACAAGGATACAAAATCAGTATTCTGGGAGTAAACTACAAGAAGACTCAGAGGCCATATGGTCTAATGCTCAATTTAGTGTTGAAAAAGCGGAGTCTCGGAGAGAGTAAGGCACTGGTTGTAGGCTGCACACCTGGGAGGTAAAGTGAGCTCTGCCTATACCTCTGCCCCATTCTGTTGGGTTTTATAGGCTTTGTTTGACTGAAGAGGCGAGTACAGGTGAAGGCCAAGGACAAGTTAATTTGGAAAGCAGAATAGCAGACATTTGTCTTATAAAAGGAACATGAAGTAGAGAGAAGTGAGTCATACAGATAGAGAAGTTAAAAATACAGAATTAAGACGCTCAACACATCATGTGCACACTGTCATCTCTTCTCATGGAAGGAGAAAAGAAAAGGAAAAAAAGTTGCTTTGCTCTGACCTGTAAGGAGTATGTGCTGAGAAGTGTGGCAGGCACACACCCGGGTGCCATAGACACTCGCTCACACTAGCTCTCAGCGCTGGCAGCGTGCCACCGATGGCAGAAGCTCCGGCACTTCTTACCTGATGGCGCCGGGTGGTGGTGACAACTGAGAAGGGCTGTTTCTAGCTTGAATTGGAGAAAAAACAATTTTAAAAACACACTCTTAGAATATGTTTAAGTTATTGACCACTAAGAAAGATGCACAAGAAAACTCAAAGAAAACATAACTTGGCTACTTTATCACGCGGGTGCTAACACATTTGAGTATTTCATAAGTGTATATTAAGGGTCAAAGTTAACAGTAAAAAGTACATCGATTCATTTAGTTCAGGGGCTCAGAGGCTGCATGTAGGCTGTTCTTTATGCCATAAATGTGAAGGAGGACAGAGAGACCTCCAGCACATGGGACTCTGCCAGGCACCAGAAGTCCTGGAGGAAGGGTCGTGTTGTTCTTCTGGGCCCATACCTTTCAGTTCAAGCTTCTTTGGTTTGAATGCTGTATTTGAACTCTCCATGAAAACTTCCCTGTGAGAGTAGAAGCACATAGTGATAGATATAGTGTGATAACTCAACAAAAATGGCAGTCACATTATCAGCACAATCACTGGTGGAGATAACTGGAAGACAAGACTAAACAGAAGCTTTCAAGGTGTGAGTTTATTGTGGAAGGGAGTGAATCATCTCTCTGATATGTAGTTTGAAGGTTTTTCTGTAAACACCACACATGTGTGTGGAGAGCAGTGAGCCATTCTCTCAGATGGGAAAATGTGTCTGCCCTACCTACCAAGACATCCTCCTTACCTGAGATCAAGGTCCAGTCCAGGAGCCAAGGAAAAGCCATTTTCAGCAGAACCTGGCAATCCCTCCCACAGCACCTGTCTGTCACTGTCTGGCCTTATGCGACCTTAATGTGGAGCATGACTGACATTTTCACCAATGACCAAGTATTTGTTTGCCAGATGAGGACCATATATTAATCTTGCATGCTGGTAGAATTCTTTGGAAATGTCTTTTTTGTTTCTCCGTGTCTGTTTTTTTTTTAAATTTCCCCCTCTCTGCAGTTCTTGATTTCTAGCTCACAGAGTGCAGAGGATTTTAACTGCTGCTGTGTATCTGCATTGCAGCCTGAGAGAGCAATGCCTGAGAGCTCCTGTATTTCTTTGGGGTTGAAGGGTGGTTAGTACCTAGAAAGAAAAAACAAACAAACAAATCTCACAGTAACTAAGCTGATTTGTAGTAGTAAATATCTCCCCCTTTTTGTCTCTCCCTTTAGCATTGAAAGCCGAAAGGAGAAGAAAGCTGACTCAGGGAAAGGCGTTGACAGGGAGACTTGTCTATGACTTGATCTTCAATTTATTTTTTACATATATATGAGAAGAGTGTCACAATTATTAATAAAACTGCTTCGATCATGTCATTGTAAGCCCTGTCTCCCATCCCAAATCCACCTTCATAAGTAAGTAGTGCCACCCCTCGTTCTGTTTGTGTTCAGCCTCTGAGCAGGTCAACACCCTTGTGAGCAGATCCATAGCTAAGGCAGGGGTCTCCATGTTACTGCCGTAGAACATTGGCCAACATACAGCCCTCATTGTTGGCATTAGGAGAGCAAAGCTTTCTTTAAAATATAAGTCATATTTGCCTAGTTTGTATTTTCCTACCTTAGTAACCTGAAGATGCCTGATAATTTTATTCAGAAGAGTTTTGAAAGGTCGTATTACTTTTTCATTTTTATGGCTTAGCATTCGTGACTGGTTTTGAAAGACCCAAATAAAAATGTTAGCATTTTTAATAATTGTATTTATGTATTCCTTGACTTAATATGATACATTTAATACTTAATATTTAACTATTACTTCAAGTCATTTGAGAAAGAGATCTGTTCATACCTTCTTAAAAGACATACTGCAAAGAGTTAAGTAGTGTTTACTTAGAATTCAAGTTGTAACCATGTACTAGGCTTGTATTAAATGCTTTAGAGATATTTGAAGAGTTTTGTGGGGTTTTTCATTTTAAATCTTTACCAGAAATGTGCTACTGAATCTCTCTCCCATTGACAACAGTTGCTTCGGGAATACCCCTATGACATACATACTTACTGATTGCCACATGGTGCAACATTGTACCTGAGATACCAGCCCTGGCAGAGCTGTTCTGCTGACCTGGTCATGTGCTGCTAAGTTTTGGCTCCTATCATGTTGTCATGTGAGACCAACAGGTCTCCAGCTGTATTTGTTTTTTGCAAAGTTCTTTTCCACATTTAACTAAATGCATGTTGTGGAAAAATAGTCTTTGAACTAAAATTTCAGATTCTGTTAGAGACGGTTATGTAAATATTTCAGTCCATATGAAACAGTCCAACTTTACTAAGCTTATTGAAACAGGAAGGAAGTTACGGATTTTTGAGTATTACTAAATATAAATTTCATTTAATTTTAGATAAATGTGATTTAATAAAAAATGAAATATTATAGGGTTCTTAGTTCCTACAAATTGTCAATGATTGATAATTATTATAATCTTTCGATGTCCCAATTTAGAAAAATTCAGAGCCTTTTGGATTTTATAAATTATATGTACTCCATGTAAACGAACATAATTGGAAAAATCGTCTTTGCTATTAAGCTAACAAAGGTGAAAGACAACAAGCCAACATAACCTTAATATTTTGATATCTTTTGAACAAAAAGTTTCTTCACAATCCTTTCAGAAGCCATTTTTAATGAGATATGAGTCAAAATTGTAAGAAGAATTTGCAGTTAGTAAAGTCTGTATTTATAAATGGTAAAGAAAAATGCAAAACTGTCTGTTCCAAATGTGCTACCTTTGTGTATGTTGTAATAGCGACACTCCATCTAAACATCCTCACTGTCTGTGATGTAGCAGGCCAATCCCCAAAACACTCTCCTGGTGTCTCTATAGAGTGATGTCTGTTTTGTTGAAACGACCAGTGAATGAAACTGCAATGGTCACTGGTTTAAATAAGCAATCAGCCTATGAAATTCTGTATTTCTGAGTATTTTTATAGTAATTTTGTTCTTGTGTGAATTTTAATGCTATCTCTATCTTAATCTTAATATTTTGAAATCACATAAAATATAAGAAAATGTAGTATTCTATATTTACTCCTAATTTCAAATTCCTGGTCAAAATTACTGAATATCTTGAATGTAATTTATTGCAATGTTAAAGTACTGTGTAAATGTGACTAGGATATTGTGTTTTTCAAAACTAAGAAATGTTATGTGCAAATAAATATTTATCCTACCTAATTTTCATGCTTATTTTAAAGTGTGTACAATGTGTCTTGTCTTTATTTTTTTCTTTATATCAACTATTAAATCACGTAGAGTATCATCTAAGCATAATATTTAAATTAAGACAACCACAAGTTAAGAAACATTTGTGACATAAACATTTCAGGAGGATTCAAACAACTCTAACCTCACAAAGAGAAAATAACAAGAAGTTTTAAGGATATACAGGCCCCTTCCCCCATAGAACATGGTACAAGTGGTGTTACCCTGTGGTGGTGAAAGCCCCATTATAGGATCTGTATCATTGGAGCTCATGAACAACCAATTTTCAACCTGTATGGGAGAAGCATTCCCTAAATGTATCCCTTCTGTTTGCTTCACAGGTCAAATGAGAGCGTAATTCCTCTGCCGCCATCTAGTAGAGTGTTATGAAGACTATTCAGAACTCTACTGGTAATTCTCATGACCAGTGGGTTCTCTTGTAATTGCCCCTACTTAACAGCATACATGCTGTACCAAACATCTTGTTAGGTGATTCAGGCTTCTACATGCAAACATCCAGTTTGACCAGAACCATTTGTTGAAGATGTTCTTTTCTTCTAGTGTTTACCCCTGGCTTCTTCATCAAGAGTCAAATGTCCATAGATGTGTAGACTTATGTCTGGATCTTCGATTTGAATCTGTTGACCAACGGGTCTGTTTTCATGCCAGTACCACGCTGTGTTTATTACTGAAGCACTGTAGTACCACTACAAGTCGGGAATAGCGAGGCCTCCAGCAATTCTGTAGTTCAGGGTTGTTTTAGTTATGGAGGTGACTCACACTCACAGTCTGATAGAGACACTTCAGTGATGACCAGTCTCTCTGGCCTTAGAAGTGAGGTCCCATCTTCACTGACCTCTCTGTTTCTGTCCTGCTGAAGCCAATTTTCTCCTGAGTCACTTTTCTGTCATCGACAGGCTTATTTCTAACTTTTTAGTATGTCTATCTTTCATATCCAGTTAAGAAAATAAAATGAGATACAATCTGGATGGCAAACATCTATGACATCAGTACTCGGGAGGCTGAGCTAACAAGACTGCCACCATTTTGAGGCTAGCTCATGCTCAGGATGGCCAAACTATAGCAAGATAGAGGTGGCAACCCTCTGAACATTTTTAGTCTCTTAAGTATTCTGTGACTGTGATCATGGTCAGCAATCAGAAATAACTTCTGACCCTTTGCTGTTTATTTTACAATCTTCTGCTTCTCTTCAGTCCTGTTGTCCTCATTTCTTACTGTGGACTGAGTTTATGTCCTGTAGTGTGTGAAGCCATAGGCTTCTACCAGACAACCTTATTCCTCTGCTTGTTTCTAAACCCATTGATGGCAGTGGTAGTGTCTCAATTAACTCTATATGACTCTGATATTAACCCAAAAGCAAAAGCTATTTCAGAAGCACCAGTAGGATGTTCCAGAAAGTCCTCTTGTTCAATCTTTTAAGGGCAATAAAGGATAAAGTTTTTTTTTTTTTTAGATGATTACAGTAGAGAACACCAACAGTGCATATTGGGCACTACATAGATCTGGCACTTGAGAATATCAAAGTTTAAGGGAAGGGTTTATGCAATATATGCAGCCACCAAGGTAGAGAAGACAGCAAAATGCCATAGCTAGGAAGAAAGAAAAAGAAAAGGAAGATGCTGGATGTTGCATATATGTAAATCTCAGTCATCCAGCAATTCTGAGGTAGGCTGTTTATCCTTCTTTTCTTAAGCTCCTGTGGAGTTGAATTGGAAGGCGCTGGATAATGTTCCTTAAATAACGCTATGTTCATTGCAACTGTTGATTGTCTTGTCCCACGTGTCTGATTTCAGCTGAAGGTCAGTATCTCAGGCAGGAGGTGAGAAAGACGTTCGCTCATCCCTACAGGGCATTCACTTTGGTGCTTAGAACCAGACCTAGATTGAGTATGTACTCAGTATGCTATACTTTCCCCATTGCTAATTTTTCTGTGGTTGATAAAGGAACAAAAACTAACCAGTGAGATCAACTTTGCTGCTCAAAATTCACAAAGCTATAATTTGGGATAGAAGCAAGTTAAAGAAATACCTTCATGTTTCTTCAGTTTCCCTAATCTTCACATCCATTCCCTCCCAGGATTCAAACATTCCCTGATCGAAAGTATTTCTAAAACAACTGTGTTTGCACTCGCCATGCATTTATGTTTCCCCTTATAATCATTTCTTTCAATACAGCATTGACATTTATATTACAAGAATCTGGAGATTGAAGTATAGAGGGGGCCAAGCTTCCATTTCTGTATAGACTGCCATTTCACAGGACACACTTGAGAATCATTGGATTTGGTACCTATATCCATAGGAGAATCTAGAACCAGTCCCTGTAGATACAGAGAGGTGCAAATACAAGATTTTGTTTATTGAATGGTGAAAATATTCCATTATCATGATGGATGCATTTTAAGTAATTTCACATGCTTAAAGAATTGATTCAAAAAGGTCACATGGACCAAGGACTATTTATTAAATTGTTGACATTTATAGTTTATAACAGCAGTTCTTAACCTGTGGGTCACGACCCCTTTGGGTGGTCTAACAACCACCCAAGTCAAGGGTCACCTAAGACTATTGGAAAATAGATATTTTCACTATGATTCATAGCAGCAAAATTACAGTTATGAAGTAGCAATCAAAATACTTTTTGCTGTTGGGGGTCACCACCAAAAGAGGAACTGTATTAAAGGGTCGCAGCGTCAGGAAGATCGAGAACCTTCCTGAGGGACTATGTGCCTTGAAAGACATACCTTTTTCAATATCTGTAAAAAAATATTTTTTATTAATTCGAATTCTTTGGCTTAAATTTTAATATTATCAGAGAAATATGAATACAGAGAGATGATCAACTATACTCAGCTTCATAGTGGTCTTATTAAGCCAGGCTCTGTGATTTTCTTATGGGGTAGCCAGTGATGTCATGCTTTGTAACCCCATTTGTGTTTCTTTCTCAGCCATCTGTGTCCCCCAAAACATCCCAAATGCATGCTTCAGGTCACTCAGGATGTATGTGAAAATGCTGCCGAAATAGCTGTCATAAAGTTGGCACAACAAAATTATCTTATTTTAGGAAAAAAAAAAACATGCTTGTGTTTTGGTATGTTTTTTCACTTAGAATTTATTGAATCTTAAATATTGTACAAATCCAGTAATCTTATAAACCAGTACTCTCACTCCAACTTAGAGCAAAAGCAGTATGTGCCAGGAGGTGGAACTGCTAATAATCTGAAGGAGAACTATGATGCCCAGAATGGCACAGACTGAAGTCAACATGGATCATGAAGCATGGGGGGTGGGAGGGGCTCTCTTCGTTTAGCGCATGCGCCCCTGGTGCTGGTGTGCTCTGAGGAGGTAGCTTGACCCATGCGCTTCCGGGAGCTGCATATGCCCAGAAGAGACTTGTCTATATGCCTCAGTGGCGTTATTAGCTCTTGTGCTTTTCAAACTTGCTCTTAAATTAAGTTTGTTTACAACTTATGCATCAGGGTTTTAATCTAATTTACAACTCTTACCGAACAGTAAAACTTGTCCTTTGAGAGTCAAAATAAAAACTGAATTTATTCACATTATCACCATGTGAAACCCTCATCGCCTGAAAAATGTGTGCTGTGTTCTTTTTATTAATTCAGGCTCTAGGAACAACCTATTTAGAAATGAAAGGAACAAAAAGAATTCATGGTTTGGCTATTCTATCAACATATGATATATCATATAAGATTTATTAATAAAAACCTTGATTATTATATAACGGGCCTTAGATTAATGAATTCAGAAGGGATAATTTCTATTTAATTCGCATTTATGTTTTTACACTGTCAGGAACATGTGTTACCTTTATTCCTTGATCTAGAACTTTGCAGATGGCTGCTGCTGAACACAGAACTGTGTTCAAAATTAGGACTGTAGCCAGAGGCCTGTAGATTTAAGGACCAGCTGTGCTTGCAGTGGAAGAGCAGGACTTGAGAGTTCCTTAAGGTGAGGGGAACAAGTGGAGTGCCCGGGAAATGGCATCAGGCTCATCAATATCTAACCTCGTTTATATTTATAGGTAGCTTCCATTTCTGCCATGTTTGGAATTTATGCTGTAGCTCACCTGTCTGTGGTAATTGCACCTAGAAAATTGGCCTGAAACTGCATTTAAATGTGTGGAGTCCATTTTAAATTTTCAGCTGTGTTATAAATAATTGAATCAAAGCATAGTATTTTCCAAGTTGTCAAAACATGGCTAAGTCAGGTATCAGAGTATATTCTATTATGTATGTTATCTATTATATTACCCTCCACCCAAACAGGAAGAGACCAGAAACAAAAACAAAAAACAAGACCCTGGAAAAACATGTCTACTCTGCTAATAGTATTCCATCTCGTGCCTCGAACCTCACATGCTCCCCTAAGTTAAATAATATTATGAGTTCCATAGTATGTAAATGACCAAGTTATTGTTGATTGATTTCTCCAAAGCTATGTGATAAATGTGAGATAGAAATTTCTGGGGGTATTAAATAAACTCTTATGAATCATTTAACTTTAAACAGTTTTATGTATCTAATTTTTTTTAAAAAGTTGAACTCTTTCCATGTTTACAAGACAGCCTTGGATTTCGAACAAGTTAAACAAGAACCTTTGAACAAATGTGTCCATATGTCAATGCAGTTTAAGTTTGATTCAAGATATAACCCATTACCTTTGGAAAAAAAATGGAAGCATATTTGCTAAATGGCCAGGCAACATTCCAGTGTGTAGAATAGAAATAATAACACAAAACATTCTCATACAGTTTTCCATTAGAAAGATAATGAAGTTAAAATACTTTAATGAAAATGCTCAAAGAAAGGAAGTAAGAACAACTGACGCAAGTATTCCTTCATGTTAGAATTTGTGACACAAATATTTTCAACTTTTAACAGGGCAAGTCGCTATGTTCCAAGCTGCCTCTTCTCACTAGGAGACATTGGTAATTTTTTAAAAGCACATTTACAATGCTTTCCCATCACCCTTGCTGTGTTTATGTAGCACCTATAGCCATAACTGGCACCTGGGGCCCTTACATTGCTGGCAGCGTCCCTTGCGTTTCTTTGGAGTCTATTCAACTGCTGTGGTTTTACTTAGAAGTCAGTGCTTTGCATATATGATTTCCTGAGACTGTTTGAATAGTCTTTCTCAGAAAACCGTGCCAGTCTGGCAGTGAGCAGCTCTTCTCGAGGCGAGCTGACAGTAGCCTGGTTGGGTTTGTATGCTTGGACCTGGGTTTCTAGCCATATTCTCTGTTCCCGCTTCTCTTGTTGCTGGCCTAATGACATCATTACCCACATCTTGCCACCCCCTTAAATAAGGGAACAAGATTTGGACCAGCCTAGTGAGGGGGAAAAATTGAAATTCTGCTCAGGAAATCTATGCATAGCTCTTGCAAAAATAATTTATATTTGTTGTTTCAGCAGCTGATGTGGAAATGGTTTTAAATGATAAACAAAACAGAGGGGAAAATCCAAATTGCTGTAAGGTAATAATCTGTTCTGAAGACAGGCATCCTTAGTTAGGATTGCACGTATAAAACTGGGAAGTAGGCTGGAATTTCTCGAGGTGACATTATTAAGATCGTCGTCTTAACAGTGCAGTTTTGAGATAATGAGGACACGTGTGCTCTTGAGTAAGCTGCGGAGAGCCTTGCCATGCTAGCGTAAGGAGAAGCACTGCTGGAGGAAATGGCTCATGTGGGAATAGATGTGCTGGTGAGCTGTGCTGCTGGCGATCCCATGGTCTTCGTCCGTGTACCACTGGAGAGGGAGAGAACGAGGTCAGAATTAGGAGGTCACCTGTCTTTACAAAGGAAAAAGTCAAATGAACTCTGGCATGGTATAAAAATGGGAATTATTTATAAACTAAAGTGAGATCAAGCAGGGTGTCTAGTTCTTCCCCATAGCTTTCAAGACCTGTTCAGTCCTGAAGAAGTCTTTGGTCCTCTTTTTATGAGAAAATCTACTATGCATTTGGATTTAGCGCATTAGACTTTAAACATAGGTATATCCTAATTAAAGTACCCAAATCAACCTTTAAACGTGACTCAAAGGTCACTTAAAAACTACACTCTGAATGGGAAGGTTTACACCAGCAGGCATACTATTTTATTAAGGCTGGCAAGCATCAAATCTCTCTACACTTTAGTATGTATTAAAATAAACAGACTTTAAGGAAAATTTTCTAATATAAACATCTATGGATATAAAAATTAATTTTAATATTAAATTTTATAACTGTAACGTAAGTGAAGTTAAAAGTCAAGTGTCTTATTTACCAACACTTCAATTTTACCCTGGGAATTAAAACCTCCACTTACCTGACATTTATGTCAGGCAGGTACATATCCCTGAGACATGTTAATTTTAATCATGCCTCAAGTATATCTGACTTTGCTTTAAACACTGAAAAAAACAAGCCTCAACCTCTTCTGAGAACCTGGCCCAAAAGAGATGGCAAGTTTTCTCAGTACAAAATAGAAAACCTACTCCTGGATAGTGGGCATTATTGAAACCGAGCACACAACAAATTATGTGTCAGAAGTGTGTGGGGGTGGGAGTTGGGGGGATATTTTCTAGCCAAAGCAGTTAAGAAAGTTGCGTTTTATACTATTGTATTATTAGTGCAAGGCAAGAATGTATAAAAACAATAATGTATTCTTTTTAGTCTGATGAAGAACTCCAATGAAGAAGATGAGTTAATCTAAGTACCCCAAACCTCCTTCTGTACAGGCAAAACCAGCCCCAGCCATTCCTGACTTTATGAACAAGCCTAATTGTTTGCTGCCTGCAGTTGTTCAACAAAAGATAATGTAGCAACTGCAAGAACTGAAGCATGCTGATTATTAATATCCCACTGTTGTTAGGGTGGCTAGTAATCATAATAACAGAATGAATTTTACATTTCAGCTATTATCATGCTGGTTTCACTTTAGAATTACTCTGCCACACATTTACAGAATAAGTGATTACTTTTGAATCAAAACAGGGAAAGACTGAACCATCACAGGGATCGAAGAATGGTGTTTTGACACTCCCAGGATATGTAATACTGTGTTTCTCAACCTCAAACTGTCTAATATTTACTCTGTGTATGACTCAAGGATATCACGTCTCCAACTTCACAGTGGAATGAAAAGGGGCCTCTCTTTTCTTCCTCTCTTCTGAGACTTCCTTGGGAAAAAGTAACCCCCAAAGAAGAAACTAGACCCACCAGATACTTTGTCCCCCACCTCCCCCGAACAAAGTCTCAGTGTACCATTGCTTGGAAATCCACGCCAGCATCCACCAGGGCTTTGGAGATCTGAGCTGACTGCTGAAAGTGAACATTATCTGTGGGAAAGACAGCAAACAAGCAGCCATAAACAAGTAGCTAATAGCCTCTGGAGTTTTCAGACACCAAAGGGGGAAGGCACACGAAGAAAGTGACTGAAGTTCTAAGACTCGGCATCCCATTTAGCCCAAGACAAGTGAGTTGTGGAAAGCAACACTGTTTTATTGAAGTAAATGTAACAGTCTTGCCCCTCATGCTTTTGTTTTGTCAGTAGTGAAACTGCAAACCTGTCTGTGATGCTAAAAAGTCTAATTAACTGAAACTCACCATCTGCTGTACCGTGAATAAGGAGGTACTCAACTTGCTTAAAATTTTCAGCTCTGCTCATGACTGTTGAGTTCTGAAATTGGGAAAAAAGAATGTCATTATTCAAAAAAGGATCTGCCATAACTGATTTTTCACTTCAGTTTACAAAATAAAATGTTTTCAGCTGGGGCCCCCTTTGATACAAAATATAGCAAACCGATATTCAAGCAAATGCTGTCTCCATGCATGGCAGAATGCACAGCATGCCCTGTGCCTGGGAGACGGGACTGGAAAGGAAGAATGCCACATCTTCCCTGCACATGTAGGAAGAGGGCACCTGTCCCCTAGGACACATGCAAAACCCCTTCAGTCCCAAATCACAGATTGCTGTGTCCTATGCGTTATCGCAGGGCAGAGTCTCATATTAGCAATGTATGTTCCATGGGCTTCTGCTGTAGTTCAGCCAAAAAGTGTATTGCCATAGCAACCATGTGTCACATGGTGCCATACATGCTACATTTCAAAGAGCCTGTTCATAGCATTTGCAACTAAACATACTCTGCAATATGTCATGTGAACTTTGGTCCACATTGCTAGGTTCCGAATGAAAAGCAAACATTACCTCTCTGTAAACAGATGTTTAAAACCTAAGCAAATGTAACATATTGGAGGGGAAAGGGTGAAAGAGATCAAGGATGGCCTCAGGAAATCGGAGGGTGTTTGATACTTCCTCATTTTGAATACTGGAGAAAAATACTTCCGTTAAATGTAATTCCTAAGCCAGCCAGGGAGACAGGATGAAGGGTCAGAAGGTCTAATTTGGTCTGAGTCGTCTAGGGGCTTCCACAGTAAGGGTCAGAGGTCTCGGATGGAAAAAGGATCTTTAAAAGCATAGGTCAGATTATTTCAATTTAGCACCAGTTACAATGTTGAGATGAAGGAAAAATGCCAGATAGATCCTGGGAAGCTGGAGTCCGCTTTGCTTGTCCTGGAGTGGGTCAGGTAGGAAGAGACAGTGACATCTCCACCGACTCCGCAGCTGCCAACCTGCTCACCATGCTGGTCTGCGTTTCAGCGACATCCCATCTACAGTGCTAATGGCAAACCTAATATTTTTACTGGGAGTCCCGGTGGTCTGGCCACCAACGTATGGGGGTTACAGTTACATGTTCAAGTCTAGTTTTTAGTTTCAACACTACTGAGCGTTGCAACTGGGGACATACATGCAGCACTCTCTATGTCCTGGTTTCTACAAAACGGAACTAAGAATAATTGAATTTAGGAGTCAAGAGACACAGTGGAAGTACTGTTTAAAGTGTTGAGGCTGACTGAAACCTCTGTGATAGAGTGCTTCAGGAAAGTGACATACTTTCTACAAAAGTCGGTACAGTGACCCAAAAGTTTCCATCCACCAAGACTCCTAAGATCATCCTGAACTGGTTAGCTCAAGGTATGACCTATCCTGTTTAAGCAGACTATTTCTTAATCAACTCCATCATATTCAATTTCTGGCCCAAATTGAGACTTTATTCATAAACTTTAACTCATTAAAAGTTGTTCTTTAATTTAACTTTAGAAAACCTTTCCATTCGATGGGATGTCCCACATATATGTACTTATGTGTGATTCCGTGCAGACAGCATGTTTGCAAGCATGACCCCCTCCATCACAATGCTGCCACCGTTAGTGGGATACCCACTCATTTTTTCCATCTGGTCAAATAAAATTCATTTATATCCAACTAAATAGTCCATAAGAAAAGCGACTTGCTTCTAATTTATTATCCTTAAATAATAATACTTTTATTATAGCATCTAATACAGAGCTAAATAATTCTCAACTAAATGAGCAGGTGCACTTATTCAGCATTATCTACTGTAATCGACCCTACTTTTGCATCGTTAAGTGGAAATAGAGTAGGCAGAATAAAATATTCTCATTCTGTGATTTAGTAAGTCATTATGCCCACTTCCAAGTGCTATACCACAGCAGTTGTAATCCTAGGTACCGTTCCTTGAGCATTTCCTCTGTGCCTGTCACTGTGCTAACTGACCATCTTGAAGGAGTCATGGAAGTGAATCAAGTTCACACACCGGTGTGAATAGGTCTATGCCAACCCTGCTCTATGTATGAAGAGACAGATTCCGGAAGTAAGTATCTGCCACCCATCTCTAGGCTATGTCAAAACTGGACCAAGTCTGGGGAAACCTCCCTTACTTTCTGTTTCTCTGTCATCTCTTCTAAAAGTCCAAAGGGCTTATGATTGTCTTCCAGCAAAGGAACCCTGTGAAGTAAAATTTTAATTAACTGTCCGGGAACTATTACGTTATAATGGTGGATCCTCTGGATTCTGCGCTGTGTTGCCTTCTCAGGGAGAAATAATTGGATATGAGATTGGTCTGAACAACCCTGAAGGTTGGGAAGGGTGTCTTTCCCATCACCAGGTGATAGCACAAAACATTATTCTCTGTTCTCCAACAGGAGATTCTCAAATCAAACTCTCCTTAAAGGGCGTTGCTATCCACTAGACAAGGCTGGAGTCGGGAGGTCAGACTCAAGGCTCATTCGGAGCTACAGGGCCAAGCCCCTTTCACGGCCCTTCCCGGTGGTCTCCTCTACCAGTTCAGGCACCCAGCCCATGCTGACTTTCTGCCACCATGTTTATTCACGAGTTCAATCCCACCCTTTACTCACAGACGATAATCGACTTTAACACCCAGACCTGACCCAGATATGCAACTGTGTCACCTCGCCTCACCTCTAGCAGTCCCGTGGGCCTGCCTTGCTTGGCAGCACGAGCAGGAAAGCTGCTCCAACCACTTCCCAGAGCCATGAGATGGAGAAATGTCATTGAAACACAGAGTAATGGTGAGGAGACATATAAAGACACAGGACAGTTAGCAAGGAATGTGATAACTACTGGAGTTTGGACCAAAACAGTTTCTGGCTGCCTTTTTTTCTTAAATGGAGTGAATACAGGCTGAAAGAAGACAATTTTTATAAACAAGTAAAACCCTGAGCCTAAGATAAATGTTGTGATGTACACACTGTAGCTGTGATGAACTAGACATGGTGAGAAACGCAACATACTGAGAAAAAGACGAAAACTGTGATAAAAGTGTCATGATGCAAATTGTTTTACATTAACAATATTACACTACAAAGAAAGAAAGACAAATACTTTAATGCAGCAAGAGAAAAATAAAACAAAAGCTTCCCCTGCAGTTGCAAGATAAGTGTGCCATTTCAGTGCACGTTTCCCTGCTCATTGGGAGAAGCCTCCCAGGGGACTTTCCAGTGAGAGAGACAGGCAGCTGCCAAAAGCACACCCTCTTAGGAGCTCTCCGTGCCCGAAACAACCCTTCATCCCCAAATGCAAAGACGCCGCTTTGCCTCCGGAACGGCCGGGGTGTGGTTCATTACTGGACTACGCGTCCTGGGCTTCTCTGGTAAGACTCTAATGCCCGCTGTATGGCACACTTCATGCTGTGGAGGAAATATGCAAGCATATGTAGGCGATGCATGCATTTCTCCAATATATGATTAGCGGTCGGGAAGATATTAATTGTACTATATCCACGCACCCAAATTGGATGATCCCCCATTGCCTATCCATGGAAACGGGAATGAAAAAAGGAAATGGATGACTAAGTTACAAGCCGAATAAGTCTATCACCAATGACAAAAACGGAAGCTCGGAGTGATAAATGGGCAAGGATGCAATGGTGGTGCAGTTGGCACTCTCCTGAGGCTAGAAACTTCCGGAGAGCCCCGCTGCCAGCAACAGTCTGGCAGAGAGAAGTAGAAAGGATTGGTCCAGCGGCAATGCCGATTCCACAGCATCTCTGTGAGGAGCTTTTTCCTTCAATCCCCAAGAAGAACCATCTGTAGCTGCTTGTTGGATCATGCTGGTTCCTCAGCTACCTTCCAACAAATAGATCTTTGTATTTTTTGAAATAAAAGGAAGGAGCTGATGAGAGTAGGGAAATGCTGTGAGAAACAGGAGGTGTGACAATTTTCACGCTACCCTTTGTGCCATCCACGAACCAGAAGGACAATTTGCTCCCTGAAGATAAGGATGATGGCAGCTGCCGTGCTTTTGAAGCTTACATCATGGCAGGTGTGGGGGTCTCCTCTAATCACTTCTGTGACTCTGAGAGGCGTATCTGGTTACTCCCATTGTGTAGAGGAGGAAATTAAGGTTCAGGGAAGGAACGTGACCTCCTCAAGTTCAAACATCTAGAACTAATGGAAGCAAACTTTCAATGCAGACTCTTTGAACTCCAAAGCCCGGGTTCCTGACCAATATATTATATAGTTAATTGATATTACAGTCAAACTACTCATTACCACCCGCAGGCTCCCATAGAGGACCAAACAATCCCTGGGTCCCAGCGATAACAGCTTAACAACTCAGTAAGCTATACCCTCGGGCTCACCACTTCACTCTATGGATTCTTCTGAAATCGATGCTGCATGAATTAATATTAAAAGGTGCCATTTGGAGAATCATCATTAATACCAAGCAGAGGGCACAGAAAACATTTAAGAGAAACTGAATCCAACCCACTAAATAAGATGTTTCACTTGTTTACATCTACCCAACAACTGCACTCATGAGCTGCCAAGGAAAGAGCTCCCATCCACCCCAGACAGGGGGTTCTACCTCAGGCCTCACAGGCAACACTGGCTGCTTTAAAGATCACACAGCAGTCAACATTTTATCAGCACTCCACAAACAAGTTAAGGTTTGGCTGAAATCTGAAGGTCTCTCTCCCTTTGGCATATTCTGGGATAATAGAACAAATGTCAAATCAGTGCAAGATGGCATATTTACAAAATTGCACCCTGTTTTGCATAACCTAACGATGCAGCAGTTCTTAAGGATTGAGCGTTTCAAATCTGCTAGCAGAAGACTGCCAAACCCATGACTGTTTCACACACTTGCCAAAAGCCTATCAAATTTTGAGCAAAATGCAAAATAAATCTCCTCTACAAGTTAAATCAGCCCTTCTGTGTGTTCCAGGCTGCCCTCTCCTCTTGGCAGCAAGGCTCAGGACTGGGGCCCCGCTCCGCCTGCCCTCCATCGCCTACTTCTCTGCTTATTCACAAGACAATCCCTTCTCCAGTCTACGCCCTGTCATAACCGTTGGTCACCATTTGGTCTGCTCTTTCCAAAGCTACCCCTCAGTTCAATAGATCACTCTCAGAGATCCCCAGAAAACCCTTCTCTCTGTCACTGTCTCTCTCCCCTGATGCTCCCTCCCCCTCCTTGTAACCTGTTGGGAATCTCTCTGATCTTCCTTGTATCTCCCCCCCACCCCCGTGCCTCTGTCCTTCTCCTTCATTCCTGGCTCATACAGTGTCTTCTTCCTTTCCAAACCCTCGACATCCATATGTTGCTTGATATTTTAGTGCCTCAGTTTCCCTGTCAATAAAATGGTGGGAATCAGGGAGACTTAAAACTGATAATTCCTCTAAAGTTCTGAGGGTGCCATCTAGTTATACTAACACAATAAATGAATGGGTGAGTGCATCTGGGTGGGGGCGGGGAGTTAGAATCCTATATTTTTGGCTCCTCCTTTTCCCTGAACTCCCTTCAGGCATCTGACATAGACTACCAGGCCGTATGGTCACAATTTGGAAGTCTCCGGTCTTTTCCATACTGATTGGATACTGTGTGATGTTCAAGTTCATGAACTGTTACCATTTGAAAAATTTATTTCTCCAGTGTTTTTACTTTCTTTCTTGTCCGTAAAGAATAAATTTTTGAACAAATCAAATGCCAGACACTTTGGATAAGTGAATGACACACAAGTCTCTTATGTGTTAGTGTCTTGAAGTTCTGGTTGCAGATGGGCATCCGTTGGTCAGGATCCCACTCCTTGAGGTGTGGCTGCTCTGCTGCATGCTGGGGCTCCTGATTGCAGAGTTGCCTCCTTAGTTGTCCCATGTCTTTGCTTAAATCGGTTGCCACTTCTGTCTGTTATGCATGGAGCCTGCCCGTAGAGAAGATCTGTCTACAGAACTACACTGCTCAGTAGCTCACACTTGTCACCTCTCTGGGGGCCAGGTCCTCGTGGTAGAAGGTTCCTCTTTGGGGTCACTGGAGTCTTTAAAAGAGTTTCTGCCCTGTCATTTGTCCATAGTGGGTGGTGATTTTCAAAAAATCTTATGGGGTCACTGCAAGGGTCATTTTAAGGTCTGTGGGTCTAAGCCTGTGCCTCAGGATCTCCAAATCTTCATAGCTGCTTTTAAAGTATAGGAAATAACATCCCCACTGCTAGGGAGTCAACCATACAGATGTACGACTTCACAAATGGCGGACCAGCTTTAAGCATGGCACACACTAGCGATTCACCTGGTGGCACCCCTTTCCTCAGTAGTAAAAGGGCCTGAGTTTACAGGTATGTTCTCTTGGAGATTTGGATTCCTTTAAAGTCTAGGTCATTTATCCCCTGGTATTGAATCCTCTCATCAGGTTGTACTGAAAAATTACATCCTCTTCCAAACTCTATAGTTCTATGTGTCAATGGCTTCTTAGCTAAGAATATAAGCTTACTTATTGCACAACCGAACATTTTGTGCGTTCCTAACTCTGGATGTGCTAAGAGAGTCCTGACTAAATGGAATTTTTTTTTTTTCAAAATATTTTCTCGACCCACGGAAGTGCACAGAGTGACAGAAACCTTTCAGGAACTGTTGAATTAGCTCTCTGTCTTATCAAGGGATAGGACAGGACGAGAGAGAGAGAGAGAGAGAGAGAGAGAGAGAGAGATGAGAGAGAGAGAGAGAGAGAGAGAGAGAGAATGCAAACCTGGGAGAGAAAAGAAGTAGGAGATGGCGGTCCAGAGGGGCAGCTGGGGCCTTGGAGGAAAATAGAATGTTTGAATATATTCTTGCCAGAGACAAAAGCACAGGCTCATTTAAAAAACAAAGGAGGGCAGCTTTATTCTAAAGCCTGCTGTGCACCAAAAATAGGCACTTAGATTCAGTGCTCCACTCAGATTCAGATCCCCACACAGATTCAGTCCTCCATGCTCAGAGGAAGCAACCACGGGAGCAGAGCTAGGTGGAGACAATTCCCTTAATGCGTTTACCTCACTTTCCCTGCCCACCTTAGCTATCACCCTCCCAGATAATTCCTCTGAGTAACACATTGGGAACCTTTAGCTCCCTGGTACTGGCAGTTTTAATGTGTCCATTGCCAGCAATCGATTTCATGCCAAGAAAACCCGACTCCTGGCGTGGAAGGATTAAACAGTCCTCGGGAGCCATCTGTGCAGCGAAGAGAAAGAGTGACTTTGTGCACCCAGTGTGCGTGTGTTGCCATTGGCAGGAGAAAGTGACTTCTATTTACATGACTACCTCATACAGGGAACACCTAAGGGGAGAGACAAGAATGGCCACCACTGTGGGGGGTAGAGCTTGGGGATCGGTGTCAGAGAAAGGAGCCTATAGAAAAGGCTGGAAAAGGAACCGTGAAATGGCAGATTCCAACTGCTGCCCTATAGCATTCTAGAGAGACAGCTCAGAGAACAGAAATGGTGGGATGTGTTCTGAGTAAGTGAGGCGAGCGTCCTGACGAATTTTGTTGTTAGGGTTTGGACATGAGTCTGCCCCTCTAGCCTCATCGGCTCTTCAGATTGGGCTTTGGGGTCTCCTTCACCATTCTCCAGAGGCGGCCTTGGAATACTAGGCAGTGTATCTCTGCGTTGACAGGGGTTTTCCATGCTTGGGCATAGCCAAGAAAACTATCTTTCAGGTTGGATAATTAAGAAAAAAAAATATCGAGCATCAAAATGAGAAAAGTGACGGAGAAGTACAATTTGTATCACAGTATTTACCTTAAAACCTTTTTTTTAAAAAAAGATAATCAAGTCAAGATAAGTTGCAAGATAAGATGCTTTACAGAAGGACATCCAATGAGTGAAATGTTGAATAACAGTATGGGGGTGGGCAATCTGGTGCAGAGTAATTACTAACTCAAGGTAGATAAAATGAGAGTTAAGAGTCATTTGAGGAAAATAACAGTGTTGAGAGAGAGGGAGGGAGAGAGAGAGAGAGAGAGCTCTTCAGAGAGGACAGTGGGAGCTTCCTAATATTATGGGAACGGAGACAGATCACAAGCCAGGTTATAAGGGTCCCATAGCAATGTCAGAAATGGCAGCTACAAAAGTACAGAATCTGACATCTAAACCAGGTCAGGTACAAAAGAAAGTAGTATTAAAACTGTGTGTGTGTGTGTGTGTGTGTGTGTGTGTGTGTGTGTGTGTGTGTACGTCTGTTTGTCTGTGTATGTGTACATATGTGTGTGTCTATGTGTGTGTTTCTGTATGTGTGTATGTGTGTCTGTGTGTCTTTGTGTGTGTCTGAGTATGTATGTGTGCATGTGTCTGTGTGTCTATGTATGAGTGTGTTTTTCTGTCTGTGTGTGTGTATGTGATGTGTGTGTGTCTGTGTGTGTCTGTCTGTGTGTGTGCGTGTGTGTGTGTGTGTGTGTGTGTGTATGTGTGTGTATGTGTTAAGGTCCTAACAAGGTGTGAAATGGACTGTATTGTGGGAAAACACAAGAGTTTACAAATTGGGTTACTGTTATACGGGGAGCTAGGTCATTTGCCAGGAGATTGCAGTTATGAATGAGACAATGCCTACAGCAGATTATGGGATGTGGAATAGAAAGAGTGAGAGGACGGGAGTGTGCAGCATCAGAGGAGAGCTCTGACAGAAACAGGAATAGCCTGATTATGAGACTGCTTTGTAGGTAAAGATGCCTGTGTGTCCTCTTAATTTGTGGGTTGTTACTTTTCTATCATGTCTCAGAAACATATAAAAACACTCGAGTACTAATACATCATGCCCCCTGCAATACAAGCTTGCTAATTTAGTTGAAAGTAGCAAGTAAGAGTAAAATTACACATACAGACACACACACACACACACACACACACACACACACACACACACACACCTTGCAAAGTCAAAACTTTGAACTCACTGTGTTTTGATCAGATAGTTTCAGATTCCATTTAGTAAGACAGAATCTTACAAAAATGTATATATACTGCTCAGAGGAATATTACTCGTAGGCCTAGGTATTAAGAGTCACAACAGAGAAAATTCCGTGTTGACATTATTCCTGTTTTTCTCTCTTTTTAATTCATTCTCCCGAGGAGGGTTTTTGGACATTGTTGGAGAATGGAAATGTCAGAGATGATTTTTACTTGTTATCGAAAAGCTTTAATTTAGTTTACAAGTTTTTTTTTTCCTCAACTAATAGTGCCAACAGACCCAGGAAAGTTTTGAAAATGTCAACGTGGTGCTGGTTCATGCAGCTGCATCGGGAGGGTGCAGATTGTATTCTGGCTTAGCCGTGGCCTCCATGCTAGCGATGGCGAGCACAGCTACAATCGGGTCAGCTTTCAGTGTGTCGGCTTCTCTGGAGAGCCAGCTGCCCACTGCCTCTCCCACAGTTGAAAGCTATTTGGTAATTCACGGACAGGGCTCTTCCGGGTCCTCCTCAAATGCACCTGCCACCTCGCCTGCTTTATGCAAATCACGTGTTAAAAAATCTACATAGCTGGCTGAGAGTAAGAAAATTATAGGCAAGCATTTACCTTTCGACTATTATAATAACATAAAAACTCTAATATCTTGCTGAAGGATTAAAGCATCTTCCAGGTCCTGAAAGAATGTGTTGAATCTGACATGTTTTCTAAACTGAAATTTTTATAATTAAAGTAATTATCTGATGTTGCTTTGTATTTCCAAATGAATGCATATTGTGACCTATATAGCATATGATAAAGACTGTAATTATGCAAACTATAGCAGGGAAACTATTGGAGCATCTCTAAACCACCTGTGTTACTTCTTTTTAACAAGAATTTTGTTGGAAATAATATATTTTTTTTCTAAAATAGATACAATTAAGAAGTTCCTGGGCCACTTTTACACAATTATGAGATTGACACAGCTCTTACCCTGTAATGGTCAAGGTTGTCCTCCGGAGTTGGGAGACCCATGTAACGCTCTGTGTACACTGAGTCTGGGATAAGAAAAGAGAAAAGAGGTTCAACTCCCCTCCAATAACAGCATTTCTTACATCTACTACATCGCTTTTCCTGTCTTCTTGTGCCTGAACTTCAGCCAAACCCTGCTGATGCAGCTAGAGATGCCGACGGCCAGACCACACTGTCAGACTGAGGAATCCTCTGCCACACTGACCCATCCACACTCAGCCCTCAGGGTCAGGGCGGTGGACGTACAACTAGACAACCTGAAACACAACCAGCAATTGACGAGCGGAGAGGCCCGCCCAATCAAAGCCGTCTAGTGCCTCTGTCGTCTTGTTGTGGTCCCTCATGTGACGATCATCTATCTCCTTTTGGGAATACCTAACAATGACCAATTGCACGGGACTTCCTTAAACCTTAGTTTTGGGGCAGGTTGAGATCCACTGCAAGAAAGAATTAACAGTCCATATTGACATGGCTGCTTCATCATAATCCAAGTTAAACATTTGTTTCCCCTCACTTTACGGGGAGGTCTCAAGTTTTGTGCTGTAACACTTGAGCACTGCGAACAGATTACATTAATATCTGTCTGCTGAACTGACATAAGCTCTTTTATATATAAATATGGTGGAATAACAGGTTGCACAATTGGTTTAGTTATTTTGGGTAATTAAACATAGCTTAACTCGATTCTTAAAAAATGAAATCCTATATTATCGATTACCCTAAAACATCACTGATGCAACTTTGTTGCTGTTTTGTAACTTATTAGTGTTTATTCATTGTACAAAGTGTGAGTTTGATAAACATGTCCCATTCAAGTACAAGCTGCCCTGCCTACTCTCAGCCTGCCTGTCCTGACCCTCCATTTTACATTTTTGTCTCCTTGGTGCTCCCAGACAGTCCCCTCCTACTCTCACGTCATACTTATGGTCCTTTGTTAAGGTCAGTTCTAGGTTTCATGTATGAAGGAAAATGTGTGACATTTGTCTTTCTGAAATCTGATTTCTTTTGCTTTATATGGTGTTTTAAAAGCTGCTTCCTTAAATGGCCAGAGCGCAGTATATGAGCCTAAAACTTGTGTATTGACTCCATGCTTGACCATCCCTGGATCGGACAAGGATCTCGACATTAATTCTTTGAATTCTTTACATTCCTTTCTTGCTTAAAGCCAACACTGCAAGGCTTTGCAATGACAGAGGCTTAGATTAGGAACTAGGCTGAAGAGCGTCTGCTCTTCTGTTTCTCCCTCTCCCTCCTCCTAACTGAGCAATAGGAACATTGCTTAAAGTGAATACAGACTGTGTATAATGTCGTGTATCTACAGAACACTCCTATAAAAATAGAGAATCTCAAAGGACACTTAAAATAAAAGATAATAAGTTTTTTATGTATATTTTAATTTAAAAAGTCAAATATTAAATAATATTGCTTATATATTTAATAGGGGAAAACAGTCTTTGAGAGAATATAAAAAATTTTCCCAACATCTATTCCACAGTCAGCAATGTGCCTGTCTCGGGACATGTCACTTTTTACATCTATAATAACCACATTTACATGTATATTAAAATCTGAAAAAAAAATTTAAATATATTTAAAAAATATTCATAGCTACAGTAGTTGTGGAATTTTAGAGCAATGTCTTGAAACACCACGTACATATTCTTTGTTTTAGATTTTGAGTAAAATTGTTTAAAACCACTCATTCAAAGCTCTCTTTCGTTACTATGTATTAGGTCATGTACATTTAATGAGCTTCTCTCACATGTCTGCAACCTCACAAAGGCTATTTTATTATTTGATTGACCACCAGAGGTCTCCAGAAACAAACCATCCAACAAAACAATTCATTAGAAACAAAAGTATCACAGGAAAAACAACTCCATTGTGTGCAAATTAAATTGTATCTGCGCCTGCCAAGTTTTCAAGGGAAAGATGGTGGCTTCGCACATTGGCTTCTCTTGATTTGGAGAGAGTTTCAAAGATGAGTTTGCCCAGGATTGGTGCTGCCATATATTAGTGTATAACTATTAACGAGCATATTCTTCATCAACAATTCCGTTCTTACACCACTACATAAGGAACCTAAGTGAGGTCAGAGAAGGTGAGGAAAACACTGCACCCCTTCCTAAACCTCAGTGTTCAGCTCTGCCTAGTCTTGTCCTGGGCATTGTCAGCTCAGAAAAATGACGCCGTACGGTCTATCTCACGATGGAGATGATATTCTAGTGCTAAAAGACAGTGGGAAAGCAAATCCCTGGAAACTCATCTGTTCCTGTCTTCTCCTCCTCTAACGCCCAACTAATATTTGACCTTCACTCAGAGGGAAAAAGGCAAAGACTTCCTCTCCTCTATTAGTATGTGAAGCCCCAAATCAAATTCTAATAATGATAAAGAAACATTTATTTGAGAAATGTAGCGCTGGCACTGTTTTAAAATTCTGGAAACAGGATTTGTTGATGAGAAATTAAATGTGTAGGTAACACACACTAGCACTCGGGCTTGTGAAACAGCAGAACAAACCAGAACGTCGTATACGTCTCTGTAAACAGCCACAGAAAGAAACCAGCCTATTATTTTCCACAGAAACACAGAAAGCTAAAATAGGAATGGCTTTCTCACTAGAATGTTAAGGTCAACACTTAATAGTTCACCGCACACAACAATAGTTACATACCATAGTACTCCCACCGTGACACGGGCGCCACGGCTATTCCGCACTTGAACACGCCACTTCCCGATCCCAGGACCATTGAGGTTACGTACCCTCCATATGACTGGGGAATGGAAACAGTTATTTTTATGGAGGTAAAGGAATAAGGACATATGGTGAGCGAGTCGCGGTTTCCACATTTCTCACATCTTTATATACTGTGCCTCTTTAGAGATAGAAAGCATGGTATATGAGGCTTAAATTGGCTTTAATTGGCCAGTATCTAAAGTATACACTTTCAGAGTCCTGGTCCCACTTCATAGACATCAGGAAACAAGCATGGGATATTAGTGGACCCTAGGGACCACGAAACAATGAAAGAGAATAATAAATAAAAGTAATAAGCACAAAACCTTTGCTGGTTAATAAGATCTCGTTTTTCTTCCTTCTTCCTTTTCTCTTTTTGTCCTCCCCCTTCCTCCTCCCCAACTCTTGCTCCGACTTCTCTGTCTTATCACAGTTACATGTCTAGCTCAGGAGACATTGAGGAGGCCCAAGACTTGACAGACAAGATTTTTGTCTCTAAAGATTCACATGCAAAAGATAAGTTAACCTCCGCTCTGTTACGTTCGCTAAGGAGTGCGTACAAATCCATGAGTCAAGGGAGCTACTCACCCAGCCCCAGATTGCAACTCGCTTGCTGTCCACAAATCCCATTTTTAAAAATTGCCTAAAACACATAGAAGTTTGCAAATTAATTTTCCACTGTGTATAGAAAAGTAAGCTAGCCACACAGATGTGAAAACCCCTTTTAGCACCTTCATTCTATTACAAATTAAGAGCAACGGGATCAATAGTCAAAAAACACCTGGGAGGAGCAGTGTCCACCATGCTAACATCAGAGCATCACAATTACATGAAGAAGAGTTGAGTCCGTAAAAATTCTGTGTGTGTGTGTGTGTGTGTCTGTGTGTGTGCATGATTCACAGAAAACAAATCCTGGCAGTTTTTTTCACAGCTTTATATAAAAATTTGCAGCCCAGATGCACTTTTCTTTACGTAACTGAATTTAAATCTCTCCAGATGTTTTCCAGTTTGAAAGTGGTTACCCCCTGCAATAGAAAAAGACAAGGGCATGGAGAACATCTGAGTAGGCTTAGAATTGTCTCTGGACTTTTACCTGAGAATTTAAATACAAACGTCTAAATCCCATCCTGTACTGGGTGTTGATTAGCAAGCTCAACACCATTAAATGAAAGTATATTTTCTTTGATGGATTAAGAAACATCTTTGCCACCCAACTGTGTCAGGAGTTGAAATGCAGGTAAAGAAATATGAATTTTGTTTTTTGCTCCTATTTTTAATCTCATCCTTAAATCAAAAGCCAATTGTTTTTTACTTAAGGAAGTCTAGCAAATAGAATGTGTAATTTTGTGGTGTTATAGGAGGTGTGGAAGTCTTCATTTTGATGGATAGCTGATGCTGTTTTCAATTGGTGATACGTGTCCGAGGCTGCGGAGACAAGTGGTACCAGAACAGATTGAAAGTACTTTTCAACTTTTCTCCTTGTCAATATCCTTAAACACAGAGGATTCGAATCAGGATTGCCCAGGGCGACACACCTTTACAAAGTAAACATGCTATCACAAGGTAACTCCTGGTCTTTTTCCTGTCTGAAAAGCGAAAATAAATTAAAATGTTTCCTTTTGCTGTACTCAGTAGTAAGCATCAACGAATCAAGTTGTACTTGAATTGAGCTTCATACCTGACTTCGTTCATTCAGTACTGCTTGGGGAGTCACCTGTGTGTGCTCCTGTATTCAGTCCCCCAAGTTGCTGCAACAGTGTCCATCGTATAAGTAGTTCTGCACATCGTTATTGTCTTAAAGTGGGACCTTATTTTATAAATACTGAACTCAGTGATTTTACCATTTTTAGAACTCAGATTCAAGAGGTTCTGGAAACCATAGCTTCCTCACATAGAAAGATGACCAGTCCTGCTAGATAAAAGCTTATTTTTACAACAACAAAACCTCCACTTTATCCTTTCATCATTAATCTAAAATTCCTTTTACATTTTAAAGAAAATGGCCAGTAATTAACTTTGGCATAAGGAGCTTCATTCACTTAGAGATACTAATCCAACATATTTTATTTTCATTGATTATTTCTCTTTAAAGTTTTTTTTTTCTCAGTACAGTGACCACCCGTGGATCATTCCACATCTCTCCATCTCTAGTTTATAGTGGTCTCAAAGGACTCATTTATTAGACTTTCCCAAACACCTGTCACATAGATTGGGAACCAAAGGTTACCTATTGAGTTCACCAGCTACCAACAAAGTTCACACCAACAAATTCTGTTTCTTTACTTGAAATACACGAATAGACTATCCCCTCCCAAGGCTGCTCTGCAGCTTAAAGCTATGTGCTCACCACAGTATGATTCTCTCATCGGTTTGTACTTGTATGTGGGAAGGCCAGAATGGAATGGTGTTCATACTTAATGAAGTCCTTATAATTGTGATTCGTGACCATTGTGCCCCCAAACTTTCCAAAACTAGAAGAGTCACCCTTATCTAGTCTGTTGGAGCCAGTTCTTGGGCGTCATAGCTACTACTCACTACAAGGGTGAAGGTACATTCAAGTTCTCGACCATATAGTTCTGACTACAAGGAATGGGCTCAACAATTTAGCCAGATGTTTCCCTAGTGTGATAGGCAAACATAATGTTCAATTTGATTGGGCTGAGGAATGGCTTAAGCGTTACTAAAGAAGAAGCTTGCATGTATCTGTGGGGAAACATAACAGGGGAAGGCCCACCCTGAATGTGAACAGTACCTTTCTATAAGCGAGGGCACAGAAGTAATAAAAACCAGGAGGAGAGAAAGCACTCTACTATCCCGTGAGGCAAATAGGCTCACCGCAAGTTTTCTGCCATAATTTTCTATCTCACCAGGGACCTGGAAGTAACAGAGCCAACGACTGTGGACTGAGATCTCTGAAACCATGGTGCAGAATAAATAATTCCTCCTTTTAAATTGTTTAATCCTGTATTTTAGAATTGCAATGAAAAATCTCACTGACATTGACTATTGGTACCAAGAGAAAGGGTCATTGCTGTGACTGTAGATCTCGTGATACAGAAACATTTGGAATTAGTCTGGAGGAGACATTCAGATAAATGCTTTGAAGAAGCCAGCTAGAATGCTGTCAGCAGAGGTTAATGAGTAGTCATGGTGGGAGCTCAGAGAACCAGAGTGCCTTTAAGGATTCAGGGAGCAGCAATTCCTGACCATTAGGAGTCAGATGGGGAAAAGGGAATTGACTAACAATTGGACCAAAGGTTATTGTTTTACTGTAGTAAAGGACCTGCCTACCTTTGTCCCATGTCCTAAGACTTTGTGGGAGGCTGGGTTTCATGGTGAAAGATTAATTTTTTTGAGGGAAGAAATGTCAAGACTGCCTAGCATTCAGTGTGTGGCGTAATTGCTGGCTGCTTCCTGCCAACTTTAAAGTGAAAATTGTCATCAAAGCACATAGAAGAAAGGACTGAAAACACCGTGGTTTGTCCTTATCCAGTTGAGCCAAGAATAATGGACTGACATCTCTCAAACCAGAATTCCAAATGAACCCTTCCTCTTGAAAGTCCCTTCCACCAGACATCTTGTCGTCACACCTGGAAGTCTCAATAACAAATAACACATCATTCCTTCCTCAGTTTACCTGTGTTCATGAATCTCACCCTTCACTCTTGGATGACAGTCAAGCCATATAGAAAAAAAACTTAGTAAGGGCGTTTCTAAAACTTCATATAAATCTATTGTGACTCATGTTTTTATCTCTCTCTATATATAATATACACTTAAAAACTAGCAGAGATGGGGGATTATAAATTCAGTCCCCAAACCTTCACACCCTTCATATTAAAGAGAGAGAGAGAGAGAGAGAGAGAGAGAGAGAGAGAGAGAGAGAGAGAGAGAGAGAGAGAGAGAGAGAGTCAACAATGTCTGAGCTCATCTCTGAGTTCTTACCTGGCTGCTTCAATTTGATCTTCAACTTCCAGGGTTCCAAGTCTTTTGTTGATTGCATGCATGATCTTATCTCCTTGGTAACCACTTCCTCTGCCATCAAAGCTAGCTACTATGATGTTTTCTGTGCTTGCAAGGTAAGTGGCCCAGTTGAGTCTGAAGGCAGCATCTGCTTTTTGACTACAGGGACCTGCATATCTGTGAAAAATTCCACCTTTAAATAAAGAATGCTAGCATTTTTCTCCTAAGGATCAGGTATTTGCATCTTTCTCAATCAAGAGCCTGAAAATCATAGTAGGCACTGAATTATCAAGAATAGGTTCATTTATAGAGGAATTTTAAACCAGCAACAGGGCAGCTCTGACAAGGCTCACATCCAAAGACCTACATCTGTATGATCTGGCTGAAATGCAGACAAAACACACACCTTTTATCCCTCCAGCTGTATGCCCTTAGTACACGTGTTTAATCTTACAGTGAAAGCAAGGGCAGTTTGAGAAGGAAGTAGCCATGCTTGAAAGTGATGTCTAATTAAGAGGCAGACAAAGTGATCAATCAGGGAGAGTATACACCCAACTCACAGGAAAATTGCAGAGGGAAGAGAGGCAATTTAAGTGAGCAACGGAGAGAGAGAGAGAGAGAGAGAGAGACAGAGAGAGAGAGAGAGAGAGAGAGAGAGAGAGAGAGAGAGGGAGAGAGAAAGTTTTACTGGGACAGTTTTACAGAGACAGGTTACAGGTGAAGACAGAAGTAACCAGAAGATTAGAACAAATTGCCAGAATTAGTTTGAGGCCAGGCAGAGCAATTTAGTGAGAAGGAGAGAAGCCGAACTGAATCAGTCAGCTTGGAAAGGAGCTTAGGCCAGAAGAGCTGAGCTGAACCAGCCAGCCAGAGATCAGAAAGAACTAGATGTGGTGAACTTATTCAGCAGTAAACCTCTGAGATGACAATTGCATGATGAATAAAAGCACCATTTACGGTCTTTAAATTTGGCAACGTGACCCTTATAGCTGTTTGTTTTTTAAAATACATCCCTAAGATTGGTATTTGGACACTACTGTCAAACACATTCTACATTTCCAGTACTGTGCAATCTTAGAAAACGTAATTCATCCAATACTGGGGATAGAGGAAATTGTCTTATAAAATAACAATGATTATTAGTGTAGTTTTCCATCCCAGCCTATACGGTTATTTCCTTAAAGACTCTGGCCAGTGTCACATGATTTTCATTCCCCCCTAGGCTCGTACCTAGTGTTGCTCACTCTGAGACTCTATACCATGGTAGAAAGGACTATAGTATAAAAGAATGCTAGTACTTAAAAACCTCAAGGACAAAGAAATATAACTTGAACTAGGAAGTAAGCATGTTATTCATCAGAGCAAGAATTTTACCATTGTTGTATTTGCAACCCTTATAGCCTAAGATCTACCATACATATAGCCATATGCACCACTTTTATCAAATCTCTTGTGTACTAAGAGATAATCCCCATAGCTCACTTGTGTCTTGTTTCAATGCCCTCTCTAACACAGTCTACCTAACTTCTGGGTACATGCATATCCTCTCTAATAATAGTCCCCTCCCAATTCATCACTTTCCCATTCATTGGCACTTGCAACCCCACAGTGAATGAGCAACTCCTGCATGAAAGCCTCTACTAATACGTTCTTGCCTCTCCTTTAGAGATGGAAGTTAAAAGAACTTTCATTTAAGCAAAATACCACATTGTTTTCATTTAAAACTAGATGGTGCAGCGTTCTAAATTTAAACAGGCGAACGTATTCATACATTCGTATATGAGTAAATATTTTTTTTTGTAACATGAAATTTCTTGGCCCTGTCAATGACAGAAAATTTGGTAGATCAAAAGCACCCTTCTCTTTCTTGTCAAGAAGAAAGGATGGGGATGAGAACCAGGAAAGGCCAGTGGGACTCCCTTAAAACTCCAGGGAAGCGAAGCGAAGCACATGATTATGACAGAGAGAAGTGTCTATCTCATTTGTTAAGTTAGGAGAAAACAGATGGGATTTGTAGGTACAAGATGGGATGGGGACTAGTAATCAATGCTGTAGGAAAGAAGAGAAGTATTGGCTTTATATGCCATTAATCTATACCCCTCCCCCAGAGAAGTATAGCAGTTGACTGCCAAATTCCTCTCTCTTGAATACTTACACATCTATTAGTAGAGGGTATTTCTTGGATTTATCAAAATGAGGAGGTAAGATCATTTGATACCAAAATCCTAAAGAAGCAAAAAGATTAATTAGGAAGGTAAAAATAGTTATTTAAGGAGATTCCATTCCTTTTCTGTCAGTAATTTCTCAGAGTTCACCAATTTGCTAAGTTAGATCAAATACTAGAAGGATCAGCTTAGGATCACATTTTAAAGACATAAAAGGCAGCTGTTTTGCTCATAAATTCGAGTTACTATGGTGGTAAAACAATCAAACCGTTCCTAATGCAGCCGTGAAATCCGTCGATGCCTTCTAAAATACAAGTGCAGTTTAGGACTCGTAATGTTTTGTTTCTATGCTTCTGTTCTTTGGCACCCAATCTACTTATCTAGCTTGTTTATGTTCTAAATTTTCCTCCCAAATGTTTTCCTCTTCTCGAATTTCCTTGAAGCTGTTTAGAATTTGCAGTCGGCCATAGCTCTTAAAAATCTGGATTTAATAGCAATTCTATGATTCCTATTGCCATCCCAGAGCACTGAACGGAGCTCGGTTTTCAGCTTAGTCTTTCACAGAGTGAAACGGGCTTCCGTGGAATAAAATGCTTTCACATTCTGTGGGCTCTTCCTTGGGTCTGTTTAAATTCTCGTGCTTGATTTAACATCAGTTTAATAAAAAAAAATCTCAAAATAATAAGTCAGTCTTCTTTACTCTCAGAATATATGAGTCTAATCAATCTAAATGAGGATTCCACATACGCAGGAAGATGTAAACTATAGGCTCAAAAACAAAAACAAACAAATGAATGAACAAAACCTGATTTCTAGAGGTGTCTCTTACGTTTACTTTCCCTTTTGTTTCTTGATGGATTTTTGTAGCAATTTTGGTTAAAGAGAGAAAGAGAAAAGAAGATTCAGTAGTCAAATATTTATATAGATGGGCTTATCTGATACCATTTGTGTTTCCTAATTGTTTTGTGCTTTTTATTCAATGTGTAGGTAAGAAAAAAATAATTTTCTATTATACCTTTAATCAAATATCAAACTACTAGTCAAACTAACTGATATTTTTAATGCATACACCTGTCACAATTCAATCTCTATCTTGTCTGGCCAGCACAAGTGATTAGAGGAATTATAACTCCACCTTTTTGTAAATGTGCAGTTTTTCTGTGAGGAAGGGTCCCAAGGCTTCACTTGCACAGGCCCTGTCTCAATCCCCTTTTCTGTAGTGAGAAGAACGACTAGTGACTAATGGGTCCCTCCCCCCTGTTATGTTGAAATTGAAAATTAAAATAGAAAATTTCCTTTTAACCATGTGCCCTCCCAGCCCTAAAACCTAAGGACTCCCACTGTGTGCCCGCTGAAATCGAGTAGCGTCTCCATATGCACTGCAGAACTCTGGCACCAGACTGTCAAAATGAGCTCAAGATGTCTCAGGGACAGGGAGCAGTGGCACCCCTGCTGGGTCAGAAGGTGTTTGTTAGCAAGGACCCTGGTGACACACACGCACATTCCCTTTGAGCAGCGTGCTAAGTTATTCTGCCTAAGTGGGCCCTGCTTTCCAGGGCTTGTCCTACCCTCCACAATGACAGGAGTTGAAGTTTATTTTTCATTTCATTTACAGAAGTATTTTATTTGTATTAGCTTAGGTTATATGTGTGTGTGTGTGTGTGTGTGTGTGTGTGTGTGTGTGTGTGTGTGTGTGTGTGTGTGTGTGTGTGTGTGTGTGTGTGTGTGTGTATTTGTACAGTAAGAGCAGATGCCCTGGGAATCCGGAAGAGGGTGTTGAAATTCTTGGAGCTGGAGTTACACAGTTTATAAGCCAGTGGGTATGGGTGCTGGGAAAGGAACTCAGGTCCCCCGGCAGGAGCTGTATCACCTCCCAATAGTTGAGCCACCTCTTCAGTTCCATGTTTCCCATTATGCTAAATAAATGACCCAAAATCACCTTCCTTTCCCATAAGTCATTATTCCTGAGTGGAAAAAGAAACTGAAGAGAAACAAGCACTCTGACTCAGATAAACCTATTGTTCTTAGTGGTGCCTGAGCTTGACTGGGGCTTACGGCATGCCCCACTCGAGCTTGCTAGGAAATAACAAGCCTCACGCACACACACCAAAGAAGAAGCCTGAAGCTTAAACATTTTTAGAAACAACCTCAAATTTTTAGAATAATCATCTTAGGTATTTTCTAACTCTATGGTTCAAAGATGAAATATAGTTAGCCATTATGGTTTTACAATTAATGCTCACCGGTAGAACAGAGTTCCTAACTTGATGAACTGACCTATTTATAGGACATTTCCCCCAAATACTCTCTTGACAAAAATACATTTCATTTAGAGTCCTGTTTTAAGACACACACAAAGCAAAAGTAGTAGTTGTAATAGAATGTTTCCTGGAAAACAACCATTTTAAATTAGATTCATACAACACAAAGAACATATTCTCAGACCAAAAGTGTCACATTATTGGTATTTTATTATTGTCTCCATGAAAAGAAAAACTATTCCAAAAGACATATAGCTTACTTGTTTCATTCAGAACAATGAAGTCCAATTTTTTTGAAGGCATTTGGACATCTTGCAGCATTTTATCCAAAGCAGAATTGTCCTCCAGGACTCTCAGCTCTAAACAAATACAAGAGACATCCATGATTCCTAACAGTACAAAGAGGTTAGGTCACATGATCCAACTGCGAGCAAGCGTGAACGACGGCAGCTGGGGTGTGCACACTTCAGGTAGGAAGACTAGCGTCCCACTCCTGGGTAAGACACTAATGCCGAGGGGAAATCCCATGCCCGTCCTATTCATGTGCACGCTTTCCTACAAGCCGGTGGAGGGGGAAGGATGACAAAATACCTTTTTGATCAGTGCTGCGATGCAGAGTGTAGAGGGGCAGACCAGGGCCTGTGAATGCAACCAGTGAAAGACAGGTTTTAGGTGAGGTGAGCATGAGTGTGTGAGCTTCCAAACAATTACTGTCTGGCATAACACAAGGCAGCTAGGGCAAAGGGACGCGATGCTTGCCTGTCTCCTCCTCACTCCCAAACAACTGCAATTAAGTGGAGGATGTGTTCCTGCAAAGGCAGGAGGCATGGGGCACAGGTAAACGGGGTAGGAAGTGGACCTCTGTTCTGCTGGACATCTTGGGCAGGCTAACCTCTCCATGCTCGATTTCCTCCACAGTGAGCTGAAACTACAGCTTAAGCTTCCCACTCTCTGTGGCCATGTGTTGACCATGCTACCTCTGAAGCCCTGTGCTCCTTGAAGGGTGAGTGGGAAGCGCTCTGGAACCAGCTTTACCTGGAGGAGGAGAGTCCGCTCGCGGGCCCCCCACTCAAGAGAGTCTGGGAGCCAGGAGACACATCTGCAGTGCCTCACTTGGATAAGCAGTTTCTTTCTGGCATGGAAATGTGTTTTTCTCACCAGCCCATATCTTCACTATTTATCCCAACTGTGGTAGCTGTGGAGTGGAAGGTAATGTATAGCTAAGCTATCTTGTGATCTATTTAATTTTGAGGCGTTTAAATGATATATTTAATTTCTATATTTGCTTTAAAAAATAAAACCACAGTGAAGGCACTGCTAGACCCGGGTTTGAATCCTGACTGACTTGCTGGATAGGTTAGGACTGTGTCTGTGTGCCGATATCTTTCCATATAAAGTGAGGATAATATTATATTATAATAAAGTGAGGAGAATTTTATTGCGATTTAAATAAGATCACAAATATTAAGTTTTTAAGCACAGTTCCTGGTATAAAGCACATACCCAAGACATGATGCCAACACTTAACCATGCTAAAGAACACTAAAGAAACACATCGGAGGGAACAAAACACATCAGGGGCAGAGAAGAACAGGATAAGTAGTTTGAAGGCCCCTCTGCCATTGACTATGCTTTTCGGAATATCTGGATTCTTTTCCACGTTTTAAGAAGCAGCCTGGTATAGCATTAGAAAGTAGGACTCAGAGAAGACCCTTAGAGGACTTTGGGCTTTCTGTGTGACGTGAATCTGCCACTCTGCCTTCACTTGCACAGGCTTCTAGACTTGAAACAAAAATTAACAGTAGCAATTTCAACAGAAGACAGGGCATTGAGGACTCTGGGTGATAGGCACCGCTTGCAGTGTCTTATTAACGTAAGGGCAAATGCATAAAGTAATCATTCAAAACCTAGAACATGTGGGTCTGAGAAAACTCAGAGGGAAGAAAGTAATGTGTCCACATCACACAGTCCGAGTGTAGAAAGGGACTCAGGTGTCTTTGAGGGCTCCTATGTGGTCAAAGGAAAAAGGGCTGAGCAGAGAAGAAAGAATAGGTTCCTGGAGGCTCTCCTGTCCCTCAGGGATGTAGGGGACAGGAACCTTCACAGGCCAGCCATACGCTCTTCCTCACTCAATGCCAACTTACCCCGACATCCCAGCTGATAGTACTTTGCCTCTTTACTAAATGACACCGAGTAATACTGGCATCTTTCTGGACTCAGGTCACAACTAAGGCACTTCTTATTTGTGAGGTCAGTAAGTTGAATTCTGTAAAGCCAACAGTGGTGATTAATTGCTTCATCAAAACATAAATGAGAGGAAGAAACTGACTAATGCCATGCTCCGATCTCAGAAGACTCAGACCACCGTAGCCACCCTCCACGGACTTTGTCTTCACCATAAAATGCATTAGTTTATGATGACCCCAGTCTCCCATAATCAGGAAATGACAGTAAACACCTAATAGAATCATTGTTTTGGTTATATATGAATGATAAGTGAAGCAACATAAGTACTTATAACAATTCCAGAGTAATAATAATTAGAATGAGACAAACACACACACAGACAGACAGAAAGAAAGACAGACAGAAAGACAGAAAAGGACAAAGGAATAATCTGTCACTGAAAACCCCTGATGTCATGACCCCACAGCACTCTTACTTATAAAGATTTCTTCCTCCTGGCATTTCTTTATATTCATTACTAATGTAGTATCTAAGAAGAAAACAAAGACGATAAATATTAAATGTTTTACAAAAATGTTAAATATAATCCCCTGATCTCCAACCGCAGGCACACAGGGCTGCAGTGTGTGAGTGTGTGTCCTCTGTCCACACTTGCTGCCCTGCCCGTGCGTCCCACCCAGAAGCTCTCTCCCTCCACCATCTCTCCCCATGATCCTCTCTTTAAACAGTCTGAAATGTATGGTTCCAGGGAGCTCTTCCTGAATTGAAATCCTAAGCAAAAATTCAAAACAGAGCTTTTATAGGAAGAATATAGCTGGACAGCTAGCTTGAAATTGAGAAACCCCACCCCCACCCCAAGTACCAATCCTGGTTTCTGTCTTTTTTCTGTTTTATTATGTAAGCTGCATGGCTGTAGGGGCTGTATATTCCAGAAAGTGACAGAGCTCCTCCTGTAAAGTCTTCAGAAACTACTCTGGGCAACGGCAAAATTCCTCTGTGATGAGGCCAATGAAAGAAGAGCCCAAGATCCTAATGGAGAGTAAAATGCCTTTTGCTGACAGCTCATGTATGCTGTTGGAAAGCACTTAGAGCAAAGCTTTCTATATTCCAAAGAGCAAGGCCGAGCCACCAGCAGATAGCATTGCCTTTGTCAGCCTTTCAGGGAGCTCATGTCAGTCTGAAGTTAACAGAAGGTAGAATGCCCCTGCAGCAGTCCGGGACGCTCAGGAGAGATTGCAGCCCCTCCAGTGCAAAGCAGGTAAAACCAAGAGGTAGATCCGATTGGTGGCATGGTGTCAAATCTGCTGAGCGTATGTGAAAATCATTAAGGCTTCCGTATGTTAAAAAGAAAAAAAAAGGGATTGAACATATTCCAAATCAACGATGCTTTGTGGGAGATTTTCCTGCATTTCTGTGAGAGGGCGTGAGTGTAACGCATGGATTTACAGCCTGCTTACTGGTCGTTAGAATATACTCACAGATAATCGCTGGTCAGAGCTTCGATACTAATGACTTCCCAGGCTCCTTTTGTAATAAATGTACAGTCCTGTTCGGGCTTTTAAATACGAGACATATTAGACTCTCCCATCCAAGGTAAGCAGAGGATTTAATCATTTATATCAGGAAGTCAAACTTGAGATTATTTTTTGGGGGCATCGATGTCCTATTCCGCTTCATCCCTTAGACTACCGAAGGATTCCCATTAGTCTAACACGCACTGCGCAAGGTCATGAAATGACTTCTAGTTCAGTCAGGGAAGGGGGTCAGCTTGGGGTCTGCCGCTTAAGCGTACTCACTTTCCTATCTTTCTGGAACTGGCAGATGTGTTTGTAGCCATCTTTGTCACTGACGATTTTATAGAAGCTGCTTCCGTCAGAGGTGAAGTGGGGTTCTGCAGGCCTAAACTAGACAAGGGCAGAGCAAAGAAATGTCACAGCACCAGTCTCTCCCCAGTATCAACCCCAGTTCCTGGAAGTCCTCTCCAATCCTGCATCCTTTGTCAGGAGACACAAAGGGCCCCAAAATGAACACCATCCTAAGCAGAGGTGGAGCACAGAACAAATTCACAAGTGGGGCTAAACAGGAGAGCGCACATAAAGACGCACACAGCAGGCGCGGACACACAGAAATGTTTTCATTGTTCTGGAACGTGTCTTGCAAGGACGACGGAGACTCCCAACCATGTAGGCACGCAACCTAACACTCTCTCCATTTGAAGGAACTCCCTTGATATTGCAAGTGCACTTTCTAGAAGGCACCTAATGATCTGTTTCAGGTTGGAAATGGAAAATTTCACTCCCGTTCTTGCACAATTTGGTTTGAACGTCAGGCTTAGTCTTTAACCACTCCTAGATGCTATCAGGAATCTGTGCCATAGATTTCCCATGGAGAAGCGCTCATAGAGTTATTTTTATCCTGAGCCTTTTCATTTTGCTAAAGATGATCAACAACTTAAAAATATGGTTACGTGGGAAATGGAGAACCAAAAAAAAAAATTATTGTTATTTTTTTTTTAAAAAAAGGTTCGATAGAAGATAGTTCTCAGGAAATCCTGTTTAAATAGAAGAGGGTCTCTTTCCAGCCTGGGAGGACCACGTTGCGTTTTAATTTCTATTTCCTAGTTATGTTGCGAGCAGGTAGAGGATGGTCTTTTAAAATTGTTGGTTCACTTCGCCTTCAGTGTTTCCTCTCTCATCAGTTCCCGTCTGGGTAAGGAAGGGAAGTGCTTGCCTCTTCTATTTAGTGATTCAAAGCGAATTCATTTATGAAGCGAGCTGAGGCGTGCAGTACACTTTGTGTTCTCATTACAGAGTTCTCAAGCACACTCCCCTCTCTAGACCCATGTTCACAGCCTTATCTTTTTAATACATTTCCCTGTTTCCCCTGGATGGAGTTGTGCCTAGTAGAAATGTGTGAAAAGTGGCATCTGTCTGGTTAAATACAGAGAGGAAAAAACATATTTTTTTCAGAGAGTCGTGAGGAAGTGTAGCATGTCTCTTGCCATGGAGGAAACCACTTTTCTTGTTGGCAAACCTCTCTCCTCTGCCCAATCAGTGCCTGGTTAAAAAGGACATGGGAATGTTGTGATAGCTCCAGGCCAGCAGAGAGAGGTCGTCATCTTCCTGGACTGAAGCCTCACCTCTCTCATCCAGTCTTTGCCTCTCTTCGTTTCCCTTTTTAAAAAGCTAGGTGTCATTCAGGCTTCATCTTCCCTATAAGGTGTCATGGTGGCTGGAGTCCCTCTCCTCCCCCTGTGCTTTCTTCCACAGTCTCAGACTTGAGTCCGGGGTGCTATGCATGTACGTGTCAGGTGGTGCCGAGCAGAGCAGTGAGTCTCTGGGGGTCCCCTTGCTTTCCCAGATAAAGCACACCCTCAGAGTGCCTACCAACATGTGGTTTCCTCCAGAGAGGTGTGCAATGGACATCATTGGATTGGTGCTGTTTCTGATGGCTGCCAACCAGGCTAGATCCAACCCCTTTTTCTGCTTCCAAAGTGTTTAGCTCTAACAAGGGGTCAAACAAGCATATTCTGCATCCCGGCAGCCTTTCAGCTCACTGGAAGCCCCAGTTATCTGGAGAACATGTTTTGTTCGTCAGTTTTGAGCATGACTTTGGTGTTTGACTTGTCCGTTTGCCTTCTTGGGTAGACAGTACATTCATTATAAGAAGCACAGCTAATACTCCGAGAAATGGGCCAACTCACATTTCTATCAGTGACAACATAGCACCTTAGTATAGGACAAGCCACACATTAACCAGCTTTGAGTGTCAGTCGAGATGAATATGAAGTCTATAACTCAGAATACTTACTCTTCCGACCCAGCCTGTGGCACTCGTTTCAATATGCTCCTGCGTCTGTGGAGAAAAGGACAGTGCAGTGTTTCAAAGAGAAGACGGTGAAATCTGTGTATGCTTTTTCTTTCTTTTAAAGATGGAATTCTCGTGTATCTCAAGCTGACAATCTAACCAAAGCCTTCAACTTCTAATCCCGTGTCAGCTTCATAAACACTAGGGTTATATGGGTCTACCACACTTAGCTTTACACTGTGTTGGAAAGGGAACCAAGGCCTTCAGGCATGCTAAGCTACTATTCCAAAGCACTACAAATGAAATTACTCTTAACGACAAAAGAAATGAAAACATCCTATATGTCTGTTTATGTTAGTCTTTCTCATGTGGTTGCATTTGATCGTTTATCTCTGTAGCTTGGGGCTGGCCTGAAGCTCCAACTGGCATTTTAAATCCAGTCTGCACAGTACTTGATGCTGTCCTTTGCTTCCCTGTAGCCTGCTAGCCCGTTCTCAGACCTTTTCTTAGCCCCTCGGTCTAGATTCCTGCTCTTACTCTCTTCTCATGGAAACCTCCCTCAGCCCCTTTCTTCAGCCCTTCTGTCATTTCCCACGGACCCTCCCATCATTCACATCTTCTGGGTGTCCAGAGGGCTACAGTCTCCTAAGTGATGTTCAGTTATCATTCATTCCTTCTGGTCCATTGTCCTCCCTGCTCAGCCCCTAGCTGACCTTCCTTGGCAACAGACAACTCTATTCCCATTAAACTCTTCATCCTGAAACAGCTTTCCATCCTTTCAAGATAAATTCAAACACCTCGGCATGGCCCCTGAGCCCAGATCTAATCCCTGGCCTTATTTCCCATCCAGTTTCTCACTTTCAGCTTAGGTGGTAAGCACATTCAGTCCCTCTATGCTCTAAGCTGTTCACTGTGGATGTCCTCACCCAATCCTCAGCTTAGAGGGAACTTTCTCTCTTATCTGTTCACATAGGACATCTTATCCTAGATGGCTCTCTACCTTCCCCCAAGCCAATTCCTTGTCTTGCTCACTTGACTCCAGTAGAGTGCCTGTTATTACCCTGTGTCTATCTTAAACCCTCTTATTGCACAATATCCTGATATTGTCGATGAGTCAGTCAGCAGAGAGCAAAGAGCCCTGGGTTTCCTGGTATGAGTTCAAGTGTGTCCTATGACATAGGCATTTTTCAACCTCACTGAGCCCCAGGCTTCACGGTGCCTACCATATTGTAAATGCTCAATGCAAAGAAAGTCTACAGAATATCTTTACAACTGCACTCCCTACCAGAACAAAAACATTTTTTTGGGAAATGCAGGCTGTTTAGTTAATTTAAAAAAACAATCCCATAGCTTAGCAACGAGGTGGGGACATTTAAAGTAATATAATGTTACTTGCAGAAACAAATGAGTATGTTGAGATATAGAGCGTCACTCAAATTCTCTGCCCTGTGCCCATTTAGGACGCAAGTAGGTAGGTGTGTGATGCAGGGCTCATGACCAGAAAGAAAAAAAGAGGTACAGAGTGGTCATAGCATTGGCCTGCAAGACTTCAGTTCCAGCCTCTTCTGTGGCTGCTGGCTCTCAAGGTAGCCTTGCTGAAATCCTCAACCTGGAAGGACTTCAGGGTGTCCTGTCTGGGAGCCTCAGCACCTTACATTTGGATCAACACCCTCTCGGGCTGATGGTTCTGTGTTTAGGTACTAAGTCGGTCTTCTGCTTAGAAATGGTTTCAGTCTAGTAATGGATCTGTGCCATCTGGTATCTGTTTTGTTACCCACATGCTTAGCTAGCTATTTTCCATTTTTTATTTTCTACCTGTTAAAATAACCTTCATTTTGCTTGCCACCTCTAGTCCTCATCCTCATTTTGACATCACGGACTTCAACTTCTGTCATCTGGCTTTCTACTCACTCCTTTTCTCCCTCCCAAGTGATCATATCCACACCTACCACACCACGATTAGCGGGCAAAAGAGAAGCGGAAGCTCCACAGGACATCGAGAATCTGACAGGCGAGACTGACCTCCTTCTTCAGAGGTGGATACAGATTCAGGGAGAAGAGAACCTAAAACATTTACGGATCCCAACCTTCACTCACCCGGATGTTGGGATAGCAGAGCATCCCAGGGAACTCTTACCATCGGACAGTTCCATATTAGGTTGGTCTTATCATAGTCGCAGATCGCCATCACGGAATAGTTCTGAATCCTCCTGAGCCACTGCAACGAGATTCTGTCTTCTGAGACCCACGCTACATCACACAAGTAGTGATCCCTGGAGATAGGAAGAGGGGAGGGGTTTCAGAAATTGTGCGGTTGGGGGAGATGGCACGGTGGATAAAGTGCTTGCCTTGCAAGTATGAAGATTAAAGTTCAGACCCCCACAGGCCCAAGTAAAAACCAGGCAGTTATGGTGGCTACCTGCAATCCCAGCACTTGAGAGGCAGAGATAGGGGATCCCTAGGTCAAGCTTGTACCTAGACTAGATTGAATTAGCAAGTTCAGGGTTTAGTCAGAAACCCTCCTCAATAAATAAGAGTAAAGAACAATCCATAAAGATGCCCCATGTCAACTCGAGGTCTCTACAAACATGAGCACACATGTGCCCAAACACTCGCTAACACACACACACACACACACACACACACACACACACACACGAAATATGATTTTTTTCAGACCTTGTTGCAAATGAACATTTTACTTGAGAAGACAGAGTCTAGTCTGCTGTGGCTTAAATATGTATGAGCCCCATAGACTCGTGTGTTTGAATTGCTTGGCTCATAGTGAGTGACAATCTTAGGTGTGTTGGAAGAAGTATGTTATGGTGGGGGTGGGCTTTAAGTTCTTCTATGCTCATGCTATGCCCAAAGCAACACATAGTCTCTTTCTGTTGCCTTTGAATCAAGACGTAGAACTCTCAGTTCCATGTTTGTGTGCTGCCATGATGATAAGGGACTAAACCTCTGTCAGAAGTGTAAGCCAGTCCCGATTTAATGTTTTTTGTTTTGTTTTGTTTTAAATAAGAGTTGCTGTGGTCATGGTGTCTCAGTCATGGTGTCTCTTCACAGCAATACCACCCTAAGCCATAGACTAATGAGAAGTAGAATTTTATATCATTAGGAGCACCATTTAATCACATAACACGTTCTCTTCCCTTTAGCTTAAAATACAACTTAATTTCTGAAAGAAATTAAAGTATATCTAACAGAAAAGTATCTAACAGAAAAGGCAGCAGACATATCCTAAAGTGGCTTAACACAACGTGACTGAAACCATATGTTTAGGACAATGAAATTCCTATCTTGACTCCGGGTCCCAGGTAGTCAAGGGCGAACTTTCCCAACTCCTCTATACTGAGAGTAATTTAGTGAGATGAGGGACACTTGTAGAGATGCTATAATTTTCTAGTAATTTAACATACTCCCCTCCCCGTCAGTGTGTTTCCTGCAAAGCTGCTGCTGCTAAATCAATGTCCCTGGCATCCAGGAGCCAATCAGAGCGCAGTGTCTGAGAGTGCTTCTCCACCCCTGGAAGGAGCCAGGGCCCCTAACCTAGCCTGGCTCTTCTGCACTCACCGGAAGCTGGGGAGTCAAGAGAGCAGAAGGAGAGTGAACTCTTACCCAGGACTAGTAATGATATCCTTACAAACAACTGAGAAGGGTCAAAAATAAAACAAAGAAAAGAGTAAGACACTTTTAGTTGAGGGCCTGGATAGTAAATATTTTTAGTGTTATGGTCTATGCGCCCTTGCTACTAAGAAGAAGCTACACCTGACCCTTTTATCAACTTCACTTCAGATTGGGGGGAAAAAGTAGACCCAAGCCTCGACGAACTTTTCAAACCAAAGAACTATGACCCAAAATACCTTTCTCGAAAGTCAAAAGATGGCCCCGTGAATAGTCTGTAGTATTTTAACCCAAATTTATAGAACCAGTTCCAGCAGGCTGTCCTCCCCAGTGCATACCTTAAAGTACTTTTAGAACTGTATCGTGATTTACAGTGACATGTGCAGAATTTATAATTCACTCTTCTGCTAGCCTCCCTGTTTTTTCCTCTGGGTGTTTTTTTCCTTAGACATGTTTGCCAGTCCTCGGGGTGATTTCAGTAACTGTTCATACATCACTTCTCTCCAGTGTCTGATCAAGGCCTGACTCCCTTTGTCAGGAGTCAGTTCACGGTGGGCCTTTCATCTTACTTTATTCCTCTCGGCCCACGGCCTTCTTTGCCTGCACTCGGCCACTCTAATACCCCCTTATTTGGCAGCAGCCGTCCTCCCCTGAGGTCAGCCTGTTCTGGCTTGGCTGCCAGCTCCTTTGAGGCAGGGGCGACATGGGTCTTGTCTATAAAACAGGTACTTGCAAAGTTCTCTAGGAACGCAAAATTCTGCTGTGTTAGGACTCACAGCCGTCCTTCCTTAGAACTCCCATCTGTTTCTGTGTCCCCTCTTTTCTTGAGCTCCGAGTCCAACGGAAGATGTTAATTGAGCACCCAAGATCAAATACTCACAGCTCCACAATTCCCCTTTAATGGCATCAATGTCTCATGTGGCGGTGCCCTGGAGACCCCTTGGGTTTCATGTTATTTCACTGGGGGTTTTCGGGTGTGGAGGATCTGTGCAGCAACCAGGCACCACATTAGCACACACACTACCTTCCCATTTCAGGGCCCCTCACGCTCCGCTGCCTTGTTCCATGTTCTCCAGAACATCCAAAATCGTTTTCCCAGTTGACCTCTTCCTTCCACCTTGACCTTTATTCTGAAATGACTTCTGTGCCCTTACTCTAGTTCTTAGCTGAAGCGCCTCCATGCCAGCGGTGTTTCCGATAAAGTCTACAAGTCAGTGTTGCTAGCATCCAGGGGCCAATCAGAGGGCAGTGTCTGAGAGTGCTTCTCCACCTCCTGGAAGGAGCGGGCCTGAACCTAGCCTGGCTCTTCTGCACTCACCCGAAGCAGGGGAGTCAAGAGGGCAGAAGGAGAGTAAACTGTTAATATATCCTGGCAAATAATTGGGAAAAATAAAAAAAAATAAGACACAGGAAAATGAAGTTTTTCAAAATTAATATTCTACACCAAAGATTAATATTTTAGTCGTTCTGATCTACACATTGTCTGTCACATTGCCACAGGATAGAAGCAGCTAGAGACAATGCTGACATTAATAAGAGTGGCGATGTCTCAATATAAAGCTTCAATTTCAATGTCATGAATTCCTTTTCTATTGTTCTTGTCCCTTTCACAATATAAAACCATGGATAGCTGTAAATGGTATGAGGACAAATGCCAGCCAGGACGGATTTGAATCATGGATTCTCTTCTGTTAGACCTGGTCCTACACCACTCATTTTTGCCCGATTAGATTCAGTAACCAAATACCACCACTACAACAAACTCTTTGGAGACCAAAGCAGGCAGATCGTTGGAAGTTCAAAGCCAGCTGAGGCCACAAAATAAAACCATGTCTCAAAAAGCCCAAAAGATCTGGAGAATCTGATGAGATCTGTGAAATCTCCTTTGTTAGACAGAGAAAGCTTCTTAACTCAGACACACGCTGGCACCCAGAAACACTCTTCCTCCTTTTAAAAGCGTTCTGATTGCAGCGAGGCAGATGGGAGTAAGAGAACTCGTTCATGCCCCAAGTCGCCTACGGTAGGTAGCTTTATCTATGAAAGCTGTGTTATACCTCAGGCTTGGCCGTCCACACTATAAAGCCACTTCTGTCATTAGAAAACACTGACCAGTGGAATGTGGGAGAGCAGCCAGCAAACTCTTGTGCATGGGTCACATTATGTGACCTGGCCACCATCCCTGGTGTTTCTAGATAAAGGTTAACAAACCTGGGTCTGAGACCTTAGTCACTGTCAGTGACTCAGAACGTACTCTGCACTCCGAGAGGGCTCAGGGGAGGCCTTTCACCAAGGAAGCAGACACTCTGTTTTAAAACGTTTTTATAAACATTCTTTCCTCTAACCACAGCCCTGAGACAACATTAGGCCAGGATGGCACTTCAGAGTCATGAAAAAGATATAAACCAATGGACGGCTTGCCTCAGCTCTTCACTCAAAGGTTTAAGTCCCCACTGTAAGCCAAAGGAACATGCCACCAGCAAGATTACCCACTATCTTTTGTAGGATAACATGCTGACTGAGGAGGGGGCCAATTTCTGAACAAATCCCCTCTCTTACAGTGAGTGGGAAACGATGAGGGATTCTTAAACAGCTAAGCCTCCTTCAGAGCCTGGTCTTTTGTCCTAGGTTGGGCAGAGGGACCCAAACAAGGCTTCAAAGTGTTAGAAATGCATCAGTCACCAGGAGAATCTGGTTGCTTATCATGCGGAAGCAGTGGATTTCAGGATTTATAAGAGTTTATACCAGTTTCCGGAATGCCGGAAACTGCCTACTTCCCATAAGACTCATGACCGCTCTGTGAGGCAGGTACCACTGTCTATCGGATGAGGAAACACAAGTGTAGAGGAGTAACTGTCCCAAAAACGTCCGGATCCAGGATTCAAATCAAGCAGATGGCTTCAGATTCCCCTGTCCCTATGTGCCCCTCCTGAAAATACCTTCCTGTCCCATTGGGAAGTCCTACTTGTTCATCCCACTCTTACGATTCCCTGAGTGTACAACTCCTTTCTCAGTGAAATGTATTTATTCCTTGAGAGTTATGCATAAGCTAGGTTTTACAAAGAAAGTCAGCTAGCTACACTCACAGGACATCCTGCTGTGGCAAATCTTGCAAAGTGACTCCTTGTGCTTGCAAAGAGGAAGGACTTCATAAAAAGGCTTTTAGGTGACATCACTGCCTCTAATTTGTATAAATGTTTCAACTGAACATTAATGATATGTATGCTTTGCTAACTGGAGGGGATAAGGGAGGGGGAAATGCTACCCGGAGCCACTGCAGCCTGGGACTGATTAATTCAATGAGTCACCAGAGGAAGCAGGCGTACTGCCAGTGCCGGCCGTGGGCTCCATGCCACCCTGTGCTCTGATAGGGATGCCAACCCTCCTGGGTCCACTGACAGATTGCTGAGAAGAGGGATGGGTGGTGGGATGCAGGAGGGTTGAAGGAAACAACACTGTGTAGTAGCACGCAAGCCCTAATCTGTCTGCTTTCCTCTGGGTATCACCTGCATGCTGGCTGAGGGGGTGGAGTGCCGTCTACTCTCCTGGCAAGGTGATGAGCCCAGTGTGTGTAGACCAAGGGTCATCGGGTGTTCAGAGAAATGGAAGGAGTCTTTGTCTACTGTGTCTCTTAAGGTCCAGGGTAAATCATCAGCTGGGTGTGATGGGCCCCTGAGGCTGTTCACCAGATGTTAGGAGGGGTCACCCCACTAGACACACCCTCTCCAGTCCAGTAGTTTTAGCCTGCAGAAACCTAGTCAGAGGAAGGAAAGGGGACCTGGTCCACAGGGTGATTTTTGAAAGCTATCCTTGGAGCTGGCTATGGGGATTCATTCCTGTGCCACACACCTACAGGAACACATGGAAAGCCCAACTTCCCTACCCACCTTTCCATTCATCTACCAACCCATCCGTTTGGCCACCTGGCTTCTTCTCTATTACATTATTCCACCGTATCAGACACTGCATCTCAGTCACCCTGCTTTGCACCAGTTATTATAAAATTGTTCCCTCTCTGAAAGATCTTGTCTTGCTTGACCCTGGAAACACAACTGTTAAAGAAAAGTTAGGAATTTCACAAAACCTGTGTTGTATACTGTTTCCTCACAAACATTTTGAGCTCTCGGGTTCCCATTTGGCGTTGTCGGTGAACACCAGCAGTTCAACTAACCTAACTAGTCGCAAGCCTCAATCTGTGAGTGTGGTAGAGAGGCTCATCCTGTTCCCGGTCTAATTCCTAACAGAGGGGCAGACCAGACTCAGCCACTAACAGGACTCCACTTGCTGGCAGCTCTGTGGAAGGAGTGGACACACAGAAAACGAGTGGGGAGACCTGGGAGAGCCAAGGAGGGTAGTGCTGAATTTGTTTGGTAGTTTTCTCAAGGATCTAGTGAGTCACGAGGGAAAGCAGTGAGACACTAAGTATGCCTTGTCAGCAGTGAGACACTCACTAAGTATGCCTTGTCAGGACTGCCTTGGCCCTGGGGGTCTTTTACTCAAAGCATGAAAGTGTTGTCTTGTCAATTGAGAGACTATTTTCCCCTGATAGACCCAGGGTCTCATCGTAGAAAAGCTGCGATCTCAGCAGCACCAACAGAGATCGCAGCTGTACCTTGGAGTCTCCCCTGAATGGAACACTTCCCTGTGGCATTTCCTGAGACAGACATCTCTTTGGTAGCATGTTCTACGTAGAATAGTATCAGCCAATAAGGCAGCCCTCACCAAACCTTTAATTTAAGAAAGTATGGAAAAGCAAAGAAGTAAGGTAACTTAACTCTCGAAGAGCAAACACTAAGTCCTTAAGTCTTGGCTAACTCTTCTGAGCTCATCACTTTCCCAACCGAGCTTTCAACAGTGCTTTCTTGGCAGGGAAGACTCACTTTCATCAGCTGTGAGGTGACTGTGGAAATGATACTGTAGGGTGCTGTGCGGAATGGGTGAGAAACCAAGGGTAGATAAGTAGCCCAGGCCAGAGAAAGTGCTCAACACTAAACCTTACTAGTCAACCACTTTGTTTTAGTAAGTGCAAAATGTCACTCAGTACCTGTAGCTCCTCCCAGCACTTCTAACCCCACCCCCTTTCCCAAACCAATGTAGCTAGGGCAGGAGTATGTATCTCTAGGGGTGCAACACTGAGCTTTACACTCTCCTTTCCCCCAGTTTCTAGGTCAGGAGATCTCTTGGTTCTCAGCTCTTGTTGTATTGGTCCACAACTCCTTCTTAGGTCCTCTCTACTTTTTTTTAGGAACCTACGAAAAACAGCAGGGGCAAGACTGAGGCTTGCCCAACACAAGCAGCAGTCGTCTACCTACTCTAGAAGTGTGCCACAGTATTATGTCGCATTGAAATAAAGACTTTCAGACTGTTTAAAAAAGTTTGGTAAACACTTTTGAAGTCTACGGTAGTCCTAGTCGGGACTGTTTTCTGGGCTGCACGCCTCCACAGACAGGTGCTGGCTACAGTTTGAGAGGTCCCAGCAGATACATCCAAGTCTTTCCCTGGGCAGCCTTTCCGGTGCGCTGTGGGTCAAACCTCAATGCTTTCCTTCCATCTTCCCTGCTCCACGCCACCGGTTCGGTGCACATTCCGCAGGAAGCTTTCTTGGATCCCTCCGGGCATAGAAAACCCATCACACTGCCAACTTAGAATGCCTCCAACCGGATGTGGCCACTTCATTCTCCTAGCCACTGACATGCAAGTTTGGAATCTCTCCCCTGATTAGAAATGCCAGAGGCGTCCAGCCCCAACCTCTTTAACACATCTTAATTTTGTAAATTATGGTTTTTAAATCAGTGTTAACTTAAGAGTCTTCTGGGTTGAAACAACAGGCTTTAGAGCCTTTGGGTATAGCTTTATATCTTGGGGGAAAAAACTAATGGACAAATTGATGGATTTAAATTTCTTACTGATTAAGATTCCTTGCCCGAATAAAGGTATTGTTACAGTTACTTCCAACCAAACTAGTAGATTTCAGCATAGTACATAATTGGCACCAAGTTCGACAGTGTCAACGGAGAGGCACAGGATGCTTACTGTGGTGCCATCTCTGGTTCCTCTCTGGGGGCACCAGCTGTAGTCACAGAGAAAGTTTCTCATAGCCCCCTTTCTACCCACAGAGCCTGACTGAACAGGCCCACTCAAGGTTGAGGTCTTTTCCTTAACCTCTGGACCTCATTCTCATATCTGTACAAAAGACGAGTCGTAATAGCTGTTGGGAAGAGAGCTACTTAGGATAACTTAAGTAGTGAGGGAGATCATGTGTTAAGGCCCATGTCTGGCACACAGTGAACGCTCAACACATGGTAGCTGCTCAGGTTTTTACAGGAAAAATGACTCGGTCTTACAGTGCTTGCACCGCAGGATTACAGAATCTGAGAGTATTTAAGCAAGTGACATCTTGAGAGTTAACCGACTATTGGGGTTCCCAAATGTGACCCACAGTGTCTCTGATTTCTCTGAATCTGTGGGGAAGAATTATAGCTCATCCAACATGAGGGTATTCAGTTCTTTTTTTTAAAAAAAATCGTTTTTAAACCACTGTTGAGATCTAAAGCTAGTCCCAGATTTGGGAACTTTTCTCAAGAGGCACCCAGGAGCTTTGCCATAACACTGTACTGGCTACAGACTAATAGGTCATAGCAGGGACCACCAACTGTGGTAGACACGTCATGCTGTAGGCGGCATGTTGCCATGTCCAGAGAAACCTGCATGATCCTCAGCATGTACTACCACCGCTCTCCCTCCCTGGAGTCCGTTTCTCCCTGTGGTGACTCCAAGATTCCAGAACATTCCGTCTCTAGAACTCTGGATTTTCTCTGCCTGTAGAAGCCCCCCAAGACATCCCGTGGAGAGATTCCACTCAGCTTTGTATGTTCTCACTGGAACCCCCTGCCCCAGCCCCCATCACCTTGTCCTGTGGTTTTCTTTACATCAGACCGAGGTGTGTTTCCCCATCTGGTTATTGTCTGTTTCCTCCAGTGATGCCTGGCTGCCCTATTCACTGTGCGTGCCCACCATGAGAACTGGGCCAACAGGAAGTTCCCAGACAAAAGAATGAATCAATGATACAAGATGATGCTATGATTGCTGCTGCCATCTGTGTCTGAAATGTTCTACCTGGGGAGCAGGAAACGGTCTATACCCAAGCACTCAGGTGGGGCGCCTTACCCGGTTATCACAGATGCAGGAGCGGTGATTTGCATGGGAATCGTAGTAGTAGTTGAGCTGAGAGAGTCTGTATTTACAATAAAGAACTTTACAGTTGGATTCACAGCTCCTGCCTAGGGGGAAAAAAACCACAGAATTGATAATGATTCTTTTAAAATAAAACAGCCTCATCATTACATAAATTTAAACTTCATTAAAATATCTGAATTATGGCTATAGAATTACAACAATTGGACACTGTCAAACAATCTAATAGAAATAAAATGAACACAAAGGAAATCCTTCATGTGTTCAGGTAAAAAAAAATATTCGGGTGTGAGTGCATGTGTGCATGTGTGCATGTGTGCATGTGTGTGTTTATCAAACATGAAGGTCCAAACACTCACAGTTGAAATCATGATGTATGCTTTGCTCATGATCTGTGTGCTTTGTGCCAGGGAGGACAAATGTCTTTTTACAAAAGCAATTCTGTCATTTGCCAATATATCCTGATTCTATAGTAGAGAAGTTTTTGGTAGCTCCACTGAGAATATCACTTGTAGCATCAAAGGCTTGGTCCATTGTGAAAAGAAGCCTGAGGCCAGAGCCAATTGTGCTGATGAAGTGGGTGCCGCCTTCACTTACAGTCTAGGTTAACCGTGGTGGGGCTCAACGGTCAATATTATAACAGAAGTCTCTAAGCCCTTTAAAAATGTACACATGGGTCTTCCATTGACAGATTAGTCAGAAATAATATGATTTTTAGAGACTGATTTATGGAGCTCCCCCCCCCCACTCAGTTCCACTCATCAAAAAATAACATTCTCTGAAAACACATCTCCATATTTAATTTAGGATCTTTTTTCCTTTTAACTTCCTCTCCCTTCCTAAAATGGCAGATCTTCATAAGGCAAATTAAGTGAGTTGGTAAAAATAAAAACTCCTTTTTTTTCCAAATCATTTACGGCAGAAATACGTTGTTAGCTTTTCCTGTAGACGACGAAGACGCTGTGGCCGTTTTTGTTATGGTGCTGAAGAATTCCTGGCTCCCTCCTAAAGCCCTCTCCTGGCTTAAACTGCTTGACAAGGATCCTTGATTTTAATACACACAGCGTGGATAGCAGGGAACAATCTTGAAACCCAGGATGCGACACGACTATCTCACATGTAGGACGTGCAAAACTCACGTCAGTGCCAAACCTGTAACAGAGCCACTGAAACTCGTCATGCACTGTATCCTGTTAATTAGTAATACAATCTGATATATAACCAGGCTTTTCAACTTCAATTCGGGCTCATTCCAACTTCCACAAATGAGATGAGCTCCTGATTCAATTACAGCCCTCCCTTTCCCTTCATTCAAGCATTTCCTACCCCTCCCCTACCTCTTTCAAAACCATTTTCACCATCCTTTTCTGCCTGTCATTTCTTAGAGTTTTTGGAGAAATTACAAAACCTTAAATCACACTCTTTCCTGGGATAATAAAAATACTTTAAAATTGCCCAGATGCTGTTGACTTCAGCAAGAGAAATCACAGAAAGCTGTTGAAGAGAGACTGACAATATTTTCATTAGCAGGAAGGGATTAAATGCAACCATTCTCTCCACTCATCAAATCGCAGAGCCATGATCTGAGCGGGGAGCACAGACCTTTGGGTACGGAATCCACACTGTCTTGGGGTACTGCAGTGACTCATCAGAGTAGAAGGAGTATTCAATGAGAGGCACTCCGGTGTCATTAAACTGGGCATAAGCTAGAAAAGTGCCGTTTGGAGACCACCACAGCGCGGAGTAGGCGCCGAAGATTTCCTCTGAAAAAGGACATAAATTGTTCTGTTACAAGAGAGCTGATAAATTGGCTTTGGCATTCAAAATATTGTTCTCATTAGCTTTAGTAATTATAGTAGAGTTCAACTAATGAACCGTTTCACATTTGCTGGGATTCCAAAAATCGAAGTAATACAAATGAACAAAAATAACGTCTTCGAGGATATATCTAGATTGTAAAAAAAAAAAAAAAAGTCACCCATTGGACCATTTTAGAATATTGCAGCATGCGACATTGGATATATGCTCTCTATTTTTTTTCTTTATCTTATAATCCTCTAAATTTATGCCTCAAAACATACCAAAAGTAAAATTCACGCAGGAGGCTGATTTTCCTTTCTAATTTTCAAACAGTCAACATGCCAGCAGCACACTCACTCCCTGACTGGGCTGAGTTTTCACTGAGTCCATGAGGTACTGGTGGGTGGTGCCTAGCTCTAGGCTAGCAAACCAATATGGTGCCCAAAGTTTACTATCCTGGCACAAAGAAGGTGTGGAAAGGATGCATGTCGAGTGGAGAGAACTCCACAGACCCCTACAGAGAAACATTTCTTTTGCCCAGCCTAGAAACTGAGAGTTCCTTGCCTTAACCCCCTCCCCTGATACATAGAGAAAGAGAAAGAAAGGTAGACTCAATGGAGAGAAAGGCGTGGCTTTCAAGTCTATTGAAGGACTGCTTTTCAAGCTCGGGCAGAAGCAGTTCCTTGCTATGATTACCAGGGGACCTGTCCATAGGACATTTGATCTCAGGCTTCTAAAATACTCAGATCTGCCTTGTCAACAGGGATGGGGGTGGGAGGCTTAAGATCCAGATTACGGAGGTGTGGATCTGGACTCCCTCCAGAGACTCATGTAGTTAAAGGATTGGCCTCCAGCCTGTGGTAGGACTAGGAAGTGGTGATGAGTAAAGATTTGGATCCTCCTGAAAGAAACTTGGGTCTCTGGGATGGAGATCATGAAAGGGTATTGGGACCTCAGGCCCTTTCTCTTTGCTTCCTTACATCTGTGAGATAAAAACTCCTCTACAGCATGCCCTTCCAAGTGGCCCTGGGCTGCAAGGGACAAAGCAATATGAACAAATGGACAAGTAAGCCAGAACTGTGTCTTTGAAACCATGAGTTAAAATAAATCTTTCCTCCTTTAAAATGTTTCTTGTGCACTTTTCTTTTGCAATGATAGAAACCTAGTGAAACTCGACCTGCATTTCCTTTGATGCTGTCGGCCTAAGAACCAAAGCATAGACTCTAGAATCTCAGGCTTGGGAAATTACATTTGCCAGTCAGTTTTGGATCACTAAAGGCTCTTTGCTCATGGCTGAAAAAATGCATTTACTTTTGCTTTAAATTATATGTATGTGGGAACGTATTCACATGAGTGAAGGTGACCGTGTTGGAGCCTGCTAGAACAAAAGTTCAAAACAGTTATGAGGTAGCTGGTGTGGATGCTGGGAATAGAATTCTTTGCAAAAGTCACAAAAGAGACCCGGGCCATCTCTCCAGCTCTCTTAAAATACATTTTCGATAACAACAATAATGGTTGCAGAATAATAGCGGTAGTAAAATGTAACAATTATTTGTATGAGTCTCCACCATTTGAAGAGTGTCGTGCGCCAGGAATTGGTGATGGTTGACACTTATTTTGCCAGGCATAATATATGACCCATTTTACAGGTGAACTGAACAGAAAAAAGAATGTAAAGAAATCATCTTAAATCACATGGTTAATAATTAGTAGACTCAAGAATTAACCTGTCAGTTTGGCGAGTGTGCTTGGCATCTAACATTAGAGGCTCACACTTGCCTCTTTTTCAGCAGTTTCATTTCAGAACACCTATCCCTTGGTAGGGCAGCCTGCTTTGGCTACTTCAAACCTAAATTGTGAAGTTATAATTATGTCACAGAAATTTATAAATCATATCCAATTTGGTCTGGAATCTATGCACAGACCATTTTACAGAGAGGAAAACTGAAGTAAATTAAATGAAACCTTTTAGAATGGAACTAGAACTCAGGCCTTCGTGCACTAACCCAAAACTTTCCACGCAGAAGTTCCTCATATGCTGAGTTCAGATCTCATTTCTTAGAATTTTGACCCGTTGAGTCTTGTCTAAAATCCACTTGCAAGGCTGAATGTATGCATGCATGTATGTATGTATATGCATACATATATACGATATATTATATCATGTCCATATGATATATCATATCACTACATATATGTGATATATCATATCACATATATATGATATACCATGTCACGTACGTATGATATATATAATATTTCATGTCACATACATATGATGTATTATATATTTATCTCTATAAATGAGATAAGGGTTTTTGTTTTTAAAATTAGTTTCAAACACTGATAAGGGTATAGTTGGGGCCATGTTTCCATTAGTACCTATTTGTTATGTAGAGCAAATCTCTTCTAACACTGTTGCTATCTCTCTCTGGGCACTGAGCCCCATCTGTAGGGGAACACCCTTTGAAAGCTGTGACAGTATTTTCTTGCACCGTAACTCAGATGTGAACATAACAAATGAAATACCTCCAGTCACAGCTATGCAGAGGAGATGGCCTGAGCTGGTTAAATTCTTACTGTAGCAACACCCAGCTGTTTCCAGGAAGAGCGATGGGTCAGGGAGGAGGCTGTTTCCACTCTATCTTGAAGGCCCTGGAAGAGCCTCAGTGTTGGGCTTCCCAGCACTTAAAGAACTTGTCATTTCATTGCTGGTGTTAATCAAACACATGGAAATGGAAACTCATCTTTCTCTTGACATTATCTCTGCTGGTTGTAATGTGTTACTGTTAAGTTAACTTGACTCTCCTAAGAATCAAAATTTAAGCAGAAAGCTAAGAAATAACAAGATGCAGTAAGGATGAGTCTGTCAAACAAATATGAGGCACCCTTATGAATTATTTGGAACAGCCTCAAAAATGCCTTTTATCTTGGCAACCAACACATGGAAAATGCTTTCCTAATAGTTCCCAAATCTCTTTATCCTAAAAGCCAGAATATTCCTTTTGAAGGTTTTGAGTATTGTTTTCTACTTATTTTTACTAAACTTGCTTAATCATCTTTGTTTTTCTTCTTTAAATAGGAAATCACAGTCCCTCCCAGGTTAGTTCAAATGAACACATAATCTTTCTAAAACAAGCGATGATTTCTTTCCTACTACTTGGCAACTGCAGACAATGTTTATCTCTCTCTCTTTTTAATATTGTGGAAGATGTCACTTTCCTTGGAAACTTCTGGTTAGGTAGGTCTCTTTGGAGAAACGCCTGATGTTAATCTGGATGCCCTGGTAAAGGTAGAAGAGTGACACAGAACGGCCCTTTGTGGTAGGAAACCAAAGCCGAGCAGGGGACTGTGTGGCAATGGGGGCAGAAGCCGCCCCAGGAATAGGTAAGGGTTCTGAGTCACTGTGAGGTCTGAAAGGGATCTCACGAAATGTTTACGTACACAACTAATTTTGGGTCTTACTGATTGCCCCAGTTTTTAGCACAGCAATGTTGAAGTATTCTTAAAAGCTATAGACTTTCTGGTTAAAGGTTTAGTCTTTACCTTCATAAACCCAGTCGTTTATTCCGTTAAATATTACATTTTCTTTTCCTGTTGATGTGATCCTATGACTAGGCAAATGTGGTTCAATTTTAACATAAATATCATTCTTCCAGACATATGCCTAAAAAGATAAAACAAAAAAAACATTGATATCAGTAATCACATTACAATATGTTTTATAGTGGGATCTTAAAATACTATGCAAAGAGGAAGATAACCGCAGAGCATCTAAGTAAGACCCTCATTTTAAAATGACAGGTACACAGGCAATTGTCTCGAAATAATAAAACGTTTTTAGTATGTTGAAACAAGAAGGCTTGCAGCTGTGAATGGTGTGTGTGTGTGTGTCTGTTTGTGTGTGTGTCTGTGTGTGTGTGTGTGTGTGTGTGTGTGTGTGTGTGTGTGTGTGTGTGTGTGTGTGTGACAACCTAGCCCATAGACCATCGACACAGGATCATGTAGGCTTGTGTTTCTTGTCTGGGACATTAGTAGAGGAATGTAGTGCACCTGCAGAAGAACATTCCATCTTGTCATTTAAATTCTTTTGCGCGCCTAACACTCTTTTAGCACCATAAACAGGAGATACATCTTCAGTGATTTTGAAGAGAGACTCAAAAATATTCAAGCAGAGCAGACAAGGAGAACTTAAGAGTTTAATAAGCATTTTCCCCCAGTGAATAAGCAACAATATAATCAATACTTTTAATATTCGATTGTATATTATATTTAATATTCTATTTTAACATTAATTATTGTTTGGAGTAGTACTACCCCTATATTACTAACATAATGGGTGAAAGGGCTTTCAAAAAATCTGTACTTTATATTAGGGTCAGAATCATCTGCCTATGAAAGACTCCAGCCAACCTTCATTCTGACAGCAGGAGAAATGTACTAACCAATTTATGACCTTCTTGTGACCATGTGATCCACTGTGTATTATTTGGAATCTTCTCTTCTGTGATCAGCTGTCTTTAGAAAAGATAAGAGGACACATTTCCAAAATAATAATTCTGTGTGGGCTATCCTCTAAAATTACATTTGAAAAATCCAGTAGTCTTGATGGGGAAGTCACTGACCTTTTACTCAAGTCATAAATACTGTATGAAGCCGTGTAGGAGTGTCTCCATTGCTGCAAAAGAACACAGACACCTCAGCCTTCTTGGGATTCCCACAGGCTGGCCATGTGCTCAGGACGACAGGCATGACAACAGATCACTGCATGAGTATCAAATTTCAACACATAGTATCACTTCCTAAATTCTTAGAATTTTAGAAGTGAAAATATCTTTGAAATCATCTATTAAAAGGTTACAAAGGATACAAAAGGTTCTCTTTCGTATCACCCCCTTCAAGAACCTTTTTCAAAGGATCACTGTGGGCCCAAGTGTAAGCTTTGATATTGAGTGATATTGTTGTTAGCGTAGCACAGCAAAGGTGCCTGTTTAGAAAAAAAAAACCTTCAAATTTTCACCTTTTACCCACATAGCTTCTAAAATATTTAGAATATTTCTTAGTTTGTCAGTGGTAGTGATGATGAGGAATACTTAATATAAATATCTAGTGTTAGAATTTTTAAAGCTATTTGAAAATACATTTACAAATTAATAAAGCTATTTGAAAATACATTTACAAATTAGTGTATATGTCTTCAATATTAAGCAAACAAGCAGTTGAAAATGAGAAAGGAGACAATAAAGTAAAGACCATTATAAAGTAAAAGCATAGAGTGGTAAAATTAATGATCAAATGTTGGTTCTATAAGACACTTAAAACTGCTACATACTTAACATATCAGAGAAATAAGAAATCACTATCCCAAACAAAAAGCGAGACACCACAACAGACCTTACAGTCATTAAAAGATTGAGACTGTTATGAACGTTTTTTTCAACAAATCATAAAGCATAAAAATAATCAAACTGTCTTAAAATAGTCCTACAGCTAATAAACACGTGGAATCTATGAGTAAAAGTGAAGGTAATTACATATCAAATGACTTGACCAGCAAATCCCTTAGCATTTCAAACCAGCAGACAAATGACTACAACAGCTTTGCTCAGAGCTGTCCAAACATGGAAGCAGGTGGGCCATCCTTCAATAACAGGTGAATGGATTATCAGATTGTGATAGAGGATATGATAGGATACTATTCAGAGTTTATAAAACTTAACTATCAAACAGTCAGAAAGGCTACATACTGAAATAACTACATGGCTTCCTGGGAAGGGCAAAACTGTGGACACAGTGGTGATTGGCTGCAGGGAGGGAGGACTAGACAGAGCACAGGGGACTCCTCATAGTAGGCACTCTCATCTCCAAGGCTCCTCAATGTACATGAGTGGCCCCAGCACAAAACGGTAGATTTGAGTTAATAACGTGTCAGTGTTTGCTCCTGCATTGTCACAGATGCACCATCCTCAATGTAGAATGTTTATAGAGAAGACCCAGGAAAGGAAAACGAGGGAGTTTATAGGAACCTTTCGCCTACTTCCAGCAAACTAATGCTGCTCTAAAACATAGCATCTACCAGTTTTGAAATTCATTAGAGCTATGACTTAGAAGGAGGAGTTCTGTGGTATCGCATTCCATTTCAATAGAGTAAGCGGTAACTGGAAAGGATCCCTATGTATTTTCATAGCATCATATGATTTAATAGAGAACACAGAGAGAAATATGCTAGATGTTAGGGAACCAGGTTAAGAAACAGGGAGGGGCTATGTGGTGTGTGTGAGCATACTCTCGCAGTTGTGAAAAACCGCTTCTATATGTGTATGTGAATAAAATTAAAGATGCCTTTGAAGTTCCTGGGGTGCATATTTGTATTCTCTAATGGTTGCACGGGTAAGAAAGCAAATCGTATTACTAGCTAGCTAGCCGGAATTTAGTACAAACAATGCTGTACTGTTTCAGAAACCAAACTAGAACAAAATTCAAGCTTGGTCACTAAGGAGGAAATTGGCTGCCTGGCAGAGAAGCTGAGATCAGTCAGGGCTCCTAACGTTACCTACTTATCATTTCTCAGCCTCCTACACCCTCATGTCAACAAGTATTTATTAAAATTCCCATTTCTCGTATGTCATACATTCCTTTTCTGGATCCTGGATTACTGAACACACCCCATGGTTGCTTCTTGGAAACCTCAAACATAATATTTTCCCAAAGCCAAAAGGTGTGGTAAAATCTAGAAATGTTAAGAAAGACTGAGATCATCTTGGTAGCATGACAAAACCCTCATAAGGTATGAAATAAAATAGGTTTATCAATCTATAGTCTATAAACGCTGGTGCCCCCACCTGCTTCCACTGAAGGTCTCCTAACTAAACAGAGCACAAGGGAACAGGCACTGCGACACAGAAATCACAGTAGAATATACCAAGAGCTATGACAGAAGCAGGCAAGGAAAGCATGCAGTCCTACATTACTCTAGAGTTCGAGAGAAACCTGTGGTAAAGAAGATTCCAGAGCCGAGCTCTTAGTAGGTGATTGCATGGAGAATGGGAGAGAAAGTGCTGTAAAACAAAAGCTGAAATGCAAAGACAAGAAAGGCCATGATTAAAGCTCTGGCGTCTCCCACCCTAGAAACAAGAGTCTCCTCCACTCCATAAGGTCAGAGAAGCTGCTTCCTAACCTCAGTTTTATTTTTTGAGGAAAACCGGATAACAAAAGCCACAAGGGCAGGTGTGTGAGGCTGCATGTGAAGTCCTTCCAAGACCATTAAACATGATCAGCATGGGACAGAGAACACTGTCTCCAGAGAGTGTGGCAGGGAGCAGGGATACTAGGAGAGCATCCACGCAGATGGCGGGACGCCCCATCATTCACTCCCTCGTGTCTTCAGTCACTCCTTAGTCTTTATTTACAACTTAGAAATAGTGTTTGCAGATGTGATGGAGCAGGAGATAAGGACACTGGAAGAAGATGCAATAAAATTAAATTTTTCTTTTCTTTTGAAGGTGTTAATGCTATTACCCTCAAATTAGTTATATTAGTTCCTATATATCTCAGAAGGAAGATATATAGGAAGGAAGATATATATATATATATATATATATATATATATATATATATACAGAGAGAGAGACAGAGACAGAGACAGAGACAGAGACAGAGAGAGGATACAATCCTTTGTTGGCAGCTACCTAGCCATTTTGTGTTCTGCAACAAAGTGTGCACACATCTCTGTAGTCCAGTTCTAGGGGCTAGAAATACAGTAGAGACTAGAACAGAAGGAAACTCGCCAGAAATACTCAGGGAATAAATAAGCAAAGAAATATCAAAACAGCATAAATGTTAGGAAGAAAATAAAAGAAGGTGATATGACGGAGGTGCAAAGGTTGTAGGATGGCCAGGATGATGGGGGGCCATTATTAAAAGGAGCCAAGCCGAGCCAAGCCAAGCCAAGCCAGGAAAGAAGGGAAAGACAGAAGGCGCTGGGGAAGAAGTCTCCAGCAGAGAGAGAGAGAGAGAGAGAAGAGAGAGAGAGAGAGAGAGAGAGAGAGAGAGAGAGAGAGAGAGAGCTAGTGCTGTGGCTCTGGACGGGTGTGTGGTGAGGAATGCTTGAGAAAACCAAAGAGCCATGTGACTCTGAAGTGGGGAAGGGAGGGGAAGTGTTCCTCAAACACAATGAGTGTGGGACAGGACGCTCACGGACTGAGATCCTCTCACAAAGCCTCTGAAATGCCATGAGACGCTGCCGCCTCATTCCGTGTAAGAGACGCCACTGAAGGGTATGGTTTACCATAGGTGCAACTTAACCTGGATTAGATTGTGAAGGAAACATATTGACTGCTCCCTGGAGTGGACAGAAGGGTCTAGAAGGCACATGAGATCAATGGTGACGACGGACCTCCCTAGTGCTGATGTCTACAGCCAGCCAGGGAGCTGCATCTAACACTGCACCACACCACACCTGTCAATCCAGACCGAACAGTGAAGCGACCTGGTTCTCTCCTCCTGCTTCTGCTTTACCCTCATGTGTGATTACCTTTTAACATTCACAGCTGTCGTCCGCCAGTTTGCAGCCCCAGTTGCTTGCTAGAATGACTTTACACCAACAGAAAATTCTGATAGCAAGTTAATCCCAGAAACTCGAATTGATTGGTGGCAAGACTAAAGCTGGGCACCAGGACTTTAAGGCTTTCCTCACTTAAATTTGTTTTGGGGATCAAAATAAGAAGCTCTGAGTTAGGTACACAAGGGCAATAACTGAGAAGAGATGTGTAAAAGTGACGCCGATATCTAATTTGCTTAGAGTTAATGGGTTTAGTAGAACGTGGAATTAAAGCCCACGTGGTGGATCCAAGGTAAACACTACGATGGGGCGGCACCATTCCGAGGTGGCAAAGGGAGGAGGAAGTGTTTGGCTTGGCCACAGTCCAGCTGGGTTGGCCTATAGATAAGGTCACTCAACACTATTTACTCCAAGAGAAAAATAATCAAGAGTAGGAATCACCATCTTTGTATTCTGTTTTCAATATAGAGCATCTCTAGAAGGTTTTGGTCCTTCCAACCCACTTTAAAATTCTCTATATGGATGGGATGGATCCCAAGGTGGGGTGGTCTCTGGATCCATGCCATCCACAGACACCAGACTCCAACACTATTGCCGATGCCAAGATGTACTTGCAGATAGAAGCCTGGTATGGTTGCTCTCCACATCTCTGCTCTAAGACAGATACAGACACCTACATCCAACCATTGGACTGAGCCTGCCACCCTAATGGAAGAGTTAGGGGAAAGACTGAAGGAGCTGAAGAGGATTGAAACCCCATGGGAAGAACACCTAACCGGACCACCCAGAGCTTCCAGGGACTAAACCACCAAGCAGGGTATACATGGGTTAGTCCATGGCTCCCATGCATATGTAGCAGTGGACAGCCTTATCTGGCATCAGTGGGAGGGGAGACGCTTGGTACTGTGGAGGCTTGATGCTCCAGAGAAGGGGGATGCTAAAGGGATGAGGTGGGAGTAGGTGAGTGGGTTGGGGAACACCCTCTTAGAGGTGAAGGTGGGGATGTGATGGGGAATCATGGAAGGGAGACCAGGAAGGGGAACAAAATTTGAAATATAAATAAATAAAATAATTAATAAAATGTCTGTATAGTTGACAGCTGTTATCAAATCAAAAGAAAAAAAGCTCAGCTACAGTGCCTGGCACCTTTGAAGATGTATAATTTGATCATAACTTTTTAAAATGTCTGAGAACTCTATGTCCCACAGGTGACTGGGTGACACTGAATGGTCTTAGTAGAACTTTTGTGACTAGAGCTAAGCTCCACTCAAGACTGGACTGAATAAAGCTGAGATGTATTCTTGGGCTTTGTCCAGATGCTCCTCTGGAAGATGAGGATGATAACATCTTAGAAGCAAGTACTTATTGAAGGTCGTAAAGGTCACACCGCATAGGCTGAGAAGAGGGAGACACAGGCTAGATCCGGTGTCCACAAATCAGACACAAAGTTACTTTAAGATTATATCACAAACTCCTAGGATAAATTTTATTAGGCTATATCATTAGTATTTCTAATGTATTAATTATGCCTTTTAGTACTTGAAATCATTCGAATGTATTTCTTTGGACATACACAGTAAATTTGTCACGTATAAAAGGGGACATATATTTGATGTAGACTGAATGAGTTTTTCTCTCAGTGGCATTACTAGATAAGATCCTTAAATATGCATATACTTGAAGTCAGAAAATAACATATTCGCCGGATTTTAACACAAGAAAGCATTTTCTTTACCTTCACATAATTGTATTCTAAGAGAATGAACAGTCTGTCGGGTGACACTGAATAATCACTTATAGAATCTCCAAAGATCTCCTGTTGTGGAAGAAAGAAAATGGCATGGTTCAAACGGTTCTTGGTCATTCGCAGGGTAGAGGGAACCCTACACGTATGGAATGTGCCTTCGGGATGCCCAGTCACAAAGAGACAGCACAGTTTCCCACACAAATGACAGTGGTATGAGGTGGGCAACCATGACTGTTAGACAGTCAGAGAGAGAAGGACCAGCTGAAGAGGCATGGCTCCCGGTCAGAGAGAGAACTCTGCCCACAGGAGGGGGAGCATGGGCAGAGAGCCAGTATTGGAGAGAATGTGCATATTTGGAATGTTTGGGGGTTGCCTGTAGCCCTAATACAGCATGGTGGACCGTGGGAGGACATTACATCCCAAAACCAGGTCATGAACTACGAACTAAGGGTTGTTTGTTTCTTTGTTTTGCTCATGAAGGTGAAATTACTATGTCTATTTTAATTATTTTTCCCAAGATCCCCTGTTGATTTGTGCCTGAGACCAGAAGGAAAAGAGGGGGCGTTGTATCAGCCAGGTCTCCAGAATAGAAACAGAGACGCGGAATGGAAATCTGTGAGACAACTGACAGGAAGAGGAGGAGATCAGTAGAAGCCTGCATAGCTAATTACAAGGGAAGTGAAAGAAGTTTCCAGCTTCAGCGACTTGGAGAACGTAGGGGTCATTTCCAAGATTGGGAATTGAGCCAGAAAAATATGACGGCTTGAGGCTCTGGGGCACTGAAGAGGAAAAGAATCAAGTTTCGTTTGGGGCGCTGAGCGTTATTGCAAAGGCCCACAGGAACTGTGGGAGAGCTAGCAGGCTCTTGGAAAGTGAAGCTGGGATCTTGAGAGATTAGTGTTAATGCAAGTATGAGAATCAAGGAAGTGAAGGGCAAACATCAGAGCCATGGATGTGCATGTGGTTTACCTACGGAGAGCACCCAGAGTGCGGGGAGGGGCCGGGGAAGGAAGACAAAGCCGGAGGAACACTCACATTCAAGCGCACAGCTAGAGGGGGAATCATCGAAGGAGACTGAAAGGTAGCCAAGGCAGGAAGCATTTCAAGAAGGAGAGAAAGACCCACTGGCCACCGGCGGCAGAGTCCAACAGGATGAGAAATGAGTCCTCATGATTGGAAAAGAAATGAAAACAGTCCCCGGAGTCCCATACGTGACCTAAGTGTGTGACTAAACATACAAAGGTACTGTTCTCCAAGAAAATGGAGCTGTTCCCGTGTTCAGCATTGAATAGCAAGATATTGTTTTCTTGCTTGTAGAGGTATTCAGAATCTAAAGAGAGAAAAACGGCCAGATCAGTATGACAAGTTGCTATCAAACGCGCCCAGAAGCTAATTTTCTTTAAAAATGAAGTTCGCTCAGGGCACACAAAGATACCGTGTGCCAACCGAAGCAAAGAACATGGTACCAAACCCGTCTATATGCCATCGCCAATGCCAAACTACCAATTCACATTTAACTCTTTACAGTATATAGCAAAGAAACACTTGAGCTTCTTCCGGTCTCCTCTTTTACACTCCCCACCCATTCCCAAGACAGGGTTTCTCTGTGTGTCCTGGAACTCAGAGATCTGCCTACCTCTGCCTCCTAGTGCTGGGGTTAAAGGTGTGTACCACCACCACTGGGCCCCTTTTTACACTTCGTAGCAAGAACAAATCTTGCACAGAATTTTTGCTTTCGTTTTTGTTGTTTTTATAAAAAGAATTGCACCTTCTCATTGACCAAGGCCCTTGGCACTTCAAGCTCTCTAGAATGAACGCAAACGTAATATTCCCATCCCGGGAGGCCCAAGCCTTACCTGAAACCCACCGCAAGGAGTAGGACTTGACCCGAAAGGTATTCTTTAAATAGTCAGCTAGTGTGTAAGTTCTGCGGCTATCAGCGGCCGCTTCATCTGTTGATAGGAAAATGAAAAGAGGAAAGTATTCAGTAAGATCGAGCAGCTCAGTTTTGGATAAAATAATATGCCGGTTCACAAGGTGTTAAAATAAGCCCACAGAATGCAAAATATGCCTTGAAAGACTTTAGATTAGTCAGTGGGGGAAGAATTCCTTTAAGTATAAATCAAGCACGTGTCTAATGTTATAGAAGCAAGTTTCACTGAGAATATCTAGTCAGCAATGCTAACCGCAGAAATGTAATGACTGCATTTTCTAGCAGCCATAGTTGAAGACAAAGATAATTTAATTATATGGCATATTGTATTTAGCACAACATGTAAAAATATTATCATTTCAGCATGTAACCAATATTTAAATGCTATTAACGAGGCTTTCCATAATCGTTTTTGTACTAATTCTTTAAAATCTGGTACCTAGGTTTGACTTACAGCACATTTTATTTTAACTGTGTTCGTTTCAATAAGTACACAAGGCCAGTATCTGCTGGAGGAGACGGTGCAGGGCCAGACCATCTTTTGCTGAGGCCTTCAGGACATCCTAAGTCCTGTTTTTCTCTAGAGTCCTTTGGCATATTCAAAACTTGGTTTCTATCACTATTCTTCCTTGTACTCAGTGGAATCGGTGGCTCTCTATATTCTGCTAATAGGGACCCAAATTCAAATCATTTTTAAAAACAATTTTCCCTCCAGAGTCATGGTGGCATATGTCTTCAATCCCAGAACTCTGGATTCAGAGGCATGCAGATCTCTGAGTTCAAGGCCAGCCTGGTCTACAGAGTGACAGCCAGGGCTACATAGAGAAAGTCTATCTTGACAAAAGACAACGAGTACAACAACAAAAACATGTTTGTTTGGTTCTTTTTACAGCGTGTTTGTGTATGTGTTTGTGTGTGTGTGTGCGTGTATGTGTATGTGTGTGTTCGTGTATGTGTGTGTGTTTGCTTGAGAAAAGCCACACACATGCCATTGAATGCAGGTGGAAGTAAGAGTACACCTTGGCAGGAATTACTCCTCTTCTTCTATGCCTTCCTCTACACTGCATCTGTAACCTAACTCAGGTCTTCTGGCTTGGTAGTAAGCACCTTTACCCACTGAACCATCTTGCGGGTCTCTGGAATCTTTTTTTCATGATATTCTTTTATTTCCTTCCACTTCCATGTAAGTGGCCCCATTGGTACTTGTTTTCTAGGTGTTGTGACTTCAAGTTCTCAATTGCGCTCCCTCCCCCCTACCACCAACAAAATGCCTTTCAGCCTGGTGATCTTGTCCTCAAAAGCTCCCTGCATTTCTTCGTTATTCCCGGGAGCATTAGAAGGTCTTTGCGTGGCACTAGCAGGCCTCTGCTGTTGGATACAACATTCTCTTCTCAGCTCATGCCTCCAGTTGCTGACTCAGCCTGCCCTGTGATCTGTGAGTGAACACCGGCACCTTCTCTGCCTGTCCCACCTCTGCTCCTCATCCTCCTGTTTCCCTCTAAAGGCCTCACCTGCTTTTGTTCTGTCTCTCAACTGTTTCATGATGGCTTCCATTCTGCCCTCTCTGATTTGTTCCTCATATCATTTGTGTTGAGAGTGCTTTTATTCCTTAACAGTTTTATATATGAATACAAGGTACCCACCCCTCTCAATTCCTACTCTTCCCTACGAGCCCTTATTCCAAGGTCACGTCTTTTGTTTTGTGAGCCATTGAATTTTACAAGGGCCAAGTAAGTGAGCATGAATATGAAACTCTCTACTGGAGGCTGGTGGGTAAACCAGTGGATACACGGCTCAACAGAATGATGCCTCTCCCTCAGAATCCATCAGTAGCCAGGATGGGTAGGGCCACATGAGTTCCTTTCTCATCCACGAACTGACTGTTGACAGGTCCGGTCTTGTGTAGACAGCTCCAGCTACGGTGAGTTCAAGCTTGAAATAGCTGTGTCATTGATTATGCAACCTGCCTCCCTATCTTCAGGCTCTTTGCAATCTTTCCTAGGCCTTCAAAGGGACAGCATGTTGTGTTTAAGGCAAAAATTCCTTATCAGCATTGTGAGCTGGCAGAAGTTCCTGAATTCGCCACCGTGGCACAGTTCATTGTTACCAGGGTGGGGTGGGGTGGGGTGGGGTGGTGTAACTAAATTCTATCTGATTCAAGACCCCGTCCACAGGAGGGAATTCATGTCCGATACTGTAAACTGGTAAAATCCCACTGGGTAACAGACTACTGTTGTTTAGTTAAACTGACGTGATGGAAAGGTGCCCTCTGAATACTTGTTCTTATACACATGGCACAAATCCTGCTCTTAGCCCGAACAACGGAAACACCCTTGTGAAAACTGAACCATAGCAGTGAGGGCAGCCTCTATGTTCACTGTGCAGGCTTCTCAGTCAGGCCACGTGCTTTTTAAACAGGTGGGGGGTGGGGTTGTACTTTTGTTTTTATTTTGCTTCAACTCTGGCACAGCTCAGTGAGGTAGTAGGAGGACACACACACACACACACACACACACACACACACACACACACGAGAGACATAAACACAGATGTAGAAGTTTTATTACTTGAGGTAAGATTTCATCAGAAGTATTACACACAAAGTTTCCCCGGCCCCAGAGACTAATCAGGAAAAGCCTAACGTCTTTCTCCACATTCTCAAACGTTCTCACGTGCGTGGAAACATTTAACCACACCACCAGCCACATCACAAGCATGTCAGTAAAGGCCGCACTTCCCTGTCACTTTTTTCAAAGCCCATGGGAAAGTAATTATCTTAACAGAAATTGTCCTTTCGAGCGAAGTTTTTAACAGTAATCTCTTTTGAACTAACTGGATACTATCTGTTTATTCAACCTTCTGCTTCCATAGATAAAATTGTTACATTTTCTTTGTTAGATCTACAGACTTTGTTTAAATCAAATGTGTTAGACAGGTTGAAGAGATACGAGAAGCCCACTTGATTTTTCAGTTCAACATTGTGCGTGTCCCTGTAAGTTGTTAAGATAATGATGTTTATGAGCAGAAAGACAGCAAATGGACAGACAAAATCCACTCTTGAGTTTCATTCAGACAAGAAGTTAAGTACTGTGCTACTGGAAGTATTTTGAAATTCCTACAGCGGGGAGAAACGACACAACTAGATTTGTTCACCAATGCTATCAATTGTGTCTGTCCAGCCATTTTGCCCCACCTCAAATAGTTAAGGAAGTTTTATTTGTTAAATACTACCGAGCACATAAATTATGCTATCAAGAGCTAGTCTTCTAGTAACAGCACAGAACACACCCGCAAATTTATAGAAATTGAAATATACTATCGATATTCATTTTTCTCTTCTGGCATAGAGTTGGTGTGTACCCATAAAAGGGAAGAAATGTGTTTCTGTAAATGCACACATGGATAGATAACGAAAGAGACACCACCAGAGAACATATACCATTGGCTCTTGGTTTTGTAAGAAGGGAAACGGATGAATACACGTAATAGGTCACACGGCTCTATTTTACTTAAATAATATTGTATGGTCATTTGTTTGCCCAGGTTTTCCCATTTAAAATTCTAATAATTTTAATGAATAATTAATTTAATTAATAATCGAGTCCAAATCCCCTTGAGATTACTTGGTATCCAGTGGTTTATTAATTCCTTCATGCTGCCTTCCCCACTAAATGCACACCTCTAGCACCCCTCGGGCACTGCTCAGTCTGTTCCCTCGTCAGCACATAGCTTTTCTAAGTCCCTCATGTGTGCCTCACTCCAACTCCCTTCAGCTCATGATATTCCTGGTGGGTCTACACGCAGATCAAGGAAGACGGCTCACTGCTCCTGTACACCTGCAGGGCCTACACAGGCCTTGCCTTGTGCTGCATTCATCTAGGTGCTCAGCAAGTTGAATGCAAACCACTTTCTACACGTTCACAAACAGCCCCAGAGCCTGGCCCCACTCGAGCAAGTAGAACAACACCCTATTGCCATTTGATAAGCAGGACACATTGGAAGACAGTCTGGAAACATCCAGATAAGCGAGTTCTGTGAGATTCGAGTGCCAAGTCCAGGTTTTGACCTTTATCAGCCTCCCAGTTTGCTGCCAAGGTACACCCGTCAAACTCTCACAGGACACGCTCATCCACGTTTGTTTCTCCTTTCTTGTCTTCTTGCTCTCTGACAGGGCACTGCTGCAGCAACAGATGCAGGTCCTTGGCTGCTCCTATAGTTTCCGTGGTTCGACCTGGGACACGCCATTCATTTGACTTATTGGTTCAGAGCACTGTGGCAGCCAAAGAAAGCACTTGATCAGCTGGTACCCATCAGCTCGGAAACAAATGCAATCTCTTGAGTTAAGAATCTCAGGGGAATCATTAGTCGTGTTCTGCCTTATTTCCTTGGCTTAAAGAAATAGGATGGGCTGCGTGAAAAATCAATTTTTCAGTCATAAACATCAGGAGAGCAGCACCCAAAACAGTTCAGCCAATTAATAAACTCTCACCAAAGGCTATGGTATAATGAATCCTAGCTTCGAGATCAGAATTACTTAGAGATCAATCGTAATCCCAGGATGATAAAATCCAGATAAGAGAGACTACAGTCTTTCAGAGTAGTCTTGATTTTGACAAGTGTCACCGAGTGGGTAAAGTATATTTCTATTAAAAAAATACACTCATTCATCATTACTTTTTTTTAACTCTTAAATGCCGATTTGTAACATTTCTACTTTCCAAAGATAAACTGCTTTGGAAATTAAATAGCCAATGAAATACTTATAAAACGAAATGTGTTCCTTAAGGCTCACAAATGTATGAAGTTGTTTTTAAAAACAGGCAAAAGAGGTATCTGGTTATAGTTTGTGGGAGCCATATGGCAACCAGTCAACATTCCACACTAATTTTTTGTTTCTACAATGAGTACAAAGAAATAAAGCAGGTGTTACTTCAGAATTCACTCTTGCAAAATAGCAGCCTTAACAGACAAAGGAAAAAAAAAATATTCAACGAGAAGGAAGGAGCAATTAACGGACAGGCTTCATGGCCCCTGAGGCTGGACCACACAGCCACCTCCTATCTCTGCTGAATCAGCAAACACAAGAAGGGAGTAGCAGGTGTCTTTGGAAGCCAAGGACCTAGTTGGGAGCATAAACTTGTCTACTGCATTTGGCTTTGGGGAGCTGCTGAGTTCTTGCTATGGTTCAGATCTAACCCATTCCAGTAGCTTTAAAAGGTGCAGGCTTGGAGAGAGGTGACTAAGTCCTGGAGGTTCTATTCTCAGGAATGAGTTAGCACCTTATGAAATGGGTATGAGAAAGGAGTGTCCCGCACAATGGACCACCATGTGAGGATGCTGATGGTAGAACATGTCATCAGGGAAGCGGTCTCTTGTGCAATGCTGAGCCAGCTGGCTCCTTGACCTTGGCTTTCCCGGGTTCTAGAGCTACGAGAAATAACTTTCTGTCCCTTAGATATTTTGTCATAGCAGCATAAAAATGGCCAGTACAGAGATTGGTACCAGACAAGTGAAGAGTTGTTAAGCAACATTGGAAGTAGGTAATGGATAGAACCTAGACCTGTTTTAAAGCAACTGTCAAATGTGTTCCACACCATTTCTGTGAATACAACACTACAGACAATGTTAGTGAGCAGGTCGGAGGAGTAGGACTTCAGAGAAAGGTCCAGTCTTCTTTGACATTTCTCTAAGTATCCTATTGAGAATGGTGGGAGAACAATGGATGTCACAGACCCCTCTCCTAAGGTCTTAGAAATGACAACCATCTTTTTGAAAACTGGAGGAAAGGCCGTCCTCTCTTAGAATGGCAAAGGACTTTGTGTGTCTATGCTCTAAGGCTTTCTGCAAAGCAAAATATGGGAGCTGTGATCTTAATTTGGTGTAAGAGATTTCTAAACAAACTTATCTCAGTATTCTGTTGGTTCTCTTGATTGCCTATAATATAAAGTAAGAATAAAGACATGAACTATGGACAGGGTTGATGATCAAAGGGCAAACAGAACTTAAATACTTGGAAAAATTTCAAGTCATAAAGATAGAATGGCATATTTGGAAATAATGCCAAGGGTACGTGTTAGCATTCCTTCTAGGCTTCACCCAACATTTTCCTAGCAGCAGTCAGGTAGGTCTGGCTTGCTATAAAAGGGAGAGTTTGTGCCTGTCTTCTTCACTCATTCTGGTCCTTTTCTCTCTCGCTGAGCCCTTTCTCCCAATTTCTCCTCTTCTTTCCTTTCTCTTCTCTTCTCTTCTCTTCTCTTCTATTCTCTTCTCTTCTCTTCTCTTCTCTTCTCTTCTCTTCTCTTCTCTCCCTCTTCTCTCCTGCTCCTCCCTCCTCCCTCTCCTCTCCTTCTTCTCTTCTCCTCTCCTCTTCTCTCCTGCTCCTCCCCTCCCCCCTCCCTCCCTCCCTCCCTCTCTCCTCCCTCTCTTCTCTCCCCTCTCTCTCTCTCCTGTCCTCTCTCTCTCTCTCTCTCTCTCTCTCTCCCCTTCCATCCCCCTTTTTGCTGTCTCTACTCCCTTCTCAATCCCTGTTCCCATGTCCCCAAATAAACTCTATTCTATACTAGAGCCATCCTATGACTGATACCTTAGTGGGGGAGGAATGCCTCAGCATGGACCCACTGAAGCACTCCCTTCTGCCACACCATACCACATTCTACAAAACATATCAGTATGGACAAATAATTATTCAATACGGAGAACAGTGTATAAGGAGGGAGCCTAAGGTTATGTGCTCTGGTCTGTTTTATGGTGTGCCAGGTAAATAACACAGACCAGGTAAAACATGAACAGTGAATGTTTAATTGGCTTATAGTTCTGGAGACTGGAAAGTCCAAGATTATTAGTTCATGTCTTGTAGGAATCTTGCTGCTGAGTTATAGAAAGGCATAAGGCATCACATGGCAACAACAAAGTCTGCATGAAATTGCAAGGGTAGGTGTAACTTGCTTTTATAATGTACCTGATTCTGTGAACACAGTAGTCCACTCCCAAGAGTGAAGCCCTCATAACCTCATACCTGTTGTAAGAACCATTTCTAACTCTTCTGCACTAAGAGTTAAAATTTCAACACATAAAGTTTATAGATCAAAAACCATTGCAGTACTCACAAAAAAATACTGGAAGAATGACTTTAGATGCATGTTAGAGAGACATGGGCAAGTCAAGACAAGGAATCATACCAAAATAGAAGCACTGTGTGCCCACAGGAACTCAGTATTCAATGCCTTTATTCTCAGGGTTGCCTTGAATCTATACTCCCTAAATTCAGGTGTGGTGTTCTTCTGCTGCCCTATATGTGGCTCTAGTAGAGCTAAGGGGTCTCTCAGTGGCTATTGGTCATCTTAGAGATATAGCAATTACTTATCACCTAGCCTCAAGGTTATTTTAGAAAGCCATAGGGCCTATACAAAGAACTGCTACCTTGGTGATGTTCTAGAAAGCCCCAGTAGGATAAAGTTCAGTAGAGCCAATGGGCATGTCTACTCATGAGATCTAGAACTGGACCAAGGTGGGAGACCTAGCCTGGGAAGCCACAGGCATAAGACTCCAATCCATGAGAGATCCAGTGTGGCTTGCACTTAGCAGAAGAAGTAAGACTTGCCCTGGTGTGTCTAAAAGTGAACATTGACCCCAGCCAAATGTTTCCTTAAGACACTGAAGAATGAGGCATTCTCTTTGGGTTTGGGGCTTACCTAGGACCTAATATTCCTTCCTTGCACTTTTCTCTCAAATGAAATAGGAACAGCTTTCACATTTCTGTCCCACTATTATAGTTTAAAGCTTATGATGCATGTGTTTTCAGTTTCATAGTTGGAGAAAACCTACTTCGGGGTGCTTATTCTCTTGATTTTCACTCACTTCTGATTTATATGAGGCTCTTAAGTTGGTACTTTTGAGTGTGTGTCAGAATTATCTTCAGATACTAAGAGAGAGGTGCTAAATGCATTTTGTATGTGAGGTCATACATTTGTAAAAGGTCATACATTTTAGGGCAGTGGAATGCTTTGGTCTGAATGAACATCAAAAAATCGTGCTCTCTGTTGGAGTAGTAAAGACAGGCTTTCAGCTATCCCCGACCCCGGCACTTCAAGTCTCTGCGAGGCTAGGCCAAGGTTAATACTTTTTTGGGACTCCTCCTCGGTGTGTAAACAAGTGTTTCTGATTCTTGTGCCTGCTCTCAGGGCTCTTTTATTTCTGTTGGTTTGCCCTGTCCAGCCTGGAGGAGACGTTTTTTGTTTTTTGTTTTTATCTTACTATATTTTATTTTGTCATGTTTTGTTGTTTTCTCTTAGAAGTCTGTTCTTTTCTAATAAGAGACAAAAAGAGAGTGGATCTCGAGAGGAGGGGAGGTGGGGAAGTACTGGGAGGAGTAGAGACAGTGGAAACTATCATCAGGATGTATTATATAAAAAAGGAATCTATTTCAATAAAAGAAAAATTTAAAAAGTATGAGGGCAATTGATTCATGAGTACTGTTTTCATGGGAGATCAGGACTATATAAAAGAGCTTGAGTGAATTAATATGTCTGTCTGTCTTTCTGCCTTTCTGATACCAAGGAAACATCACAAAGGCCTCATCAGACCTAAAGTCTACTTAGTACCATGGTCCTAGACCTCTCATCTTTTATACCTCTAAGAATTTTGGTTTTTGACTTATTAGCTGATCTTTGGTGTTTTTGTTATAGCAACAAAAAATGGCAAAGACAGACATTTAAAAGCTTAAGTTTTCAATCCAGAAAATTAGCCTATATAAATCTAGCCATTATAAGGCCTAGAGGAGTTTTCAATATGCGATGGGGTAACATATTTAATATACTTTATTCAAGACCTAGAATCAAGGTCTTGAAACTATAGATATGTTACACTATGTGTTACTGTATTGCTCGAAGCAGGCTATAGATGTCTTCACAAACAAACAAAGATGTTTTCTCTGGAGCACCCAGCAGTGATTCTGATACTGATAATTCAACACCAAGAAAGTAGCAACCAATTAAATTTCACTGTGTTCATAACTTGGGTGTGCAGTAATAAAGAACAGCTTAGAAACCTGCAATTTTATTTGGTTTGTGGGTAAATACACACCCTACTTTAAGCAGTAAACCTAGCAACCCTGGACCCAAACCTATGCTGAGTAGCCTCCACACCCACTCCGAACAATAGAATATATTTTTATGTTCAAAACAACCATCAGTGATTCCCCTTCCATGGAGAGTTTCAATGCTGTTGTATATCTTTGGATATATCTAGGTGTGGGAATGAGAAAGCTGACTCAGTTCAGACTGGTCTGGGGCATGTGAAATAAAACATTATACCCTCTTAGTGAACTTTCAGGAAAAATGCTCTATTAACATCCTATGCCTATCCATAATTAGATGTACACATGAATAAGACTAGAAACATTAGAGGAAGAAGCATGCTCAGAGAAAAGGTTGTATAACCCAAAGCTGTCCATCAAAATATAAAACCATCTTTCCTAACCCCTAGTAGGTAGTTCCTTCTCTTAATGCCATGAAAAGATACTCTAAACAGTAAGCAGGGCTCTTGAGTATTCTCTGACTTGCGTAGCCTGTTGTCTCTCTAGGATTCAGAAAGTTTCTTTGCTAGTTTGGAATCTCTGTGTGTGTGCACCTCCCCTGCCCACTTTAGTAAAACATGAAACTTTAAGCATAAATAAGGCGTCAAGACCCTGAACACACCTGGTTTAGATACTGACCATGGGTAACATAATCCCAATTGGTGACAGTGTGGTAGTCAGAGTCCATGACATTGAGCAAACGCACAGGATGTGTGCAAGCTCATCGTTGGCTTCCTCTGCCAAGGCATCCATAGCACAGGTCAAGAGTGTGGAGAGGGAAAGGAAACCCAAGAGTTAATGGAATGAGAGGAGAAGTAAAGAATGATGCTTTTCTTGCTATATGAGAGGCTAGACGATAGCCACAATCAGCAGATTTCCTTCTCAACCAAGGAACCATCCCAGGAGCAGCAAGCGTCATCTGATAAAGGTGTAAAACACGGGAAACAAGGGCTCTAAATATCTACATCAGGATCAGAGTTGGATGAGCAAACCTTTATAAGGAAATGTAGCCATCTGCCTGGGTATCTAGCCCGTGTCTAGTTTATCTAAGACCCCGTTTTTGGTATCAAACACTGATAAAAAACAAGAAGAATAAAAAATGTTACCACCCATTACTTTTCAACTGTTCGTTTTGAGAAGTAACCAAAGTTATAATGGATATTTACCAGATTAAAATAGTCTAGATAAAAGGAGATGGCGTAAGTGGTTGGGTGTTCCTTCCCATTGTTTCTTAGCCCTAGCAGGATCTAACACCATGCATTTCTTTTATCCTTTTGTTTGCCGTCAGCCTCACTTGGTTGACTGGAAACTCTAATGGGGGCACTCATTTTATTTTATTTCATTTATTCTATATCATACCATTATACTTGGACAGTACCTAGCACACAGTAGGTACTCAATACATGGATGTCGGATGACAGGATAGAACAGATAATACCAAGCCAACAAGCAAGAGTCATAAACACCAATGCACGGTTTCTAAGTAGGAGTGAGAGAGAGAACAAAATTGGCTCTAAGTAGAGTCAATAAGAGATCAAGTTCCAGCCTGTCCCTGGCCTCTAATAGGCCCATTTCTCTAACGTGCACCAATTTTCCGGTCTTATGTATTGTAATCCTCTTCCAGATTTAGTTTTCTTTGCTTTATAATGATGAGAAAATGTATGCTATATTTTCCAGATCTAGGTGTCTGCAGAACTCCTGTTAACTTCTAACAGGAAAACTTGAAGAAAGGCCAGGCACCAGGAGGAAGCCCGCTACTTGGCTTGGTATTATCTGTCTCTATCCTGTCATCCATCATCTGTGTATTGTGTGCCTACTATGTATAAGGAAGGACTCATTCAGTCCTTGCTGATCCTTGCCAGTAGCCACACCCATCCAGCCCCCAGCCTCCTTTATAGTACCCATTTGATTTATTTAAGCTTGCCTTCCAGAAGAACTAGAAGAGTTAGGTTCAATACTTACCTCAGAACTTTGAGCTCAGAGTATCTGTGCCCTCAAGTCTTAGACCCAGTTCTCCCACACACATGGAATTTCCTTAGACTTTCTCCTCCATTTCCCATCGTGCAATTGATTTTTATATAAACCTCTGCCTAAACACCAACTCTAACTCTAGGTTGTCACGGAGCCTTAGTAAATGCTATTCTTGCCTAGAAGTAAAGTCTATACCAGTTGGAAGATTGCATCAACTAGATTTGGGGTTGCATAATTTCTCTTGGGTGACAAAGTGGGAAATATTTTGTGGTTTGTGAATCATAAGTTGTCTGGTCTTGGTTGTAGCTATTTGTAGTCAGCCTCTATAACTTTGTGAATGAAAAAATGCAATGTTTCCATCAAACGTTTACAAAAGCAAGTGGCCGATGGGGAACATTAAATAAGTACATAGACATTTCTTAAAACTGTGAGCAAGGAAACAAAGCTCACAATTCTCCAGACTGGGTTTAACAAACAGACATGGAGATTGACATGTAGACGGCCAGGAAGCGATAAGAACTTGGCCCCATGGAACAGCAGAGGGCAAATGGGCTCCATACTTGGGCCAAGATGAAACAATGATATCACCGGTTTGGAGCCATGAGCCATGTTGACTGCTATGAGGGAGGGTCCAGGAGTCTCCACACATCAAAGCAATGCTATAGAGGAACACACATAGGCTCACCTTGGAAGGAAAAATCACCTTTATTCTAATTATAGCTCTTACCCCTTGACAGAGCTCTCTTGGGAATAAACAAGACTTAAAAACAAAAGGCCTAAACTAACAGATGTATTGATTCCTTGCTAAGCTGCCTGACAGTGGGGGCCAGAGTGATATGAAGAGATAAGGACCCAGTGATGGAGAAAACTTCTTAATACTGTAGGGATAAATGACCCACAGAGCATATCAAATTGCTTCAGCCTAGGAGGGAGTTTCTCTGATGACAAATAGCTGAAAATAATTGTGGAGAGACATCGATGAAGGGTGTTACCGTGCAAGCTGAGAACGATCAGCTGGTATTTGGAAGAATATCATCATTTAGGAAAGCTGAAAAACTCTAATAATGACTCACTGAAGAACTTTCCAGAAATATTTATAAGCATAATTAACAAAACTACAGATGTTCTTCATCCAGGGTACAAGGAAAAACAATCACTGGAATATGTCCCATAGAAATGGTCCCTTTTCCAATATTTACCAGGCAAAATTCTTAGCACCACGGGGCCCATGGTAAATGTTATCATGTTTCTAGAGTCAGAGAGTGTTAAAAAACAAAAGCATTTTGAAAATGTATCTAGAGTCACATTTATGAGCCTTCTAGCATTCTTTGAGCGTGCTGGATAGTTCTAGCCATGTGTATCTCATTAACTCACTTACCCATCTTAGTCTTACCTCGTGCTTGAGATAAGTAGACCAAGATACAGATAGTTGTGACCAAAGGGCTATGACTAATGAACGCCCAAGCCACTCTGAATAGGCAATCGGTTCCAAGGGCTGCAGTTGAATGTGACTTTCTTTTAAACCTCTCTAAACCTTTGGGCAAGTAATTTTACATGGTAGCTTCTCTAAGAGCAGATTTTTATGGGGTTGTGTTAGGCTTTATGGAGGTGAGAATCCAACGCTTACAACTAATTGAAGTAGTCAGCTGCTTTTTTTCTTCCACGTGATTTTCATAAAAAAGTAGTCAGGTAAGGCTCAATAGAGATTTTTTGTTTGTTTGTTTCCCAGATTTTCAAACTACAAAATGCTGAATAATGCATGCCCTGTGATAATGCATGTTAAAGAATCTAAATTACCTATTAAAAATTCTACAACTTCTGCACCAAACTCACACAGGGACTCATTTTGTACCTTGCTCATCGCGATTGTGCATCTGGCCCTCCTGTTTCCTTAATCCTTTTCTTAGAGCAAAGAGGGATGGGCAGTCTTCCTCTCCGACAACCCCCGACCATCCTATGCCTCATGCCCTTGGTTCCCTGGCTTGCAGAGGAAATGGTCATCATCTCATCTCTGCCTTTCAAGCATTTTCAGTTTCCCTTCACCACTTATCTCTTCCTCGTCTAAGTGTGCAGGAGAAAGGTCACTTCTCAGGAAGTGCTTTCCAGACCTTGCTAGCTCTTTAAGCCATCTGCCTGCTCTCTTGTGCTAGCATAACCTCGCAAGAACACAGTCTGCTGCGTCATCGATAACCTCAGTCCTTCCTCTCACCAACCCTCGTCATGTCTCCTCACCAGTTTATTACCTCCTAGTGCAAACCTACCTCTTCCTCCCCATCTTCTCTCATGCTTCTTGCACTTCTTGTTCTATGCCAGATATTTGGCCAATTGATGAGGACATTTTATATCATCAGTTGAACACACACTATCTAAAGTCTCTTTCTTCAGTAGACTGTAAGTGCACCAAGAGAGCAAATTTGACTTTGTCAAACCAACAAGCACTGCACACATAGTAGCTTTAGATGACCTATTGTAGGATGATTTGAACTTGTATTTATGAGCGTATTATGGAAAGAAAGAATTGAGTAACTCCTGTTGTCGTCTGCCTTCTATGTGTAGGCTGTGCCATGAGCATTCACACACACACACACACACACACACACACACACACACACACACACACATGTTAAAAGGAAAACAATCTTTTTTTTCACTCTGCTTTAATTCAGTGAGTATGTATTTACTACATACATTGCTATTCAATGTTCTGGGCACTAGAGATATACCTGAAGAAAATATGAAAAAACTGGTTCTCTGGAAGCTTATATCATAAAAGGAGGGACTAGGGGGCAAAGAAGTCAGCAACGGTACCAGTCAGATGGTAGTGAGTGTCATGAAGGAAAACAAGCAGGGAGGGAAGAGGGCTGTCCATTTTGTTTCTGTTTTTACCGGGCGAGTTTGAAAGGCTGATGGATAAGAAACATTTGAGACAAGATCTGAAGGTGAGCAAGTGGACACCATACAGATTCAAAGGGGGAGGAGCTACAGAGACAGTAGGGAGCTGAGACAAGTGGGGTTCAGACTTCATGGCCAGCTCATCTGGCCCTGTTTCCTGGGCAATAGATCTGCATTCACTTTAAGGAGATGGGAAGCCGCTGACTGGTTCTATCTGAGGAGAGAAGGACATGATTTGCCTGTGTTTAAATAGGACCACTGCATTTGTTTCCCATCACCATTTAATACATTACCTCAATCTCAGTGGATTAATAACCAGCCCCACCTCCCAGTCCCCAGGTTATTAGCTCAGGTCCTGTAGTTGGCCAAGTCCAGCCTACTACAGCTAGCTCTTCTCCTCAGGGTATGACGGGAGTGGGATCAAAATTCTCCCGGCCTGAGTACAGATTTGGAGGCTCTGGACAGAAATGTTCTCCCAAGCTTATCACAATGTTATCAGACTCGTTCCATTAGGATTACTATGCGACTGAAATTTTTGTTCCTTGACTGCCTCCAAGCCAGGGTTCCTCTCCCCTTTTACAGAACACACACATTCCTAGCTACCTGGATTCTTTCTTCATTGTCCAAGTTAGCAGCAGCAGGCAGGAATCCTCCTGTAACTAGCGTCTCTTAACTCTCTACTCTGTGATGAATGATGCAGTATTAACAAAAAGAACTATGGGGTCTGGTAGCTAAGGGTCAGGGCATGGGAGGTTCTCTTTTGAGGATGTGGGAGATTATAACATGTTTACAATTGAATAAAAACTAGCAACACAATGATCCTACAGACAAAGGAATAGTTGAAACTTTGTGTACAAATGGATGGGGTGCATGGCACAAAGGACCTTGCCTTATGTAGGACCTCCTGAATCAATGCATAGGTGGACTTGTAAGAACTAAGTTATCTTCAAGTGGTTTTGGCTTCTCAGTAAAATAGCAGAAAGGGTCTTAACCTGAGAATACTGTAGAGGCTTGAGGGGTGGGGTTCTATAAGGAACCCTCCATTAAGGGAGTGGGCAAATCAGGGGATTTCCAGAAATGCTTTCCTCACTGACACAGTAGACCACAAGTGAGTTATGAATCAGGAACAAGGGGCCGCTCTGTCTTGGGTTCTGCATATTCTCTGTGATGTGATCAAGCTGCTTCCATTTAGACAGAACTGTTGCTTTGTCTGTTAATCCCCACACAGAGATAGCTTACAACTTGAAAGGCTTGAAACATAAGCAAGATTCTTTTGTGCATGTTAAATTGTCAGTTTCTATGTGGATACTTCACTCCTTCTTTAAAAGGGGAACAAGAATACCCATAGGAGGGGATAGGGAGGCAAAGTTTAGAACTGAGACTGAAGGAACAGTCATTCAGAGCCTGCCCCACATGTGGTCCATACATATACAGTCACCAAAACTAGATAAGATGGATGAAGCTAAGAAGTGCAGGCTAACAGAAACTGGATGTAGATCTTTCCTGAGAAACACAGCCAGAATACAGAAATACAGAGGCGAATGCCAGCAGCAAACCACTGAACTGAGAACGGATCCCCGTTGAAGGAATCAGAGAAAGGACTGAAAGAGCTTGAAGGGGCTTGAGACCCCATATGAACAACAATGCCAACCAACCAGAGCTTCCAGGACTAAGCCACTACCTAAAAGACTATACATGGACTGACCCTGGGCTCCAACTGCATATGTAGCAGGGAATAGCCTTGTTGGGGCATCAGTGGAAGGGGAAGCTCTTGGTCCTGCCAAGGCTGGACCCTCAGTGAACTAGATTGTTTCGGGGAGGGTGGTAATGGGAGGTGGATAGGGAGGGGAACACCCATATAGAAGGGGAAGGGGAGGAGTTAGGGGGATGATGGACAGGAAACAGGGAAAGGGAATAACATTTGAAATGTAAATAAGAATTACTCAGTTTAATAAAGGTGGAAGAAAAAAAATGTCGGTTTCTAGGGATTTGACGATATTTTATTTGCTTTTCATTTGTTTATTTTTGCATCTTTTTTGTGACCATTAATTATTTTGAGTCTTACTTTTCCCGAGTTGATTTTTGCAAATCTAATTTTTACCATCTCTTTTTTTAAAAATGTGCTCGTTTAGGAGCTGGTGAGATGGCTCTGTGGTTGAAATCACTGGGGGCTCTTCCAAAGGACCATGTTCTACTTGGAGCACCCACTTGGCAGCTCCCAACTGTTTCTAACTCCAGTCCCAGAGCATCGGATGCCCTCTTCTGACTTCCTTGAGCACAGAATCCACATAGTGCAAAAAATACACATGCAGGTAAAACATCCACACCCAAAGAAAATAAATATAAACAATTAATTTCTTATTTTACATTGACTCTTTTTTGTCATGGTTTATGGCCGGAAATTAGATAAAATGTGATAGTTTCTGTGTACTCATAGGAGAAACTGGATAGTAAATTTCTTTAAATGTTTCTGATTCCTCCATTGTCTCAAATTTGTATCAAAAGTGTTGTAAATTCAGTCCCCCCTCCCCCTTATAACTTCTTTGGAGGCCAAAGTAAGTAAAATGGTGGAGTCAGTGTGCCCTTGGAACACTTAGAATAAACTCCGGGAGTTAAGAAAGAAAACCACAAGAGAGGGACAGGAGTCAGTTCTAGGCAGAGCAGAGGTCCCGTTGATTTGTCTTTTGTTGGGAACTTACATCTTCCTAATACAAAGGAACGGAGCAATAGCCAGGAGCACAGCCACTGCACAGCTATCTCCCCTCTCAGAATTCTCACCTCAACTTAAATGGTCCCTTTCCGGTGCACTAAGGAAAGCTATTCCTCCTCATTCCTAGTAGGTTGATGTTCATTACTCTAGTCCAATAATGATGATCTGTTTTCCTTGCTAGTAATTAATTTAGAAATAGAGAAGAGAGCTTGTGAGCTTGTGATGCTCTGAAGTAGCTATGCTCAACCAGGACAAAGGCCATGAGAGATCCTGTAGAGGACACCCTTGAGGAAAACTGCCACATAGGGTGAGAGTGACAGGTCTGAAAGGCAAAAGAACCTTGGACCCTGAGAATGCTCTCTGGTCACGACTCTAACGAACCAAAATGCTGCCTTATTTCCAGACTCCCAGTTAAACACGATGCTGGTGATAACACAGGGAAGAGAGTCTGCATTTTAAACAATTCTGGCTAGGTATTCTGATTTCTTCCAGACCCTGCCCCCCAAAAAAAATCCCATTGAATTTGTTATATGATCTCTATACCAGATCCTGGGGCTGTAAATTGCTTGGAGCTGAATAAACTGGTGTGGCCTGCTCGCCTAGAGTCAGCATGGGGCCTGGGGAACTAGAAGAATTATATTCAGGCCCAGCAATCATTAATCTTTCATGCTTTGCTAGTTCCTATCCACACTTCCCTGGACAGTACTTGACTTTGGCTTTTGAATACTCCCACAGCACTTTGATCATTTACAAGAAGAGCTCTTAGGTCTCTTGTTATAGTTAATGTTCAGGCTTCCTTTAATATTGTGACCCATTTGAGGACAGAGGTCATAGCTATCACCCTTCCATGCCTTAGTACAAAGTGACACTATTTACAGTATGCTCAAACGATACTTGCTGAACAGGAGAATTGCACAGCTGGGCCCGGAGAGTACTGCAGAGGAAGCCCAGAGCCTGGCTCTGAGAGGGGAGTCGGCCAGAGACATCTCTGCAGATCACCAGACATCCCCACTTGGGCTTCTTGGGTGGTGGCTCTAGGAATCCTCTGCTCTCCTCCCCTCATTCCTCATGTGTTTCACCTCTGAAACACAACTGACTGAAGCAAACAAACTTATTTCCTCTCCAGGACACCAACATCTCCCCTCCCACTGGTACTCACTAGCCCCTGCCCCCAAACACAGTCTACACAGGAATCAGAGACACCCTTTTCAGTGTAACTCATATCATGCTATATTTGTATTTAAACCCTCCAATTGTTCAAAATCATACTTGGACTAAAAGAACAACTCCCTTCTGCGTACAGTATCTCCTAATCCCATTTTACTTTTGTCACAGTTCTGTGCTTGCTTCTAATGTGCCTGCAGGAGACTATGAAGGCCCAGGGGAGGTGGTCCTCCTGCATATTTCTCAGGACTGCAGTCCACACACTCCTCACAATAATTCTTGACATTAAAAAAAAAGTATTGAGTTGACAAATAATGCCTTAGTTACTGCAGCACTTTAGCCCTAAAGAGGGGCTAACTCTCTCATGACTGAGTAATTATATTATATGGAACAAAAGGATAAACAAGTATAAAAAATAAGGTTCACCCCAGAGATGTGGTATGGAGCTTAAGTAAGGTGGGTATGGATAGGGGCCGTCTAACTCAGGTTGGGGAATGTGACATCAGGGAAGGCATGTGTTGTGGCCCCACAGCTACACTCTGTTCTATATACTCTGAGCATCCAGAACTTGCAGAAACCTATGAACAAGATCACTACAAGGTTGTTTTTTTTTTCAGACCGAAGATGAGTAAATTGTATAGTATATGCTCACGGGTCTATTTTTTTTCTCACACAGTGAACCAAATCCTGAAAAGAGGTGCACTTCAGTGTGTACATTCAGGTCTGTAAGCTACAGGAAGCTTCACATGAAACTCTACTTTTGAAGTTCAGTGTAAAACTGGAAACCCTGTTCGTGGAAACGAATCAAACAGCTCAGAAGTGCTAATTTTGTGGTGTCAGATTATTCTCAAATGGAAGGGCCACCTTCTTGCAGAGGTCATGCAGGAACTGTGAAGATTAAAGGTGGAAATCTTTACAAGATAGTGATTTACGACAACGAAAGGATTAGCATTCGGCCATAAAGCGATGCTTAAACATTAACTCTGAGAAACTAGCCTTCAAAGCATTTCTTCAAATCAGCTATTTTCCAGAGTCAACAGACAGGCTCAGGGGAGACTATAAGGCAAAAGACTTGGGTTCCCAGCATCTGCAACTTACTTGCAAGCTCTTGAGCATCCACATCACAGTGTTCCTAAGTTTAAAAAGATACAAATCTGTCTGAAATCGACTACTCTGTTTAGATGAAATAATATAACTTGTATCAGAATCAATGCAAGTATTGTGTTAGTGGTAAGTCACAAGGAGTTGTTACTACCCTACTAATACTACTTAATGAGGCAGGAGCTGAAAAACAAGCAAGAGGCATGAGAAGGAAAAGACCCCCTCCCCCTTCCACAGCCCCAACATTGGCCATTGCTTGAAGACTCACCAGCTGAGAGTCAGGAAGACAGTTGACAAAGCTTCCCGAAAAGTTTGACTACATCGAGGTATTCTTTTTACATAGACCTCTTTTCAAATGAGAACTTTTAAAGAACCATAAATCGTGTTCAAGTCCTGAGCATATATACTTTTCAAACTGATCTCAGCTTTGTGAGAACCTACAAATTTCCGGATTTTTCAACTGAGTCTGTAAAAGTTTTTACTCCCTGTGCAACCTTGTGTACTGAGTTTTATCTTATCAACTGTAATCCGGTCCAGGGCACCCAGAAATGGCACTATGATCTCACCAGCATCAAACCTTTATTTAAGGCTACTATAATGACACATAAGTCCAACTCTCTCTTCAGAAGTTCTTACCTGAGAGTAGGTCTCTACCCCATGTGCCTCTTTCCACTAACCTTCTATTTAATAACCTCTGGGTAATAAGCTCCAACTCTCTGTGTGTGTGTGGGGGGGGTTGGGTGGAGGGTTTCCATGTATTCTTCACTTAATCCTTAGGATAACTCTTGAAAGTACCCTTATCACTTTCCATTTGAGGAAAAACAAAGTTACTTCTTTGTTGTTGTAGAACAAATATCTGCCAAGCTTGAACAACAGGCTTTTTCCTTGACTGTGGCTCAGAAATTTGGATGTGGACCACCTTGGGATTCTGGCTTAGGGTCACTTACCCTGACACTCTTTCCTGTGGTGAAATCAAGAATCCTAGCATCACCTGAGTGAGTGCAGGCTTTCAAAGGAACATCTCAGGGTATTGTAGGTGGAACTGTGACTCTTGGCTCTTGCCCACTCCCACTGTCAATAAGGCCATTGGAAATCACAGATAGATACCGGCCCGGGAATGTCCCAGTGGTTAGAGCACATGCCCAGAACTCATGAATCCTTCGGCATAATCCCCAGGATTTTCCAGCATGACATAGTGGGAGGAGGTAGGGAAACCTGGAATGTTAATTCTCGAGGAAGTCGCCTGCATATAGCATTAGATAACAGTAGAGGCCTCTGAAACAGGCTCCTTTCCTTAAAACATTTAGATGTAGAGATTAGCAGTCGTGACATTATAACCATGTAAATTAGAAGCTGTAACAATTTTGCTAGTAGGATCCAGCTGGTTGTATATTTGATCACAAGCTAACAAAAATGACAGTGGTGTTTAACAGTGTCAAGTATCAGTTGGAGTCACATGGTCTATATGTGAATATCTACTCTACAGAACCCGGAGAAAGTTCCTTAATTTCTTTGGCGTCCATCCTCCAAGATGGTTCAGTGATACACACCTTCTGGTGTTTTCAGCCCCCAGTGGTGTACTGGGTTGTTTGTCCTTGCTAATACCAAACACCGGGATCAATGCTGTGAGGGCCACTTCTGAAGCTAAGCTGTGGCTGGCAACAGGCCTTCCTGCTTAGCCCTTCTTGCATCTGCTTTGCTGACGTAGGAGGCTCACATCAGGGAAACTTAGGTCTGAAGCTAAACACTAAATGAATGACCTTGCACAGGATCCTGGGTCTTCAGTTAATCAGTCAGGTGACCACCTCAGGAGAGACCCTAAACCAGGACAGAATCCAAAGGTAATCTACACCCAAATTCTTCACCTATTGTCTAGGAGATAATGACCTTTTCCACAAGCTTTGGGAAAATCCCTTCTGCAACAGTGAAGTTGAAGCCATTTCCTCTACTCAGATGGAAATGACAACAGTACTCTTTCCAAAAGTTGTCTTAAGGATTAAATGAGGAATAACTCAGCTCAATACAAGGCCCAAAGTAAACACTTGGGGATTATTCTCTCAAATTCAAGGCACCTACTCCCCCACAAGGCAAACTGCTTCTGTGTTAATTACAAGCCACCTTCCCCTTGGGGCCTCAGTACTTAACTTTGAAAGCACACTCAGCCAGTTCAGTCAGTCCCCTTAGCTTGTTACTCTTTGACCATTAACTAGGCACACAACCTTCTCTTTCTCAATCTCTGATCCCTTTTGAGAGGTGAGGAAAAGATTTCCAAGACAAAGAAAGTTAAGGAGCACGCTGTAGGAAGGGAAAAGAAAGCCCAGATTGCTGGCCTGAATAAGGTCAGTTGCTGATGATCAGGGGTTGACGAGAGTCAACTGAGCTCTTACAGGGCAGGCTATTGAGAAGCTGCACTCTGAGGTACACAAAGCTTCCATTCAGGCTCATCTCCATCCTTTCAACTGGGAATGGATCCTAGACTTTCACCAACTTTACAGATGCTATCATTCCTCTTCCTGGTGATTCCTTTCTCCTC